>NC_133325.1:303209312-303545562 GCF_042186555.1 Aquarana catesbeiana
TTACTGCCCTCGATCTGACCTTCGCGGTGATACCTCACATGCATGGTGCAATTGCTGTTTACATTTGACGCCAGACCAACGCTTGCGTTCGTCTTTGCGCGAGAGCAGGGGGGGAACAGGGGTGACTCTTTTTTTTTTTTTTTTTTTTTTTTTTTTTTTAAATGGGGTTTATTAGACCCTAGATCTCTCCTGCCCTCAAAGCATCTGACCACATCAAGATCAGTGTTTTAAAATGCTTTCCCAATGGCGCTGTTTACATCTGGCAAAATCTAAGTCATGAAATGCTCGTAGCTTCTGGTTTCTTAGGCCATAGAGATGATTGGAGCCATTCTGGTCTCTGATCAGCTCTATGGTCAACTGGCCGAATCACCGGCTGCATTCTCAGGTTCCCTGTTGGGACAGGAAAGCCAGAGAAAAACATGGAAGACGGTGGGAGGGGGGGGGGGACATTCCCTCCCACTACTTGTAAAAGCAGTCTAGAGGCTAATTGGCTACTAGGATTGCTTTTACATGAAAGCCGACCGCTGGCTGAAAAGAATAACAAGATGATACCTAAACCTGCAGGCATCATTCTGGTATAACCATTTAAAATCCAGCAACATACCAGTATGTTGCTGGTCCTTGTTGGGTATATATTGTAATCATTTATTTCATGCAGCCTGTGGGCTGAACGAAAAAAAGAGATTGGTGGGTATGCCCACCATTAGAATACCTCCCTTCATCCACCCACTTCTAATGATGGACACACATGCACCTCTCCTCTGCTCCTGCTGCCCCCATGCTTCGGCATATATCACCTCTGACAGCGCTGGAGTCACAGCTTTATGTATCGTGGGAGCAAACGCTGTTGTTGTCAAGATAAATCCGTGCTGCAGCTGAATGGCGTACCTGAAGACAAAAAAATGGTTAACAATAAAACACAGTAAACAGTAAAGTATAAAAAAATGCATACCTGAAAAGCAAACACGATAAAACATAACAATAAAACATTGCAGAATAGAATACAGTAAAAAAGAGCAGAACAATAGAGAGAGAGAACATTAAAACGACAACTATTTTTAATTTTTTTTGTATAATTTTTTTTTTTTTTTTTTGTAACTAACTTTTATAACTGTAACCGGTTCCAGGTTCGGGTCTCTCAAAATGTGATTGCATCTTGGGAGACCCTGTAAAAGTATGCCTAGTCTGTGCAATGCTGTACCTTACGCTAATACTCAACTAGTGCATGGTAGCGTTCAAAACATTCACCAATGCAAAGACCAGGATTGTCAGGACAGGAGGGACAATAATAGCGGGTGTCACGCCTATATCCGCACTTGCTGCAGACACGACATTTTTATTGGGGGGGTTCGTTTGGGTAGGGGTACTCGGGAGGACATAAAGAAAATGCCTCTCATGCAGCCGACTGCATTTGGTTGGGTATGTGAATAGGGGAAGTACGGGTGCTGCAGAAGTGGTGGGTTTCCAATTAGGATTGGCGAATGCATTATGGGCACGACGGGCCTGTGTTTGTCTTCTTCTTGGTGGCAGCGGGACACTACTTGTGCTTGCCACCTCACCAGCTTGAACTGCACTTATGGGACTCGCCGTGCTGGTTTGACTATGACCGGGGTGTACTAGGCAGCTGGTGCTTGCCAGTTCACCAAAACGCTACCAAAAAAACTGTTAGCGATCGCAGGGATCAGGCCTTAATGTGCGAACGCTGCAGTTATGTTTAGTGTTTTGTAAGTGACAGTGATCGATCGATACTGCACTTGGGTGGGCTGGGCTGGGCGGAGGGGCAAAACGCAGGTGCTAGCAGGTATCTGGGCTGATCCCGCTAACACTGCGTTTTTGGGAACCCTAAACTGCTGGGGACACTAGTATAGATCTGATCGGATCAGATATTGATCCGTTCAGATACTATACCACTAAGGGAGGTTACGGTGCGTGCGTGGGTGTTAGCGCTACTGGCACTAACCTGACGCTGCCTGGGGCGACGTAGACCCTATCTGACACTAAAACCTAACTTATATCACCGCTGGACGATTAGGGGGCTAAACCTTTATTGGGTAATAAATGGCAGGTGCCCTGACACTATAAAAAATTAACTAACCAGCGTCACCCGTAACACTTATACGGTGATCACTGGTGAAAGGGGTTAACAAGGGGGCAATCAAGGGGTTAAAACCTTAGGTAGTATATGGGGGTCCCTGATGCTATAAAACGCTGACGGCAAACCTATATATTTGCCTCCCTAACTAGCGTCACCAGTGACACTAATACAGCGATCAGAAAAATGATTGCTTAGTGACACTGGTGACGGGGGTGATCAAGGGGTTAAAACTTTATTAGGGGGGTATCCTAGATCTAAAGGGGGCTAACGCTAACTTCCCTACCACTACTAACTGTCACAAACTGACACCAATGCAATAATCAGAAAAAAAAAAAAAAACTGCTATTGATGTCACTGTGAATGGGGGGTGAAATGTGTGCCTAGTGAGTTTTACTGTATGTGTTGTGTTGTGCACTTACTCAGATGTGTTCTCTCCTCGGCGCCGGAACAGAAATTACCATCCCGAGGAGAGATGACATCACTTCCTCTGCCACTGTTTACTATACAGCAACAGAGGAAGATTCTCATTCGTTGGGAGCGATCGCGAAGGAGTGGCCACGAATGAGTGGTCTCCCCCCTCAGCCTGGATCGCTCCCCTAACTATGCCGACCGCCTTGGGCGATGCCTTGCGCGATGCGCCCCCCACCCACGGGAGGCAGATCACATACCACAAAACGCCTCAGTGTAAAAGTGGGCTTGAGGTGAGCTTATTCTTTAAAAACCCCTGAGAACTTGGAAAGTTGAGAGTACATTTCACTGCATATTGTGTGCTGCTGTTAATCTAGTTTGATTTTGAATAGCATTCCTCTATAGTAGTTGATCAGAAGCTCTACAGTTCCAGTGTAGAGTTAGAAGCAGAAGCAGCTTAAAAACTAAAGGCAGCTCCAACTTTACATTTTATTTAAATGCTAGTCAATAGGCAGCAACCATGCAGCAAGTTGCTCTTCAGATTAAAATTTAAAAGACTGTTAGGAAATGTTTATGTGGGTAAAGTCCAGTTTTTCAGGCAAATCCGAACAGAAGATCACAAAAGTGACACACATTCAATTCTGCTCCAGATCAATAGGAAATCTGTTCCTTAGTGGAACGGATATGGACCGTGCGTAAGGGGCTAAGTGTTTGTTCTAGCATAGATGGAATCTAGAGAGAATACCATTGAAAAAATGTTATATATAAATAAATAATAAATTTATTTTAACTTGGGGGAGATTCAGATGTTTCAAAGGCTATAATTTTGTGGATGAACCCTCTGAATAGGGACAGCAGGTACTGAACCCCTAAAGACCCTAACATCTCAGGATTCTGAGGACGACGAGGAGGCAGAGGACTCCAATCAGAGCCTCCCTGAGGAGGGGGAGGATGTAAAGGATAGCCAGGAGCAGGGGGAGCACTCCAGACCAGGCAGACACATATTCTCAGCGGATGATATGGAGGGTCTCCTGGGGGCGGTATATGCTTCAGAGGATATACAGGAGCAGAGGTTTCTGCCCAGGACAGGATGTATAGAGGCCTGGTCCTCCCAATCCACGAGTGCAACAAGGAAACTCTTTAAATTTTAAGACCTGGAAATGCAGGAGGAGGAGGAGAGAAATACTTTTTTTTTTTTTTTTTTTTTTTTTTTTTACATCCAGACTGGATGCCTCTCTAGCACAGGTGTCCAAACAGTCAGACCTCTCCTTTTTTGAGGATGCAGGCAATATCCAGGACCAAATAGACCGCTGGTCCAAGACCCACCTGGGAGCCCAATTCAGCAGCCATGAGTCCAGCCCTGGCATCAGCATGTGTGACCAGGAATGCGGACATGTGGGTGACCAAGTTAATGGATGATGTAGTGCATACTTCCAAGTCCAAGCAGGTCTTGGACTCCTTGGAGGTGGTTGGAAGGGCAGTAGCCTACCTGGGGGATACAACAGTTGAAACTGTGTGTACGACCGCAAAATCGGCAGCCCTCCTAAACTCAGCCAGGAGGGCCTTGTGGGTAAAGACCTGGGATGGGGACCGCACATCAAAAACACGTTTGTGTGCTTTGCCATTCGAAGGGTTCCTACTCTTTGGCGTCGGTTCAGACCAGGCCCTATCCATATCTACAGAGAAAGGAAAAAAGTTTCCCATGATGAAGCCTAAAAAAGATCAGGAAAAGGTGTGTTTTTTTTTTTTTCCCCCCCAAGGTTCCCAGGTTATTAACTGCTTCCTGAATCATAAGGAAGGAAAGAAATGGGGCGTTGGCAAGGGCAAGCAGAAAGTAGGTCTCCTATTTTCAGGCCCAAAGCCTGCCGACAAAGATTCCAAGTGGCGCCAGGGTAGGGGGAGGCTCTCACAGTTCATCACACAGTAGGAGCGTGTCACTGAGTCCCCTTATCCTGTAATGGATACTAGAGGGCTACAAGCTGGAGCTTGCCTTCTAACCCAGGGATTGGCAGAAAGCGTTAGGTCTCTTACAGAGCATCAGGCAGTTGGCAGATCAGGGGGTCACATTGACGGTTCCAGCAGAACAGTGCGGGCAGGGGTTTTATTCCCACATTTTTGTGGTTCCAAAACCCTCGGGCAAATACTGCCTCATAATAAATCTAAGAAGACTAGACAAATTCCTACGGTACAAGAAGTTTCATATGGAAAGTGTGTACACTGTCAGGAAGCATCTCTTGAAGGAGGTCTTCATGGTCACCATAGACCTAAAAGATGCATACCTGCACATCCCCATCCTCCTTTTTCCAGAGCATCAGGTCCTGCTATGCTTTGCAATTTGCACAGACCAGGGCACCCAGCATTGGCAGTTCAGCGCCCTGCCCTTCGGACTGGCGCCCAGACTGAGAGTTTTTACAGAGATCCTCATAGAAGTCATCTTTCACCTATCTTTCCCCTGATCTGGATGACCTATTGGTCTACAACCAGTCCCGGGATCTCCTTCTGGACAAGGTGATAAACACCTTGAAATCCCTGGGGTGGTTGACCAGTCAGAAGTCCTCGCTGGTTCCATCAGACCAAGGTCTACCTAGGTTTCCTGGTGGATTCAGTGGCACAGAAGCTGGTACTACCCCAAGAGAAGGTAGAAGGTCTGATAGGGGCAGTATCGTCAATCCTAGAGACCAGAGAGGCCTCCCAAAGGAACATTATGAGAATTCTGGGGTTAATGACATCCTGTATTCCCACAGTACCTTGGGGCCAGCTCCACTCCAGGACTCTCCAGCAATTCCTACTCTCCTCCTGGGACAGAAAAAGAGAAGCATTAGACGGGCAGGTTTCCATTGCAGGGAAGGTAAAGAAGTCTCTTCTTTGGCTCAACCCTCAGAGGTTGGGGCGCGGCCACCTTTTGGACCCAGCTTCAGCCTCTCGGGGTGAGGACTGATGCGAGCGCTTGGGGTTGGGAGGGCCCATCTAGAGGAACTATGGGCCCAGGGCATCTGGAACCGGGTTCAGAGGGCCTCTTCCTCCAACTTCAGGGAACTCCTGGCAGTAAGAGAAGCTCTAAGAGCATTCAAGGAGAGGATCAGGGGAAGAGGGATCCAGATCCTCTCCGATGGCCTTCCTGAATCTCCAGGGAAGTACCAGGTCTCGCACGCTTACGGGCTTAATGCAGGAACTCTTGGAGTGGGCAGAGCAGAGAATCCCCTAAATCTCGACAGTGCATATAAGGGGGGTCTACAATGTAGAAGTGGACTACCTTAGTCAGCAGCCTATTCACCAGGGGGAATGGGAGCTAAATCCCGAGATTCTCTCTAGTGTGTCGGCACTTCAGCACGCCAGAGATGGACCTCTTTGTCCACAGAGGGAACAGAAGGGTCAGAAGGTTCTTTTCTCTGTCCAGAGAGGAGGGGTCCGAGGGGGTGGACACATTGGCACAAGATTAAGCGTTCGACCTGGCCTATGCCTTTCACGCCCTTAGCCCTGATTCCCGAGAATAGTGCAGAGTCAGTCTAACAGCAGTCTGATCTTGGCCGCTCTCTGGTGGCCCAAGAGGACCTGGTTCTCTACCCTGGGAAATTGGTTGGTGGCCCCCTGCAGCGCCTCCAGGAACACCAGGACCTTCTCCTTCAGGGTCTTTTTTTACCACCCGGCTTTTTAAGCTGACGGCTTGGCTATTGAAAGGGAGAGCCTGCGGCAGAAAGGGTGTTCCGAGAAAGTAATCGAGACCCTTTTACTGAGCAGGAAGCCAATTACTAGACGCATTTATGCCAGGGTCTGAGGAGTCTTCTCTCTTTGGTGTCAAATGAAGGGGACCTCCCAACAGGCTATCCCTACAATCCTGGACTTCCTACAGGAGGGCGTGGATCAAGTCCTGGCTACCAAGACGCTTAGTGTCCAGGTGGCAGCCCTGTCCAGCTTTTTAGACAGGAGACTGGCTCTGGTTTTTGACAGCTAGGGAGAGGATGTTTAAATGAGTAACTTTCCACCATGGGGCCTGTCTCCTAGTCTTGGAGGCCCTAACCAGGGCACCTTTCGAGCCGTTGGCTCAAGTTTCATTTAAGTTCCTTTCTCTTAAAGCGGCCTTTTTTCTGGCCATTACAATGGCCAGGAGAATAGGCGATCTACAGGTTCTGTCAAGCCGTATTTTCTATTATTTGAGGACAGGGTCATTTTCAGGCAGGATCCCCTGTAACTTCCTAAAGTGGCTTCACATTTTCATAGGTCACAGGAGTTTGTCCTTTTTTGTGTTAATCCTTAGAACGAGAAGGAAAGATCTTTTCATTTACTAGATGTCAGACGGTGTCTAATTTATTTAGACAGAGTAAAGGAATTCAGAAAATCCAATCATCAGTTTTTGTGGCCCAAAGAGAAGTGAGCAAGCATCAAGAACGACTATAGCAAGATGGATTAGACACACCATTGCCATAACCTATGAACAAGCAGGTAGAACAGTCCCCTATAATCTCAAGGCACATTCTACATGGTCTCTGCCGACCCCTTGGGCAGAAAGGGCTGGAGTGTCAGAGCAGATCTGCAGAATCGGCAACATGGGCAAGCCAGAACACGTTCCTGAGGCATTACAGGGTGGAGCTTCTGTCACCTCAGGATCTGGCTTTTGGTAGAAAAGTCCTACAGGCTGTTGTCCCACCCAACGCTGTATCCTGGTCTAGGCCGACAAGGCCCAGGCCTAGAGCAGCACAGAAAGAGTTCCTGCCGGCTTGCGCTACACTGTTAGTGTAGCGCTAGTCTTATGGGGCGGACTGGGCTCAGAGGCAAACTAGTTTAGAGCCCCATAAAGCGGCCGCACTGCTTCCGGTATGCGGGCGGCCGGCTATGTTTTCTGCTGCACCATTTGCATGGTTATGTCTTCTTAGTCCTCTCCATAAAATGATCAGAAATTTGTACTTAAAGTAGAACTATAGGTAACGCTTTTTTTTTTTTTTTTTTTTTTTTTTTTCTGTTTTGGATAGAATAAGGGAGGGTTACAGCCCCTGTCAGTTTGTATTTTACCATCCCTGTCCCATTGCAGAGATTTCCCTTCACTTCCTGCCCCATAGCCGAACAGGAAGTGAAGAAATCTATGCAAATTAAGGGAATCCATTGCCCCCCCCCCCCAGACCCTCAGAACTAGTGTCCCCATCTGAAAATTTCAGGGCAGGTCTTAAACAGCAAGGGGTGTGGCCTTGACAGGAAAGGGTGGGTCATATTTAAATTAGGGGGTGCACGAGTTTAGTCAGGCCTAGGGCAGCACAAAACCTAAATGCACTACTGGTCCTACCCTAAGGTAGGTCTGAGCTACTTGCTCTTCTCTCAGGGTGCCGTACTGGAAGATGACTTGAGAAAATTACCAGTTACTTACTGGTAACAGTGTTTCTGGGAAGTCTTCCAGGATGGCAAGCCTACTTCCCACCGTTTTTGTGTTTGTTGGTAGATTAACATTTGCGGTGTCTTCACTCTCCTGCACTGGTGTGGGTCAATACTTTTTACAACTGAGGAGCACAGGGAGGGGCGGGGTTTTTAACCTCTTTCTTGGTTATGTTTCCTGTCAGGTGGGACTAGTCATCTCTTGGGGTGCGGTCCTGGAAGACAACATCTATATTTTGAGTAGCCAATTTCTACTTCCACTTTTTTTTTTTTTTTTTTTTTTTTAACTTATGGGGTTTTTATTTTTATGCCAAAAAATTGCGATTGGAGTTCCTTTCTTGTGTCTACATTCTAATTTTTCTTTGTATTTCACACTGCGTAGCTTTTTGTAGTTTTCATGTTTGTCAGCTACAAACTGTAGCTGTGTCGCTTGTTTAGTGAAGAAACCCAGAGAGCAGAAATGTAACACTTAAGCAAAATGCATTGTGCATCCTACATTCCAAAGTGGCTCTACTGTGAAGTGGAACAGCCTTTTTTCTTTCAGTTACAAGTGTAAATGGTTTCCATTACCTTTTTAACATAATGTAACATAATGCTGCTTTCACCAGAAACTGCATGACACCTCTTCTGACATGCTTTATGATTTTATTTTTCGTGAAAGAGCTTCTAAACGTGTGTGTGTGTGTATGTGTATGTGTATATATATATATATATATATATATATATATATATATATATATATATATATATATATATATATATATATATATATATATATATATATATATATATATATATATTTATTATATTATAATATATGTGTGTGTATTATTGACATTGTGGTAAAGCAAAGTCCTAAAATTAAAATCTGCACCAATTTAACTGTTTAGTCCTGCAGCATCGGTAGATGTAGACCTCTCATCATGGCGGCATGTGTAAACCTATGTTTCATGTAGGTTACATTATGATAATGCTGTAAATAATAAATAAGGGTCAGTGTGCAATCATAAACACTATTCTGTCAGTGAGCAAACCAGTTTAGCACTCAAGCTGCAGTGTAGGTGAAGTGGTGATTAGGGAGAAGGCTCAGGTTTGCAGCAAATCCCTAGGTTTGCGGTCAAAGTCACATCTTCCTGCCACACTGCAAAATCACATAATGTTGAAAATTCCTGGTGAGCTTTGCAGCATTCTGTGTGGCCACCAACCTACTTATTGGACAATTAATTTACATCGTATCAAATCCCTTAATCCAATGAGCACGAAGGTGAACCATAAATCTGATTTAACTATAGTATGACTTTTCCTGAATGCACATTGTGGCAAAAGTATGTAAATCACAAGTCTGGCTGAATAGACTTGGAAGTCCTTTGGTGAAATGCTATGCATATCAACTGTGTCTAGTGGTTTGCCTGGAATTGTACTTTTAAAGCTGAAGTTTAAAGAAGATTGGGGTATAAAAAAAAAAAAAAATTCTGTACTCCCTTCTATGCTGCAGCATTGGTCTGCTGATGCAGCTGTCTCACGTTGGCTCTAAGCCCGCGAACTGAGTGATCACATGACCGCTGATTACCTCTTGCTCTTTGTCTTCTAGGAGCAGAGGTGGCTGTCAGTGCCTGGCAGGAGAGAGGAGGACGCAGCTGGTTGGGTCTCGTGGGGTGGATGCAACTGGCTTCTGCTGGATGTGGCTATCAAACCGGCAGCTGGGTGGATCCCGATATGATCGGGATCCTTCCAGAGCCTGGAGCAGCTCTGCTCTGTCAGCTGATGGCAGGAAATGGCCCACTATATAAGTTTGATCACAGGAGAGCAAAAGTGAGTACACTCCTATGATTCCCAAAAGTATGGCCAGAAAGGCTTTGGCCATACTACTTTTCCCCTAACTAGCATAAGTAGTGATAAGCCAAACTGCCCTGGGTTTGGTTCAGTAGGGGTTAGTCACTCTTGAAAAGTTTGGGTGCCTAAGCCGAACCCCAATGAGATCAACGGGAGATGAATCTGTCAAGTTAAAAATGCCCATTCTCGGCTAATAGGCAAGGGGATGTAAAATTTAGTATAAGGGGGTGGGGACACTGTACAATACAAAAGTGTTACATTCCTAGCAGTTGGAAGCCATTCTTCCTCCTTCTGGAAGCTAGTTGTTAATTGGACAGAGCATAATTCCTACCCCCCCCCCCCATTAGTAGGTACGATACCCAGCGGGTGTGGAGATGCGACTCAGTGTACATCTTGCGGCATGTATGCGTTCCTTGATTATCCAATCGAGGGCAAATATTGCTGCGCAAAATGTAAGCACGTTGCTTCCCTGGAAGCCCAGGTTCTGAATCTAGAGAAGCAACTGTTAACACTAATGCCGCATACACACGACCGGACTTTCTGGCAGAAAAGGTCTGACAGAACGAATCCGTTGGACATTCCGATCATGTGTGGGCTTCATCGGATCTTTTCTGTCAAAATCTGAAGGACCTTAGAAATAGAATTTGTTTCAAATCTTTCAGACGCACTTGATCCCTATCGAAAAAAAACGTTGGCCTGTACGAAAACGTCGCAAGGGCAGCTATTGGCTACTAGCTATTGAACTTCCTTTTCTAGTCCGGTCGTACGTCATCACGTTAAAAACGATCGGACTTTGGTGGGATCGTGTGTAGGAAAGTCCTTCGGAGTTCAGTTCGACAAGAAGTCCGCTCGTAGGTACGCGGCATAAGAAGACTCTCCATACTAAAGGAGAGTTGTGATCGTACCCAGCAGGGGCCAGCACAGAGGCGGGTGGAGACAGAGGTGCGGGCACCGGAGCAGAATAGAAGGGTGACAGGAAGGGTAGAGGGGAAAGAGTCAGGGAGGCCAATCCTGAGCTGGAACATCCCAAAAAGTATGCCCCGTTGAGTGACATTCTTGAAACCAGTCAGGGGCCAGCATTTCTGGAGCAGAGTGATGCCCCCTAGCTGCCAGGGGAAGAACTCCTCCAGTGAGAGTGGGGGGGGGGGAGCCAAGGGAAAGGAAAGACAGTTTTTGGTGGTAGGGGGACTCAATTCTCAGAAGGACAGAGAGGATAATCTTTCACAAAGACTTGAAGCGCCAAACTGTTGTCTACCGGGCACTCGGATTCGGCACATCATGGATCTGGTGGACAGATTACTGGTGGCTTCCGGAAGACCCGGCTGTCATGGTGCACGTTAGCACCAATGACAGTCAGAGGAAGATGGAGTGTCCTAAAAAATTATTATTTTAGGGATTTAGGAGCTAAATTGGGGAACAGGACCTTCAAGGTAGTAGTCTCAGAAACACTACCAGTACCTCGAGCCTCACCAGAAAGGCATCAAGAGATTAGGGAAGGAACAAGTGGCTGAAGAGCTGGTGTAGGAAGGAGGGGTTTGGGTACCTGCAGAACTGGCCCAACTTCTCAGTTGGTTACCAGCTCTTTAGCAGGGACGGACTGCACCTTAATGGGGAAGGTGCAGATCGGCTGGGAGAGAAGATGGCAGAAAAGTTAGAGGGGCTTTTAAACTAGGCAATGGGGGGGGGGGTCCAGATAGAGCCAGCATGGAACAAATTTCAGTGGGTAGTATTGGGGGCATTAGTGGTAGGTTGACTAAAGTACCTAAGCTTGTCTTAAGTATAGTAACTATAGTTACTATACTATAGTATAGTAAGTCCTATTTGCAACCTCAGAACACCCAATAAGGAGATGGCGTGCATCAAGACAAAACTACGAGGCTTGTTCAATAATGGCAGAAGACTGGCGGACAAGATGGGGGATTTAGAGCTCCTATTATGAGGAGGATTTAGATTTTGTGGGAATTTCAGAGACTTGGTTCAACAGCTCTCATGATTGGCTGGCAACCATTCAAGGGTAGTCCCTATATCGCAGAGATAGGGAAGGTAAAATAGGGGGGGGGGTATGCCTGTATATCAGAAATGATGTATAAGTGAATGTGAGGGACAAAATCACTAATGGAGCAAGTGAGAAGGTGGAATCCCGATGGGTAGAGCTTGAGAGGGAGGATACCAAGGGGAAAGGAATACTGGGAGTATGCTATAGGCCCCCTAACCAGAGGGAGGAGGGAGAAGCAGACCTATCACAGCTTGGAATGGCTGCAAGGATGGTAAGTGTCATTATAATGGGGGATTTTAATTATCCAGACATAGACTGGGCAGAACGAACCGCGCTATTGTCTAAGGCTCACCATTTCCTAAATGTCTTGTAGGACAATTTCATGGGTCAGATGGTAAATGCACGAACAAGAAACAATGGGGGTTATTTGCCAAAGGCAAATCCACTGTGCACTACATGGTGCACTGCGAGTGCACTTGGAAGTGCAGTCGCTGTAAATCTGAGGGGTAGATCTGAAATGAGGGGAAGCTCTGCTGATTTTATCATCCAATCATGTGCAAGCTAAAATGCTGTTTTTTTATTCTCCTTGCATGTCCCCCTCGGATTTACAGTGACTGCACTTCCAAGTGTACTTGCTGTGCACTTGTAGTGCAAAGTGGATTTGCCTTTTGTAAATAACCCCCATAGTGTTACTAGACCTACTGATTGCTAACAATACAGACCTGATCACAGATGTGGAAATACGGGGCAATTTATACTGAAACAAATCTGTAAATGCTGTTTCCTAAATCACACAAATAGGAAAGCAAGGGAATACAAAGACACTGCATTTCAAAAGAGCCAACTTCCATAAACTACGCTCCTTGCTAGAAGATATTAAATGGGATAAAATCCTAGGAACAAAGAACACGGAGGAAAAATGGGGGTGCTTTAGGAGCATACTAAATAAGGGTATTAACCAGTGCATCTCAATAGGTAATATATTTTAAAAGAGCTAATAAAAGTCCTGGGTGACTTAACTCCAACGTAAAAATGCATATAAAAGCAATGGAGAAATCCTTCAAAAAATACAAGGCTGAGGGGTCATCATCAGCATTCCAGGGGTACAAAGAATGCAATAAGAAATGTTAGGGTGCGATCAGGGCATCTAAGATAGCACACGAAAGACACATAGAGGAGGAAAGTAAATGCAAAAAAAAAATCCCAAGAAATTCTTTAAGTACATTAATAGTAAAAGATTGAGGACAGATCCTATCGGTCTCATAAAGAATGATGACAGGAATCTGGTTACAAAGGATGGAAAGATGACAAAGGTTTTGAATGTATTCTTCTCCTCAGTCTTTACAAGGGGAAACTGGGGACTTTAATAACCAAAACTGCAAGGTTTATCCTCATGACAAGTCACAGGAAGCACCTTCATGGCTAATGGAGGAGAATAGAATTAGGAATAGACTTGAAAAACTTAACACAAATAATTTACCAGGACCAGATGGCTTGTACCCGAGGGTCCTTAAGGAACTCCGTACAAACAGTCTACTGACTGGTATGGCACCAGCTGATTGGAGAAAAGCGTATGTATGTATGTATGTATGTATGGGCGGCACAGTGGTGTAGTGGTAGCACTCTCGCCTAGCAGTAAGAAGGGTCGCTGGTTCGAATCCCAACCAGGACACTACCTGCCTGGAGTTTGCATGTTCTCCCTGTGCCTGCGTGGGTTTCCTCCGGGTACTCCGGTTTCCTCCCACACTCTAAAGACATGCTGGTAGGTTAATTGGATCCTGTCTAAATTGTCCCTAGTATGTATGAATGTGAGTTAGGGACCTTATATTGTAAGCTCCTTGAGGGTAGGGACTGATGTGAATGTACAATGTATATGTAAAGCACTGCGTAAATTGACGGAGCTATATAAGTACCTGAAATAAATAAATAAAAAAATAAATGTGTATAACTTTTCCACCTTTTTAAACTGACCTGTAAACTGCAACTTGGTTGAAAAACAAACCGAAATCTTTGTGGGGGGGAGTAAAAATAAAAAAACTAAAATATGGTTGTATAAGTGTGCACACCCTTAAACTAATACTTTGTTGAAGCACCTTGATTTTATTACAGCACTCAGTCTTTTTTGGGTACGAGTCTATCGGCATGGCACATCTTGACTTGGCAATATTTGCCCACTCTTTGCAGAAACACTCCAAATCTGTAAGATTGCAAGGGCATCTCCTGTGAACAGCCCTCTTCAGATCACCTCACAGATTTTCTATGGGACTCAGGTCTGGGCTCTGGCTGGGCCATTCCAAAACTGTTATAAACGATAAATATACTGCGCTAAATGCTACATACAACAAAATAAATAGAACACTGAGAACAATCATTTAAAAACAGTCCCCAGTGAAAAAGTGCTCGTGATTCTGGAACAGTATTGAAGATCTCATATACAGTGCTGTTACTTGAATTATAAATAAAAAGTTCCATGCTCTTTATGTACTTAGGGTGCCCCCCTAGTACATGTGCACTCACACTTGGGATTGGACCAACTATCTCTAGTTAGGTCAATTGCATGTGTGGGGTGACCCCTGTAGATATCCTCTGGACCAGTGGTTGGCTATGGTAAATGTTCCTCATGTAGATACAATAAAAAAAGCCTCATTGAGCGTTTAAAAAAAAAAAAAACTTTTATTACAAAAATGTAAAAGAAGGTATTCAACTCACATGTATGAGTGCCTGATATCCTGGCACCTGGAGTGAACAGCAGGTAAAAAGTCGTCCATGAAATCTGCCTGGTTGATTCATGCTGACGCGGTGGAGGCTCGATTTCTGGATTTGGACGTATGGGTGTAAGTGTGTCACGATGATACGACTCAACCTCGATGCACTTCGGCCTATCAGATTGCCCGTTTTCAGGAAGACCTGGTAGACCAAGGTCTTCAGACATAAAGTGATCCCCTATATAACCCCTCCCACACATTAAACACTTCAGTTTTTTTTACCAGTGTCTGCAAGGTGGATGGCACAGTTTATTTGAACTCTCTGAGCTCCAAGTCTCTAGTCCCACAAATGGTTCTTAAATGACTCAAGGGATTGACCAATCTGATCCATTTGACACAGGCTTTATATGCTTAGATAAATGGTACCCAAGCCTTGCAAAGAAAACTCAAGATCCTGCGAGGTTTTGTCTGTAATGCGGCCTCCAGGCGATGGATTCTGTGGAGTGGAATCCTGGACACCACAGTGCTAAGGCATTCCAGCAGAGCGCTGTACAGGTCCAAGGGAGTGGACTCTAAACATGAAAAGGGTACCCAGTCCTTGAAGGTCCTCAAGGGACAGGAACCCGCCATGAATATTGGACTCTTCGTTTCTAAGCTGCCCTGTGCTTGGACGGGTAAGTGAAACCCCTTTGCTTATTGTGGGGTGTCCCAGTGATTGTAACAATCAGTCAAGCTAGCTAGAGGCTGGACACCTATGTGCGGTGAGCAGACGGAGTTTTGGGCTAGCTGTAGGTGTTTGCGAAGTGTACCTGTTTTGCTTGTGTCTGGCTGCTTTTTACCTGAATGATGGCGCACGACGGTGCGCCATTTCGCCTTGTTTCACCAGGGATCACGTGCGTTCACAAGAGTGCCGCTATGTTAGCAGTTTGGCGGCAATGGCGCAGGCGGCTTTGCCGCACATGCGCAGTAAACTTTTATCTGGGTGCATGAGGATTCACGTCATGCGTGAATACGGCCACGCCTGTTCACCAGGACCAGGCATGTATGGAACATACCGGCGCCAACACAGCTTATTTAAGCTGTGTAGGCCAAGCATGCAGTGCTTCCAGAGGCAGTGGGACACAGAGCAGGCTCTGAACAGTAACTTGCAGCGGTTCAATTATTCCTTTTTTTTTTTTTTTTTTTTACCGGGTCACGTGAGTCACCAAGTGTCGTTTGGCAGGCTAAAGGTGCTTAGCAGGATTGTTGCATAGGGGCTTGGTGAGCCCCATTAAAGGGTCTCCCTTCTGAGGTGTTTTAATACTACACCCAAGTACTCTTTTTGTGGCTGGTAAATGTCTTCAAAAAAGAGGAGCGGGACTAACACTACAGGGCAGGGCACACCGATGTAGTCAGTAGTTCCTGATGAATCTAGTCATATCCCCTGAAAGACCAGAGGCTTCCTGGCAATCTGAGCCACTGCGCCTATCTGGTATTGTGCCTAGTCAACGCCGCTGCTTCAGCCTTTATCACCAAGGATGAACTGTCCTCTGCCCTAGCCGGGTTAGAGCACAGGATTGCTGGCATTATTGCCTCCATCCTGCAGGGTGACAGGAGGCGTGACAGATCCCCCCCCCCCCCCCCCCCCTCCCTGGAGCCCCCTAGTCTGGAGCAGGAATGGGTTGAGGATGGGGCAGAGCTTAAAGCTCAGGACTCTGTGGAGGGCCTGGCAGATGAGTCGGCTTCCATGCAATCTCAACATCAACAGGAAGAGATCGAGTATCAATATCATCAACAACAAGATATCCAGTTGATGTCTGCCCCTCAGTCGCAGAGGCTTTTTATCCTGGCTCTAACAGAAATGGTTCATTCTGCCTTTAAGCTGCCTCTTGCAGAGGTGACTGAGTCCTCTTTGGGATCCCTGAGGCCTCTTCAGACCGCACAGGCTTTCCCCTTACACCCCCTGTTGGAACAGGCAGTGTATGCGGATTGGGAACATCCTGACAGGATTTTTGTTCCTTCTAAGGGGTTTTCCCTTTTTTATATCCCATGGATGAAAAGTTTGTTAAACAAATGGAGCATACCACCAGTAGATGCAGCAGTCTCTCTTCCTTAAACAAGAACGTAACTTGTCTGGTAGATAACTCACAGGGCTTAAAAGACCCTGTTGACAAGAAATTGGAGTCATTATTAAAAACTTGCTTTTTTTTCTCTGGCCAGTTCAGCTATTCAGCCAGCTGTTGCAGCAATTATCTGCCAGTCCGTAAAGGATCTGGTCAAATGGCCTAATAGGCCTAACCAGGAGGATGCTCTGCCTGAAAGTAAGACAGAGATATTTCTTGAACAATGTGTTCAATATAGCAGGTTTCTCGTTTGGCTCTCTCATCTGTACATATGCGCAGACTCTTGTGGCTTAAGAACTGGTGAGCCGAGCTTCCTTGTAAAAAGTTATTGGCAGTTTCCCTTTTTCATGGGGAATGTTTATTTGGTGATCATTTGGATATATATATCCAAAAGATTTCCGGAGGGAAGAGTTCTCTACTTCCTATGAAGAAAAGCACCAGACGTCCCTTGTTTACCTGGGGCTGCTTCCTCCAATGTCTCAGCGTCAAGGCGATTCCGCTGTCAATGGGGCACTAGGGGCAAGCCCCAGGGCCAGAAGAAGCCCTGGGTTCAAGATTCTTCTAAACCCAGCACCAAGCCCTCCTTTTGAGGGAACACCCCCACTCCATCCAGTGGGGGGAAGGCTGCTGCACTTTGCGGACATTTGGAGAACAATAATTCAGGACGTGTGGGTCACCTAAATTATATCTCGCGGCTACAAGATAGAGTTGCGGGGGTTTCCCCCTCAGGTTTTTAAGATCCCAGCGTTCCCTCTGATCCTCCAAAAAGAAACTTATTGCTTCAGTCACTACATCATCTAGTGCATCAAGGAGTGATTGTAGAGGTTTCGGTATCTGAAAGGGGCACAGGGTTTTACTCAAACCTGTTTATGGCTCAGAAACCAAATTGGGACACAAGGCCCATTTTGGACCTAAGATCCCTGAACAAGTATTTACTGATACAATCCTTTCGGATAGAGTTTGTCTGCTCAGCAGTAGCCTCACTCCAGAAGGGAGACTTTCTAGCCTCCATCGATATAAAAGACAAGTATTTACACGTACCTATCTTTCAGCCTCATCAGAGGTTCCTACGTTTTTGCAGTAGAGGAACATCATTTTCAGTTTGTGGCTCTACCCTTCGAGCTGGCTACAGCTCCCCGGGTGTTCACAAAGCTCCTAGCACCAGTACTGAGTCTTTTTAAGGGCCCAAGGGATCCTAGTGCTCGGCTATCTGGATGACCTCCTGCTCAGAGATCACTCATTACAGGCTCTAGAACAGAGCATAATATGCACAGTGCGGTATTTGAAAAGCTTAGGCTGAATCATAAGTACCAAAGTCGGCCTTGAAACCAGCTCAAAGTCTAAAGTATTTAGGTCTGATCCTAGATACGGTTCAAGCAAGAATATTCTTGCCACCTGTAAGAATCTGTGCCCTGAAGGTTCAGGTGCCTCAGATAAGGGGCGCCAGACAACCCTCCATTTTGGCTCTGTATGAGTCTTCTGGGGAGGATGGTATCTTCCTTTGAGGCAGTTCCCTATGCCCAGTTCTATTCCAGGCCTTTACAACAAGACATCTTGTTGGCCTGGATCAGAAGAGGAAAAGCCCTGGATTATTCAATGTGCTCATCTCCTCGGGTATGCTTAAGCCTAAACTGGTCGTTGCAGGATCAGAACCTGCAAAAGGGAAATTAATTTCTCCCGGTAACTTGGAGAGTACTGGCGAGGGAGTGACCCTAGAAGGGCTCGGGGGAAATGGTCAGAGGCAAAACAGATCCTGCCCATCAACGTCCTGGAATTAGGGGCAGTACGTCTGGCCCTACGATCCTGGACGGTGGAGCTTCAGGACTTCCCTGTCAGGGTTCAATCTGACAATGGCACTTCAGTGGCCTATATAAACCACCAAGGCAGTACCAGGAGTCTTTCAGCTCTGAAGGAAGTGAACCACATACTAGCCTGGGCAGAGGCACATGTGCCGATTCTATCGGGAGTAGAGAACTGGAAGGCAGATTATCTCAGCCATCAGCAGATCTGCCCGGGGGAATGGTTCCTACACTCAAAGGTGTTCCAGAAAATTTGCCAGTGTTGGGGATGGCCAGAGGTCGACCTATTGGCATCCAGGTTCAACGACAACTTACAGCAATTTGTGTCCCGCACAAGGGATCCACTGGCAATCGCAGCAGATCCCTGATAGTTCCATGGAGACAGTACTCCCTGGGTTATGCTTTCCCTCCGATCCCTCTCCTTCCACATTTGTGGCGCAGGATTTGGAAAGAGGGGGTTCCAGTCATTCTGGTGGCACCAGCATGGCCCAGAAGGCCCTGGTTCCCGGTAATTGTAAGACTGACAATAGACGGGCCATGGACGCTTCCTCATCACCCCGATCTACTGTCTCAAGGTCCTATATTCCACCCCAATTTACAGTCTCTAAATTTGACGGCATGGCTATTGAAGCCAGAGTGTTAAAGGACTGTGGCATCTCGGGATCTGTAGTGTCTACCCTAGTGAATGTTAGAAAAGCTGTCACTAGGAAAATTTATCATCATAAGGTCTAGAAGACTTGTATTGCTTGGTGTGAAGCCAGAAAATGGCATCCTTGGAAATATGTGATTGGGAGAATTCTCTTTTCTACAGTCAGCTGTGGAAATCAAATTGTATGCAAAGCCAATCAGAGGTCAAGTTTCGGCCCTATCAGTATTCTTCCAAAGTCTCTTAGCCTCCCATTCACTGATCCAAACCTTTTTTATGCATGGGGTAACTCGCTTGCTCCCCCCCCCCCCATTAGGTCACCTACTGTACGTGTCCGTGGGACTTGAACTTGGTGATGTCTGTGTTACAGAAACAACCACTTAAAACTATCAAGGAAATTCCATTAGACTTGCTGTCACGCAAGCTAGCCTTCCTGATGGCCATCACCTCGGCTAGAAGGGTGTCAGTTGGCGGCCCTTTCGTGCAGGAAACCATACTTGAGCCTTCACCATGACAGGGTCGTGTTATGACCTGTTCCATCCTTTTTTGCCAAAAGTGGTGTCGGCCTTTCATTTAAATCAGGACATTATTTTGCTTTTTTTCCCTCTCGGCCTCGCTCGGCGGAAGAGAGATGACTGCACTCATTGGACGTTGTCTGGGCGGTCAAGGTTTATTTGTCTAGCTCTGCAGAGATCCGAGGATCTCTTCCTCTTCCTCTTCCGCTACCTGATCTTCAGTGCATACATTCACAAAATGTTATCAAGTGGATGTTCGAGCAGCTGAGGATTTGGCTTTCAGTCGCAGTGGACTGCCGTATAAGTTCTGATGGCTATGGTTTGGCAGGGTGTCTCCCTCCCCCCAAGGCTTTTGCTCTGGGACATCCCAGTAGGTAATGAATATTAGCCTGACTCTGTGTCCCATGATGTATGAAAAATAAAATAGGATTTTTTTTCATCATACTTACCTATAAAATCCTTTTGAGTACATCATGGTACACAGATTCCCCCACCCCCCTTTTTCATTTTATTTATTTATTTTTTGAGGATTCAGTGCTTGCTACAAAACTGTGCTTCCTGTGTGAGAGGAGTTATATAGGGGATCACTTCCTGTCTGAAGACCTTTGGTCTACCAGTGTCCGTTCACCTGGAGATGAAGTATAACCCAGTAGGTAATGAATATTAGCCTGACTGTGTCCCATTAAAATTTTTTTTTTTTTTTTTTTTTTTTTTTTAATATCCAAAAATATATAAAAAAAACAAATGTATTCAACAGTTTAGGCCGATATACATTCTTCTGCATATTTTTGCTAAAAATCGCAATCTGCATATATTGATTGGTTTGTGCAAAAGTTATCGCGTCTACAAACTACGGGATAGATTTAGGGACTTTTCAATTTTTTTTTTTTTTTTTTTTTTGTTGTTTTAGTAGTAATGGTGGTGATCTGATTTTTAGCGGGACTGCGACATTTCGGCGGACAGATCGGATACTTTTGACACTTTTTTTTTTTTTTTTTTTTTTTTTAACGATTGACCATTATTCAGCAATCAGTGCTATAAATAGCCACTGATTACACTATAAATGTCACTGGCAGGGAAGGGGTTAACACTAGGGTCAATCAAGGAGTTAACTGTGTTCACTCACTGTATGCTTTAACTGGGGGGGGATGGGACTGACTGAGGGAGGAGATCGTGTGTTCCTAGTATATAGGAACACCGATCAGTCTCCTCCCCCTGACAGGACATGGATTTGTGTGTTTACACACACAGATCCATGTCCCTACTCTGTCACGAATGATTGCGGCCACCGGGCGCGCACATCGGCTCCTCCAGTGACCTGTGCCCTTCCTATACCCCTTAAAGTGCCCGCCAAAATTCGCGCAGGGGAGCCATTCTTGACGGTGGCCAGCATGTGGTTAAACAGAAGGGTTTGTATGTTCCTAAATAAGTGTCTTTACAACCACTTTAACTCATGACTGTTAACCTCTAAAAGGCTTTTAAAGCATTGCCTATGGACAATTTAGATACTGTAGTTAGTCGCCGTTTCGCAGGCCTGCTCAATTTTAAATCTTCATATGTTTTGCTATTTACTTAAAGCGGAGTTTCACCCACATTTTGAACTTTGCCCCCCCCCTCCCCTCCCCATCACTTTACGATTCCTCGTTGGACTTTTTTTGCACAAGAGAATGCTCCGCTTCCTGTGTACCTAGCCGCAGCGAGGTATGTCTTTTCAAGCTGTGCATTGGCATCTGGCAGTTTCATCAATCTCAGGAGTTAATGGGAAGCACAATGAGTGTGCTGTGCCTTGTAGGTTATGTGCATAAGTGAGACCTGAAGGTGCATGCTGGGTAGCCAGCTGCACTGTATCCTGGAAGGTAATGCCAGTGGGCTTCAGATGCCCACGCTGAAGATGGGAGCGAGCTCTGAGAGGACCGCAAAGTGAGTTTATAGCAAAAGTGTAGAAAACCTGCATTTAACTACTAATACCGTTTTTTGGTATAGCCTTAGGTGCTAACATCACGGGGGTCTTTTTTTTTTTTTTTTTTTTTTTTTTTTTTTAAATTTGATAAACGGCTGTGCAAATATCATATGGCATATACAGCCGACATTTTACTTTCCAGGGCCCAGATGGCAAGTGGTCAAGCGGGTACTTAACGCCACAAAAAAAAAAATCATCAGGTCCCCTAGAAGAGCAATACAAGACTCTTTGGATCGGGTATATATTTTAAGGGGGACTCCTTGCAAAAAAAACAATAAAAAAAAAAAAAAAAAAAAAAAAAAAAAAAGTGAAGTCTCCATAAAAATTCATACCAGACCCTAAATCGAGCCTAGCCAGCCAGTAAAAGTGTGTGTGTGTGTGTGTGTGTGTGTGTGTGTGTGTGTGTGAGGGGGGTACATGCTTGATGCTCCTGAACCTTACCAGGCCACAAATCTTTAACAAGGGGGTGTATGTTGATGAGTACAGTGGTTGTTGTAGGGATCTGCTGGCAGGGGTTTTATAGAAATATGGACACCCAGTTTAATAAAGGGGTCCCCTGATACCACCAAGCCCCTCCGTGAATGAGTACGGAGTACATAGTATCCTCACTAATTCAGTAAAAAAAAGTAAATGCAGCCTTTCTGTTTTATTTATTCATTAGGTACTTCTATACCGCTGTCAATTTATGCAGCTCTTTAGATATATATTGTACATTTACATCAGTTACTGCCCCAAAGGAATTTACAATCTAAGGTCCCTAACTCGCATTCACATACTAGGGACAATTTAGACCGCTGCCAATTAACCTAGCAGCATGTCTTTGGCATGTGGGAGGAAACCCACGCAGGTACAGGGAGAACATGCAAACTTCAGGCAGGTAGTGTCTTGGTTGGGGTTTTTACCAGCAACCCTAGTGCTGCTAGGCAGAAGTGCTAACCAACTGGCCATTGCGCTGCCCATATTTTCATTACTTACCTTATGTCATCAATGGGCTTGATTTACTAATGGCAAATAGACTGTGCACTTTGCAAGTGTGGTTTCTCCAGAGCTTAGTAAATGAGGTAAAGCTTCACTTTACCAACAAATACCCTATCACATGCAAGGAAAAAATATATAAAAAACTCATTTTTGCTTGCAGGTGATTTGTATAATGTAAGTCAGCAGAGCTTCCCCCTCATTTACTAGGCTCTGGAGCAACTGCATTTGCAAAGCGCACAGTCTATTTGCCATTAGTAAATCAACCCCATTGTGCCTATGTACTGTAGTTCTCTCTATAATTCAGGCAGCTCATGGCTTGTGTGAGGGGCCTGCGGAGTGCTCTATATATAGTATCCTGAAAACAACACCGTATTAAAGGCTAAGTTCACCCTTTTGTGTTTTTTTTTTTTTTTTTTTTCCCCCCACGCCCTTCTTATTTTTATGACTTACCCCTCTCCTGGCTGCACTGAACTTACATGCTCCTCTGTTATGAATTTTAAAAGATGGTGCCCCAAGCGTTGCGCTTTCTGTGGGGTACAGGTAACCATTGGAGATGAGATTAAGGTTCTGTCTTAACATGTTCGCACCAAACCATGGCTGTTTGGATGTTAAAAGCCCAAACATTTAGTGGAAGCCAAATGTTTTGTATGAATATTGTATTACTACTGCTATTCTACATGACCGCTTCATGCTGTCAGTGGTTGTTTGGGAGGCCGACATGTCCATGTACTAATTCCCCACATCCCTGGCCTAGTGGTTGTGAGGGGTCTGTGGGCAGGGGGCTTATCAGATCCTGGACGCCCCCTTTTAACAATAAGAGGGCAAATAGATACTGCAACTCCCATGTGAATATGCACATGTACACAGTACCCCTACTCATTCACCCAAAAAAATGTAAACTATAAACATTTTGTTTGACAAGTCCTTAAAGCGGCTCCATTGCAAAAAAAAGTGACAGCTTCCTGTATTGACAGTAGAGATTGCTGAGCCTAGGCAGGGAGCCTAGGAGGAAGGGGTAAGTATTTAGAATTTTTTTTTTTTTTTCTTGTTTGCAGGAAACAATTTTGAAATGACATCTTCCTTATAAAGAAAGTTAAGGAATGTTAGTTTTAAATGTAAATTGGTGCATTTTATTACTCCTGTAGTGGTACCCCATAAGTTCCTCTGGTCGATGATTGAATGTAGTAAAAGAACAGTCCCTGCATGTTTCCTGGTAGCAGCGATGATTCTTTCCCCGGTCATGCAGAGGCTGTAAGCACAAACACAGCAATGGTTACATACTGTACACACAGACACAGTAACCAGTCTAGGGGATGTCTTTTTGATCTTTAATGATGAAGAAACTTGTAACTGAAGAGGGGAATAAGGCATGGGATGCTATAATCAATGCTAGGTCCAATAAAAAGGACACTAACTTTGCTGTCCTACAAATGGTGTTTTCTGACTTCTGAGCCTGGAAGGAATGGTCAGATCAGAAGCACTGAGAACTTTACCCCATACTGCCACACTGGCTCTTATATCCTTAAAAGCACAACCGTCACCCATATCAGCAAACAGTAGTTTACTCATGAGGCCACAGAAAAGCGGCTCAGACTTGGCTTCCTGGTATCCTCTTGTGAGATTTTAGCTGGCTTGGATTCTTCAGGGTGAAGTCTCAGTGGTGTCTCTGTAGTTGCAGGTGTAGGTCCCTCAGCTCTGCCACAGCTGGGGCCCTAGTGGACATCAATACAGATAAGCAGCAAGGCCTTCAGGAACTGCAGCTTCTCAAGCAGGTGAAGCTTCTAGACTAGGTGGGTAAAGCTGTCCCCACAGCACATGCTAGGCTCCAACCAGACTGTAGGGTCAACAACATAGAAAGTTCAACAGCAACTTCCCAGGCCTCAGCCTCAGGCAAAAGACTCGGCACATGGCTTCTTCAAATATTTATACCCTCCCTCATCATGCCCCAGTGGTCTGCACCTCCTTTTAGGATGGCTGGGAGAAATATTAACTCAGCTTAGTATTAAAATCTCCTATTATAGCCAGAGACACCTACTGGCAACAGTGAGAAATTGAAATCCCACTGGGCCAAGTGCAAAACTATACAAATCAAGCTGGGCTGATTATCACCCAACCAAAATAAAATGTCCTACCATCTAACAACTTATCTATTAGAGTGCTACACTACAATGTTAACACCGCTGCTTCTGTGAAAATATAAGCGATATTGAAAATAAAGTTTGCAGTCCTGCCTATGGAGTAAAGATGCTTGTCAAATGCTAGGAAATGACCAAACTGCAAAAAAAAACCTGTATGTCTTCTCATGGGGGGTGTATAAGTGTAAGTCCTCTGTAGAGATAGTGAGAGCATTATTAAAATGAATACACTTAAACCTCTGGGAAAGACATACGTTGCTTAAAGAGTAACTCAATTTTTGTTTTAAAAAAAAATCCTCTTGATCAATGTACTTTGCAAGGATTTAAACACATTTTTTAATGGAGTCCTATTTGTTTCTACTGAGATGTGTTTCACTGTCCTTTTGGGATACTGATTCTGAATGGGAATGTTTGTTTAATAAAATAAGCTGATGCACTTTTAGCATTCTAAAATGAGGAAAGCTGCAGTGTCTGCATCCCTTTTTTAGAAGTAATTAGCCCTTAGGGAGCATCTCACCAAAAATATAATTCCTGTTGCAGAGGATATCTAACATGACTTACACCTTGGTGCAGAATTTTGGAAAAATCACTAAGCCAATCAAGCAGGAAATAAAATTTCAGGGGAAGTTCTGTACACACATTGTGTACAGAAGGCCTCCAGGTTGTCATATTGTATTGAATTTTACAGAAAATACATTGACTGGAGATTAAAAAGGAAAGGTAATTTTAATACCATTAAAACATTGATTTGCTATTTTTTTCACATGTAGAGTTACCCTTTAATTCCATTCACTGCTGTCTGAAAATGTATCAGTCCTTTACTACATGAATATTGATCAGTTAGACTTTTACCATTGTTTACTGGACATAAATGGGCATTAATGTTTTTTGGATAAATTTTATTGGCTTATAAATTGTGTGAGTACAAATTTGAATGGCATGTACTTTGTTTATGAAAAAAATACTTGTTTTAACGTACAGTATACTGCATTGCTATTTTGCTTGTTTTTTTTTTTTTTGTTTTTTTTTATATTCTACTTTTAACTTATATCTTACAGTTAGCAAGATTTCTTCCAAACCGTAAAATGTATCTGGAGAACAATAATGATGTCCCACGTGTAAGTAAAATTGATGTGGAGAAGATTCAGTCCAGTGCTCCACACCACTCTGGTTTGAATGGATGTGTGGGCACAGATGCAGTGGCCCTTGATCACAATGAGCTCATACTTCTGGACAGATTTCAGAGAGCTGCAGATGCTACGGGAAACTGGGAAAAGTCTTACCAGAATGGGCAGGAATGTTGTATAGCCCTTGGGGAAGATTATGTCCCTACACCTGTACAAGGAAGGTAAGTTGTTTTTAGATACTCTTTAACCCTATTTGTAAAAGGTAGTTTGGACAATAAATGCTTGCCTAATAGAGAAGGGTAGGATGCCGCCTGACATTTATACCAGGCCCTCCTCGAGGATAAGTATCTGGTATGTATTCTCATGGGTAACAACACTCAGGTGTTCTTTTTTTTTTTTTTTAAAGATGCTTTGGGATGTTTATTAGATATGACCACATTGATACATGGGTTACAGCAGATGATTTATTGTGTAGCCAGGTGTTTTGCTACAAATGAGAGAAACACTGGCTGCAGCCCTGTGATACTGAACTGCTTAACAACTGTTTCAGCAAGAGGTGGGAGCTGCTGAGTAGGAAGGGCTGAATAAATTGAATTGTACAGCAATGAACTGTAGTTTAGAGGAGAGACTATGCTGTAGTGATCAAAAGCTTTTGAACTACATTCCCCAGAGGATATGGCCAGGAGGAGGGAAGAAAGCTGCATTTTCCTAAGCTGTGCAGGGCTTAAATTCCTCTCCCTATAAGTGCACATCACTGTTCAGAATGCATCATCACCACTGCATATTAGCGTCCTGAGTGAGATCTGGAGTGCTGAGTTTGGGGGTGCTAACACAGTCATCTGGGTGCAGAGCATAGACTAAACGCTATGTGTGATTGGATGGTGAGCTGCAATATTGCTGGGAGCGGTGAGCTGCTGCTGTGGGGTTTTACTTGCTGCTAGATGGACTTGGCCCTTTAGGCACTAACCATACAACCATCTAGTAGCCTTATTGCTGCCTGCAGGCTTGACTGGGACTGAATCCTGTGCACCAACAGTACAACTGGGCTCCAACACTAGCCAACTGAAGTGTTAGAACTAAAGACTGCACCTTTACGGCTGCTACACAGAGACCTTTGTCTATTGCTTATGCCAAGAGGTGCCTTTTTGACTTGGATATGATGCAATATCCTCTTTCTCCTAGAGTGCACTCTAGACTAGTTGTTCACATTGCAGGTAATGATAATATGCATTGTTGTTTGCTGACTTTGCTGATTTATGTGTGCAGACTCCAATCTAGTGGTACAGAACTCTATTCAAAGTTACTTTGGCATAGTGATTATAATGTGTAGCAAACTGTGTCTAAATTGCCAATCTGTATGCTCAAACCACCAATTATTCTAACTAGTACTTTGAATTCAGTTACCACTAAATGGTCTTGTGTATATTTCCAGATACTAATTCACAGTTGAGTTAAAGGTATCCATACTGGCATTCTTGCATCAGTTTTAATGCAACCAGGCATGCCAGGGGGGCTGAGGTTATTCATTGAGTTAAGGAAAAGAATAGAGGACCCAATAGACCAAGTGGTTCCTGTGGAGGTAGCGCTACATAAAGGGGCTAGTCCAGGATTTCTGTTCTGCGAGTTAAGACAGCAAGCCAGAGTCATCATGGATGCAAGTGGTCACCACAACCTTTGTGACACCCTCAGGACTACCACTCACCTCTTTCTTCAGACATAGGAATGCTGGTAGAGAGTTTAGTGAAGAGTTTTTCAAGATTTAACAATGGGTACAGAAAGCTGTGGGTTTACTCCAGGCAAGTCCCTGTACCCCCTGAGGAAGAGGACTTTGACACTTGGAAAGACAAAGCAATGCAAGCTGTGGAAAAATGGGAGTTGGTAGCCACCATAAAGAGACAGAATAATCAAACGTCTACCTACCAGCACCTGCTTCTGATGTCATCCGTAACCTAAAATGAGATAAGCTGGGTTGTAATGGTGCGAAGTGTCTGGAAGCAATTTGAGAAGTCTATGCCACTGTTTCTCAACTCCAGTCTTCAAGGTGTCCCAACAAATCATGTTTTTAGGACTTCCCTCGGATGAAACGGCTGTGGTAAGTATTAAGGCAGTGAAACTGATCAAATCACCTGTGCAAAATAATGGAGAGCCTGAAAACATGACCTGTTGGGGCGCCTTGAGGACTGGCATTGAGAAACCCTGGTCTATGCTAAGGTTAGAGCTACGCAGAACTATCCTACCTCCCATGAAGCACACTTATCGAAGTAGAGAAGTTGTCTGCGTTTGTCAGACACCTGGTTAAGACCCTCCAACAGGTTATACTAAAAGGTGGGGTGGAGACCAACACTGCAAGAAAAACTCTGCTTGCTAAAGGGGCATAACCTCAAGATCCGATTAATGCTTAAAGTCCAGGCAAGAGAGCAGAGTGACCGGTTGTCAAAGTAAGAAACAGCTGCACCTCACATGGGCTCCAAGTAAAGTTTATTGGAATATCAAAACCTCCAAAATTATACTAGAGGACACCAGCAGTGGTCAAGGTAGATGCGTTTCACACAGCAGAAATGTGCTTAATTATTACAAAGGCATGCCTAACTGATGCGTGTTTTATATAGATCTATCCCCTGTACAGTCAATCAGAGGCAGATGAAAACCTTGAACATTGACTAAATCAAAACATACAAGTATAAAAACATTGACCAAGTGAAACATTTTAGAATAAATGTCGGTTCACACAGGGGTGGCTTCAAAGTCATGTGACTCTGAAGCAGCCCCGCACAGTGTGACCGCAGCACGGCTTGCAAACAACTTCTTTAATAGAAATCAATGCAGTCCGCTCCGACGTCACCCCAAAGTAGTACAGGAACCTTTTTTCTAAGTTGGAGCAACTTGAGTCGCTCCTATTAGAATGGTTCCATTGTATTGAATGGAGCGCAACTTGTCAAGCTGACAGATTGCCCCTGTGTGAACCGGCAGTAAAAGAATCAATAGAAGAAAAACAAATCATAAAACGTGAATACATGCAAGATGAGAAATATCAAATCACATGTTTTCAATGAAAAAAGACCTTGGGTAAACATTGACAAACCAGAATTAAAAGTTCATGATATATGACTACAGATGCACTAACTGTTGCATGTGGAAACATATTGTACCATGTCACAACTCTGGATATGTATAAAGTCGCACAACACCAGAAATATCAGATGGTGCCGGTGACAGATGGTGCTGGTGGTAGCCTGTGTGACAGATGGTGCTGGTGGTAGCCTGTGTGACAGGTTCTCTTTATGGGGGGGGAGTGTTGTGCAGACATTAATAACAGTAAAATCACACACAGATCTCAGATCTCTCCTTCTCTCTCCTCACACTATTGGTGTGTGAGGAGAGAGAGATCCCTGGAAACCGCCGTATTGTTTTATTCCTTTACCTGGTGTGATTGGACACAGCCGATCACGTGGTAAACAGCCAATTTTATTGGCTGTTTACCCTGATTGGGGATGCGCTGTGTCCGAGCGACAAGCGTCATCGCCGCGTTGCACCCCCCCACGTGCGCAAAGTCATATGACGTTTGGTCAGGATAATTGACCTACTTTGCGCACGTCATTTTGTAATATGGCAGGCAGGAAGTGGTTAAAATACTTATGTAGATGGGAAGGAGCGCTTTTAGCAGTGAAAGGCTTCATTGTGTTTTAGGTAGGGGTAATTCAAACCCTGAATATCATGACAATGTGATTGTCTTTTGAGAGTAAGGTTTGGTGATTGGTGGATCACACTAATGCCCCGTACACACGGTCGGATTTTCTGACGGAAAATGTGTGATAGGACCTTGTTGTCCATCACACATTTTCCATCGGATTTTCCGACACACAAAGTTTGAGAGCAGGCTATAAAATTTTCCAACAACAAAATCCGTTGTCGGAATTTCCGATCGTGTGTACACAAATCCGACGCACAAAGTGCCACGCATGCTCGGAATAAATAGAGATGAAAGCTATAGGCTACTGCCCCGTTTAGAGTCCCGACATACGTGTTTTACGTCACCGCGTTCAGAACGATCGGATTTTCCGACAACTTTGTGTGACCATGTGTATGCAAGACAAGTTTGAGCCAACATCCGTCGGAAAAAATCCTAGGATTTTGTTGTCTGAATGTCCGATCAATGTCCGACCATGTGTACGGGCATAAAGGAAACCTGGGAGAAACACCCAGGAGAATAGAAGGTAGGAGACTAAATGAGAAAGATGATGATTATTACGGTGATCCATAAAAAAAATAAACATAACTAGCCACTTGCCTTAATGGGCTTCTGTAACTTGTCCTATAATTTGTAACTTGGTGTCCTACCCCTTACTAATAATCAGGAGAGATCGCTGTACTAACGTCGGATAGTTGGTACAGTGGCTCCTACTGAGCTGTGAGATGGGTTGAATGGAAAAACAACTAGTAGTGTCTACTAGACTGAAGTAATCTGTCTGTGGGGCCATCATGGGTTTCATTGACCTGGGGACTGATAAAGAGCAATTGCAAATATCTGGGTATGAAAAGTCTTTGCAGCCACAAGTGAATAAAACACATTGCCATTTTGAGCATCCAAGTTAAGAAATTGTGTCCTAGTATAAAAACCTCAAAGTATATTGCATTGGTTGGGGTGGGAGGAATTGAAAAGGAGGCAGCACAGGGTAATATGTCTATTCCAGATAAAGCTGTGTTATTTGGCGTATTCGGGTAAATTTCCTCTATGGGTGTTCATGTTTATAAGATTGATAGGAAGAGCTTGATGTCTGGAAATTAGAGATCATGGAAGCTATTATTGATAAGTAGGCTTCTCCCAGTCCCAAGTGTCTAGTTGTAAGTGAGCAGTCCTTTTGAGTAAGTTGATAGTGGAGCATAAGTTTGAGTGTTCAGGATGCATCAAGGTTGCAATTGTAGTCAAAACTGAAAATGTTGGGCAGAGGATTTGAGTGCAATGTATCAAATAAGGTGTGTAAAGACATACAAACGTGATATTCTTAGCAAATTTTAAGTAAGTGTTAAAAACAAGTAAAATACTTTTTTCAAAGTACAGTATATGGAAACGAGCAACAGAGCTAATTTGAAAGGGTGCTGATGGCCAGAGGGTTAAGGAGCAAGATCTTTCAGGTAAGATGCTGTGGGCTTCTACGCTGTCTGCCTGGTTACTTTGGTTGAGAGAGGAGTTAAAGGTGAAAGATTTCCATCATTAAGTTTGCAAGATTTGGAACTTGAAGAAACACGGCTAAGTTCTGTAAGTAGTTTTTTTCACTTTTAATCCAGGGCTGTTAAGGACTGAGTCTTGCCTTTTGTATTGGGAGGGGAACCCATCTGTACTTCATATTATGGGAATTCAGAAGTTGGAGGATCAATTTCAAAGATCTGTTTTCTGTACTGTTATTGGGACAATATCCAAAAAGATTTAATTCTTATGACCTTGAATCTGAGTTTTACCCTAAAAGATTTATGATCCTCACCTTGGTTCTAAAGAAGTGTGATTTGACAATCACATCCTAGGGAGTATAATCTGATCTAGAGGCAATCGATCTGTGTATTCTCTTAATTTCAAGGTGTAGGTCCTCTTCATCGGATTACTTTTTCTGAATTGCAGAGTCGCTTTCATAAACTGTACCAAACTCACAGCTGCTGCTACTGTGAACTTGTCTTAACTACTTGAGCTCCAGGCCATTTTATCAACAGCCTGTGGGAGTAAGTGATCAAGGAAGAAGTTCAACAAAATAGCTGTGATATACTTATCAATCAGGACTATATAATGGTTAACATAGCATATACAGCAAATTGCAGTGGCCAGGAATATATAAAGTGCCTTGAAAAAGTATTCATACCCCTTGACATTTTCCACATTTTGTCATTTTGCAACCAAAAATGTAAATGTCTTTTTGGGGGTTTTTATGTGATCAACGCAAAGTGGCACATAATTGTGAAGTGGAAGGAAAATGATTAATGGTTTTCACTTTTGTAAAAAAAAAAAAAAAAAATCTCTGAAAAGTGTAGCATGCATTTGTATTCAGCCCCCCTGAGTCAATACTTTGTAGAACCACCTTTCACTGCAATTACGGCTGCAAGTCTTTTTAGGTACAGTGCCTTGCAAAAGTATTAACCCCCCCGGCTTTTTACCTATTTTGTTACATTACAGCCTTTAGTTTAATGTTGTTTTTTTTTTATCTGAATTATATTGATGGATCAAAACACAATATTCTAAGTTGGTGAAGTAGAATATATACATAAAACTATTTTTCAGAAATAAAAAAATAATTCGCATGTGTGTAGGTATTCACCCCTTTGTTATGAAGCCCATAAAAAGCTCTGGTGCACCCAATTACCTTCAGAAGTAACATAATTGGTGAAATGATGTCCACCTGTGTGAAATCTAAGTGTCACATCATGATCTGTCATTGCATATACACACCTTTTGAAAGGCCCCAGAGGCTGCAACACCTAAGCAAGAGGCACTACTAACCAAACACTGCTATGAAGACCAAGGAACTCTTCAAACAAGTAAGGGAATATGTTGTTGAGAAGTTCAAGTCAGGGTTAGGTTATAAAAAAATATCCAAATCTTTGATGATCCTTAGGAGCACCATCAAATCTATCATAACCAAATGGAAAGAAAATGGCACAGTAAACCTGCTAAGAGACGGCCGCACACCAAAACTCACGGACCGGGCAAGGAGGGCATTAATCAGAGGCAGCACAGAGACCTAAGGTAACCCTGGAGGAGCTGCAGAGTTCCACAGCAGAGACGGGAGTATCTTTACATAGGATGACAATAAGCCGTACACTCCATAGAGTTGGGCTTTATGGCAGAGTGGCCAGAAGAAGGCCATTACTTTCAGCAAAAAACTAAATGACACGTTTTGAGTTTGCGAAAAGGCATGTGGGAGACTCCCAAAATGTATGGAGGAAGGTGCTCTGGTCTGATGAGACTAAAATTGAACTTTTTGGCCATCAAAGAAAATGCTATGTCTGGCGCAAACCCAACACATCCCATCACCCAAAGAACACCATCCCCACAGTGAAACATGGTGGTGGCAGCATCATGCTGTGGGGATGTTTTTTAGCAGTCGGGACTGGCAAACTGGTCAGAGTTGAGGGAAAGATGGATGGTGCTAAATACGGGGATATTCTTGAGCAAAACCTGTACCACTCTGAGTGTGATTTGAGGCTAGGACGGAGGTTCACCTTCCAGCAGGACAATGACCCCAAACACACTGCTAATGCAACACTTAAGTGGTTTAAGGGGAAACCTGTAAATGTGTTGGAATGGCCTAGTCAAAGCCCAGACCTCAATCCAATAGAAAATCTGTGGTCAGACTTAAAGATTGCTGTTCACAAGTGCAAACCATCCAACTTGAAGGAGCTGGAGCAGTTTTGTAAGGAGGAATGGGCAAAATCCCAGTGGTAAGATGTGGCAAGTTCATAGAGACTTATCCAAAGCGACTTGGAGCTGTGATAGCCGCAAAAGGTGGCTCCACAAAGTATTGACTTTAGGGTGGTGAATGCTTACGCATATTGACTTTTTCTGTTATTTTGTCCTATTTGTTGTTTGCTTCACAATAAAAAAAAAAATCTTCAAAGTTGTGGGCATGGTCTGTAAATTAAATGATGCAAATCCTCAAAGAATCTATGTTAATTTCAGGATGTCAGGCAAAACACGAAAAATGCCAAGGAGGGTGAATACTTTTGCAAGGCACAGTATGTCTCTACCAGCTTTGCACATCCAGAGATAGAAATTTTTGCCCATTCTTCTTAGCAAAATAGCTCAAGCGCTGTCAGATTAGATGGAGAGTGTCTATGAACAGCAATTGTCAAGTCTTGCCACAGATTCTCAATTGGATTTAGGTCTGGACTTTGACTGGGCCATTCTAACATATGAAAGTGCTTTGATCTAAACCATTCCATCGTAGCTCTGGCTGCATGTTTAGGGTTGGAGTCCTGGAAGGTGAACCTCTGCCCCAGTCTCAAGTCTTTTGCAGACTCTAACAGGTTTTCTTCTAAGATTGCCCTGTATTTGGCTACATCCATCTTCCCATCCAATCTGATCAGTTTCCCTGCTGAAGAAAAGCATCCCCACAACATGCCACCACCATGTTTCACTGTGGGGATGGTGTGTTCAGGGTTATGTGCTGTTAGTTTTCCGCTACACATAGCATTTTGCTAATAGCAATTCTGAAGGCAATTGGCTCCACTAGATTTTAGTTAGGGGTATCAGAGTAAAGGGGGCTGAATACAAATGCATACCACACTTTTCAGATATTTATTTGTAAAAAAAAAAATAAATAAAAATTGAAAACCATTTTCTCAGTTTCCTTCTACTTCAGAATTGTGTGCTACTTTGTTTTTGGTCTATCACATAAAATCCCAATGAAATACATTTGTTTTTTGGTTGCAATATGATAATGTAGAAAATGTCAAGAGGTATGAATACTTTTTAAAACACTGTAACTTGCAACATGGCATATATTGTGTAGTAGCCAGGACTGTTTAACTTGCAGCATAGGGTAAAGCAGTCAGAACTATGTAATATACAACAAATTATATAGTGTGCAGTGGTGAGAACTGTAATGTACAACATGGCCTATAGGGTGCAGATGTTTTGATTATGTAGTATTTACAATACTAAGGATTATGTAACCTAAAATATTGCATATAGAGTTCAGTAGGTAAAGCTGCATAATGTACAAGACCTATAACTTGCAGAGGTCAGGACTATGTATAGCCTATAGAGTGCTTTGGTCAGTACTAAGTAATGTACAACATAGAACTAGTTAACATATCATATTGAGTGCAGCAGTCAGGGTGAAGTAATGTATAACATAGTACATATGGTGTATAGTAGACAGAGTGCAGAAATCGGGACTAAGAAATAGCTCAACACAGCTTGAATAGTGCAGTGGTCTTAAGTAAGTTTACTTTATGTTGGCGCTTGGCATGCCTCTTTTGTTGGTGCTCAAAGGGAGCAGTGTTTACTTCGGAAACACTGTACGTGTCTACAGGTCCCATGAAACTTCCTTTTAGCTACCTTGTCTCTGGAGATTGACCTAGGTTTGAAATTATTAAGACCGCATTGGGTTGAATATCCCTGTGTTTAGCTCTGCCTACATAAAGTCACTGATAGTGACATGCTTTGCTGTTGGTCTAGTTGGGCTAGAAACATGTGGCCCTGGTGCACAGTTCCAATGATGCCCCTACTGCAGATGGGAATTCTATTTCCTGTGTAAATATAATGTTGGCAGGATTCCAGATTAATGTGTTTGTAAACACTTTATCTATCTTCCACTTTTTTTTTTTTTTTTTTTTTTTTTTTTTTTATTTTATTTATTTTTTCTTCCTCCTAAATACTTATGAGTCCTATTCAGATCCAGTGATGTGCCCAAGAACAGCAGCATTGCTCTCGCTCTTATCACAGGGACTAGGGCAGCAGTGGGAGCCATTTTGTGTATAGTTACTTTTGTAACTATACACAACTTTTCCTTTTTTGTGTATAGTTACTTTTGTAGAGCAAATTGCAATTGTGTTGCATACTCCACATGAATATCCATAACCTGATGCTGTAACTATTTTTATTACATATGTGGGCTTGTCATTTATAGTGTACATAAAGCCAAAAGCTTTAATAGCATTTTGAATAGCGTAGGGAAGAAAAAAGCTCATATGAAGGTAACGTTTGCGTTCATCTGGGGAAATATCTCTTCACGTTTTGTCTTGGATATGTAGCACAAGAGAAGAAATCATCTCAAAGTGAGGGAAGATTTCCCTTCACCTCTAACACTCATAAAATGTGAAGTTTAGGATTTCCCCTCTGTCTTGGTGCCAGTGGTCACCAGGACAAATGGGTGAATCTCCCAAGCAGGGGCACAAACCACGATCAGTTCCTTTTTTTTCTTTTTTTCCTGGATAAAAAAAAAAAAAAATGCCTTTTACCTACACTTTAAACAGAGATCCCCTTTATGTCTTAACATATTTTAGTATCTAACTATATTATCTAAAAGGAGCATTACAACCTAAAGCAAACCCTTAGCTTAAATAATTGTCTGATTTTACTTATCCTTAAGCGACCCGTGATGATTGATAAGTTTCCCCCTACTTGACACTGAAAATCTGGACAACTAAATGCTGATTCATTTCTCTTGTACACTGATAAAACATTTAAATTATAATTGCTCAGGCTTTCTATTTTTTTTCTCTGTAAATTTTGTACCAAAGTGATATTACAGCAATAGCATCTATACTTTGTGTGAAGAGAGGTCAGTCACAATCGGGGTATTTTCTTGGAACAAAAATAGATTTAAATGCATTTTCTACTGAGGTGAAACATGAATTATTCATCTTGGATCAGTCTGAGCCAGTGCCAAGAATGAGAGAAGTCTTCTAAGCCTTTGAGAGTAATTTGTAGATCAGTTAGACACTGAAGGCTCATTGTCACTATTGCAAGCAATGCTATTTTGTGAGGTAGTAGCACCTGCATTAATTTTTTTACAATGTATTCTGTCCCAATGCCAAGAAAATGAGCCAGGAAAACTGCTGTGATATATATATGCTCAGATTGTGATGTTTGCGTATTATTTTTTTATCTGTGCATAGCAAGATTCCTTGAGAGATTATTTTTCTTGTACAGCAGTTTAATGTAGTCATGTATTCTTTGCTTAGCTAACATGCATATAAAGTACTATTCCATCCCCAGTATCTGAGGCTTTCAACTGGATTCCTAGGGTGGGAGAATATCATACATAGCAATTTTTGCAAAAAATAAATATATACAAAAATAAAAAAAAGTGAGATATTGCGGTCTGCATTTTCTCTAAGAATTTCACTCACTGTCCCACCAGTAATGGAAACATGAAACCGACAGCGGTCGTGATCCCAACCCCTCTCCTATAGACTGTTTGTTTTTTGTGTGTTGTTTTTTTTTTTTTTTTTTTTTCTTGCTTTTTTTGCTTTGTTTTGTTTTTGGCTAGAGTGGAGAAGGAATAGAATCCCATTTTATGGTCTTCATTGTAAAAAATTCTCCTCCCTTCATCCTACCATGTCCACTATCACTGAGGCAGAAATGAGTGGAATTTCTTAGAGATCAGACCGCAATAAAAACTTGGTTCTAACCCTTCACCACCCTATAAAAAGTCCATGTAGTTAGAGGGTGTGGGGTTAGAGTATGTCAGCTGTTTCTTTGCTGGATAGATCATTTTGTTTAGTAAAAGTAAAAGTATTTTCTTATTGTCTGATTCCCCCCCCCCCCCCCCCAATTTTAGATATCTCTTGTATTGGTGGTCACTGTTGCTGGTGGAAGTATAGGAACTCCTCACTAGACCTAGAGAAATCTAACCATACCCAACTTTTCCCAAAAGAGAAAAAAAAACGGAGTATTTTGTATATTTAATCCTTCAAATAAGTTGTAGGCTGCATTACCAAAAAATTATTATTTTTAATGTTTTTCATATGAATATATCAAGGCATAGATTTCTAAAGTTTTTAGGTTTTCTGGGCGATTAATTGGAGCACTGCACGATCTACTTTTTTTACAGAACCAGGACCACTAACTTGGACTACTAATTTTGTAGTGTGTTATTTTTTAATTTTTTTTTTTTTTTTGTGTTGGAAAATTTGTAGCGCAGCTTGTATACTTCAGCGTTTCATTGAAGATGCATGACATGGGGGGCGTGGCCAACGACCGGGATGTGAAGACGTGCAGAGCCTGAGCTCCGTCCGTCTCACTCAGATCCTTCAGCCATCCTGCCAGCCCGGCCGCCATCCACAACCATCCTTCAGCTCATTAACCTCCCAGGACTCCAGAGCACCTCTGATCATGGTGAAATACGGTCCGGCCATGGAGGAAACCTCGAGACTCGGTCCGCCATCACAGCCATGCCCGCCGCAGCAAAATGGCGCCGGCCGGCTCCACGCTCAGAAGCAAGGTCAGCCATCCACCTCTTTGATAATCCAGCAGCATCGAGGGAAGGGTGAGTCACAATATATCCCTGGCAGCAGCCCTGAAGACCCCCTGCTATCCCCCTCCCCAGAGGACAGAGACTCAGTGTCTGATCCTAATGCTGATACGGCTGCAGGCCCTGCAGAACCCTCTCTCTCACAAATCATGGAGGCCATACAGCACAGCCATGCTTCCCTTACCACACAGATGGACTCAATTAAAACTGATCTATCATTCCTGAAACATGATGTACAAAACCTGAGACATAGAGTGCACAATGCGGAACAGCGCATAGGAGATTTAGAGGATGACACGCGCCCTTTGCAGGGATCTGTAAGGGAGTTGCGCCAGGCCCAAGATTATATGGCTGATAAGCTTACAGATATGGAAGACCGTCTAAGACGCAACAATCTCCGCTTCCTAGGCTTTCCAGAAGGGGCAGAGGGCAAGGCCCCAGAAAAGTTTATGGAGCAATGGCTGATGTCAGTATTTGGCGCCAATGTATTTTCCACCATGTTTGCCATCGAGAGGGCCCATAGGGTTCCATTGCGCCCCTTACCCCCTGGGGCCCCCCCACGTGCTATGCTCATTAAGATGCTGCATTTCGGGGATAGAGAAGCCATCATCAGAGCGGCCAGGGAGAAGGGGAATATACTCTTCAACGGTAACGGCATCACCATCTTCCCTGACTTCTCGGTAGCCACACAGAAACAGCGTGCCACTTTCCTAGCGGTCAAGAAGCGTTTACGTGATCTACAATTACCATACAGCATGCTGTATCCTGCACGCCTTCGGGTCATTCATCAGGGCAAAGCCCATTTCTTCACTGATCCGAAAGAAGCGGCTCACTGGGCAGACGCACTGGGACCTTTTGAACAAAAGAACCTGCCGCGGAGATCACCCCCCCGATGACCAATACATCCCCCTATTGTTCAATGACAGCAGAGCTCTTTGTTCATTGACATCCTTTGAGCTACTAATCTTTAATATTCACAATGAAGATTGCAAATAAACCCCAGGACATTGACATTCCCATACTAACACTTATCCACCTGAAGGAAGACAACTGTTCAATGCTGTACGTCCCATGATGGAACTATTAGTATCCTTCTACAGGCTGACCAATCTGGTTACAGTTAGGCGGGCCGGAACTGAAACATTTCTATCATCATCCAAAGGAATATTTTGTTAAGGCCGGGCTGACGAATATTCTGCCCGGGAAGTTCGCACGGGTGGTAGCTCGTGTTCACAATCTCCCCCTGATTAGTGCTATCCCGGGAGGGTGACCACGAGACTGTTCTAAACACCCCCTGCTACGCAGTTTCAATTTAGGGTACAAAGCTCTCATGAGTTGGGGTATGGGAGCCGGGAGGGTTAGGGTGGGATGGGAGGGTTGGAAAACCTTTTGGGTGTTGGCATCGTTTATGCCATGGTTACATGCTTATTACTACTCTATGATACATGTTTGCAGGATTATGGATCAGACAAATTATCAAGGTGCTCAGGTATACGTGCTGAATAATATGCAAATTTTTCAAACAAGCTTTCGGAATTGCGCCCCCGCCTCTCGGGGAGCCTGGAGTCCCACACGATGGGTGGCTCTGGGGTGCCTCGGAAGGTGGTCGCGCAATCTTATGTATTACACTCAGAAATGAATACTCTACGTCTGATATCATGGAATGTTCGGGGGCTTAATTCTAAGATAAAGCGTTCAGTGATGTTTGATTACTTAGCACGCCACAGGCCGCATGTGATCCTTCTCCAGGAAACCCATCTCCAGGGCTCCAGAGTTATGGCCCTTAAAAGAGCTAAAATAGCTTATGCTCTACATTCCACCTATTCTTCCTTTGCCAGGGGGACGTCTATTCTCATTGCCAAATCGGCACCAATCTCCATTAAACGCATTAAAATTGACCCAAATGGCTGCTTTGTCATCTTGGTAATGGAACTTCTAGGTAAACCATATACGATGATAAATATCTATATCCCGCCACCCTTTACGAGGAAATTTTTTGAAAAGGTGATGGGAACAATACTCGAAATTGCTGAAGGCCCACTAATCATAGCGGGGGATTATAATACAGTGCTAGATAACTCTATGGACAGATTCCGATGTTCTACAATGCCCCCAACGCCCTTAGGATCCTATCTAACTCAATTTGACCTGGTGGAGGCCTGGAGATGGAAGCATGCTGGTGTGAGGGAGTATTCGTGTCAATCTGATTCCCATAATACCCTATCACGAATTGATCTATGTCTGGTTTCTTCTAATATACTTAATTTAATAACAGGAATTAAGTATCTACCTAGGGCATCGTCGGACCACTCACCTTTGATGGTGGACCTGGCCTTTGACGCACCCTCCTCGTACAAAGTGTGGAGGCTAAGCCCGCTCTGGTTGGAGGATCAGGCCATAGTGGACCAGAGTACAGCCGACATGAAAATTTACTGGGTAAATAACAAACATAGTGCAGACACCCTGATGGTCTGGGATGCCTTTAAGGCCACCACTCGTGGTTCCTTTGCAGCTGCGATTGGGCAGGCCCGCAAGGCATCACAGTCCAGACTAGTGGACGCGGAGGGTGGGCTCAGGGACGCGGAGATTGCGTACTCTGATAACCCTACCTCTGCGACATACGCCACTTGGCGACACAGGGCTAGAGAGCTGGACTTGGTGTTAGTGGAACGTACACAAAAAAAACTCCTATACCAGAGCCAACGTATATTCGAATTCGGAGATAAAAATAGTCGGTTATTAGCATACCTAGCCAGACCAGAATACCAATCATGCAATATTCCCAGAATTAAAAATTCAGCGGGCATAGTGGTGGAACAGAGCAAAGATATTATGGAAGCGTTTGTCGAGTTCTATTCCACCCTATACACAACTAGAGCTCACTATACAATAGTGGAACTAGACGATTACCTCTCTGAAATTTCACTCCCCAAATTAACAGAGCTTCAGACAGTCACACTTGACGCCCCATTGACGGTAGATGAAATAGGAGATGCAATACAATCCTTTGCTAGACACAAAACTCCAGGCCTTGATGGATTTCCTATTGAGTGGTACATGCACTTTAGGGACCTACTAATACCTCATTTGTTAAGGATGTATAATTTTGCCATTAAAACAGGTCGATTGCCACCCTCCATGTCAGAAGCACTGATAGTACTAATCCCCAAGCCACATAAAGACCACCTCTTATGCGAATCATACCGACCAATCTCACTTATTAACACTGACGTAAAAATTTTAGCTAAAGTACTTGCTAAACGATTGAATGCGGTGATTACAACCATTGTGGGGGCGGATCAAACAGGATTCATACCTGGAAGGTCAACCTCTATCAATCTACGTAGACTGTATACTAATCTGCAAGCAATCCACGATAAAACTGGTACCCGAGCTGTTCTGGCCTTAGATGCTCACAAGGCCTTTGATTCAGTTGAATGGCCATATCTTTTAGAAGTTCTAGCCAAATTTGGGTTTGGCTCTACTTTTATAAAGTGGGTACGCCTCCTTTACTCCGAGCCTATTGCTAGACTGAGAGTAAATGCATCCGTATCAAAAGCTTTTCAGATAAAGAGAGGTACAAGACAAGGGTGTCCACTGTCACCACTCCTGTTCGCAATAGCAATAGAACCCCTGGCAGCATTGGTGAGATCCAGTGGGGAAGTTAAGGGACTGAGGACTGGGGGCCTAGAAGAAAAAGTGTCCTTGTATGCGGACGATATGTTGATATATTTGGAGGACCCCCAGCCGTCACTCCCAACCCTGCTGGAAATCATCCGGCGGTTTGGCCTTTTCTCAGGCTTTCAGGTCAACTGGGATAAATCCTTATTGTTCCAGATCGATCGAGAGACTCCAGTAAGACTACCTCACGATTGCCCAGTACAAATAGTCCACAGCTTTAGATACTTAGGGGTCATGATTGAACAACCTATCTCTTCCTATGCCAAGACTAATCTAGATCCCCTCATTAGTAGATTAAAAAACACATTAAAAACCTGGAATAATCTTCCACTGACGCTCCTAGGAAGAATAAATATCTTTAAAATGATTTACCTCCCGAGATTCCTTTACGTTCTAGGCAACTCACCAATCTATATAACAAAAGCCAAATTTAAGGAAATAGATTCTATAATCACCCAATTTATATGGAGGGGCGGTGTGGTGAGGATTGCCAAACATACCCTACAATTGCCCACCCTAGAGGGGGGATTGGCGCTACCATGTCTCCAAACTTATTATATTGCCTCACAATTGGCACATGCCCATTGGTGGTTCTTCCCAGAGGCCAACAATGCAGCTACTGCCCTTGAGGCAGCCATCCTCACTTCATATGAATCCCTTCAAAATCTAAAACATCGCATGACACTAAGGGGGAGAGAGGGAGTAAAAGTTCTAGCCATGACGCTACAGATATTTAAAACATCTAAACTACTACCCCCTAACTCTAGAGCTGTCTTGTCTCCTAATGCTCCATTATGGGGAAATCCAAGTTTACCAGAATTTAACCAGAGAACTGACGGGGGATATTGGGCGAAGAAAGGGGTTAAAACTATAGCACACCTGTTTTTAGATAACACATTCCGATCCTTTGTGGAATTTCAGAGGGATTTTGGGCTCCCACACACGGCATATTTCCATTATTTACAGATCAGACATACTGCAGCGGCACAATTTGGGCTTCGCAATACGGAGATGCAACCCTCACAACTTGAGCTTCTACTGACCGACCCTTCTCATGACAAACTTATATCGTCCTATTATAAGACTTTGCTGTACTCCACTACTGCCAGACTTAATGCTACTCAACATAAATGGAAATTGGACATACCTGAGCTGACGGAGGAGATTTGGGGGGAAATTTTACCCGTACAGGTCCCCTCTGTCATCTCTTCTAGAGATAAAGTAATCCAGACCAAGTTATTATACAGAGCTTACTTCACTCCACAAATATTATTTAAACTGAAGAGAGCACCCAACTCCTTATGCCCTCGATGCGGGGCGGCTGAGGGCACGTTCTTCCATTTAATATGGGAATGCGCGCCGATACGGCAATTTTGGTCAGAGGTTACGGCCTTTATCAGCACTATAGCCAATATACCAAATATCTGTAATCCTCTTAGATGTCTGTTGGGATATATTGATGATGAAGAGTTATCCAAACATGTTCAATCATTCATACGTATAGTGATGTTCTATGCTAAAAAAACAATAACTATGCATTGGAAATCTAGTGTGGTCCCGACCATGAAACTCTGGCTCACTATTGTCAACCAAGCTATACCATTATATAAGCTGACATATGAGGCAAGGGGATGCCCCAAAAAATTCACTAAAATCTGGAACCCATGGGTGAGTTCAGAGAGTACCATACCCCCTGCTTAATGAGAGAACACAATACTGGTTGTGATAATGTAATTCCCAGCACCTAACATTTGATACCGACAATGTAATGTATTGTGAAATGTGTTATATGTACTACTGCATGATGTCAGTTTGTGTGCTTGTCCACTGTATTGAACCTTGAATAATGCAACATTTGCTGTGCTCTGTAAACCTGCATAACAATTATTGTTACTGTTTATAAAAACAATAAAAAAGTTACCTTTAAAAAAAAAAAAAAAAAAAAAAGAAGATGCATGACATGCTGACAAGCCATTCTACTTTTAGGTTAGTTCAGCCAGTGGGTTACAGATAACATTTAATAGAAATTAAGCAGGAGAAAAAGCGGGGTCCCAAATACAAAAGTCCCTAACACTGTTTAGGGAACGTGTTGGTTTGTAGGTTAGTGTGACACCTCTTTAATATGGGTGCTTTGCCAAAGTGCTCCGTCATACACTGGTCCAATACTTGTATCATTACATATACAAAATATGACATTACTCAAAATGAAACCATTACTCCAATATGCTGACAATTCATGTAAATATACAATAAACTAAATTTGAGAAAAATTGCAAAGTGCAAAAATCATTACATATCAATTATTTTAAATACCAAATATTAGCTAATTAAACATAATTAGAGGTCTATACAACATATAGAGGTTAATTTACTAAAACTAGAGAGTGCAAAATATGGTGCAGCTGTGCATAGAAACCAATCAGCTTCCAGGCTCTTGTCAAAGCTTAATTGAACAAGCTGAATTTAGAAGATGGCTACCATACACAGCTTCCCCAGATTTTGCACTCTCAAATTTTAGTAAATCAACACCATAGTGTCCACTTACTGCAATCCACTTATGTGACAGGTGAACAGGCATCTATTCTCAGTGAAAAAATATAGTGCTACAGTTTTTGTGCTTGGCAACTTCCAAGATCCAGTGGCTCCAGCTCACTCACTGCATTTTATTGATCTCTTTTTAAAAGATGATAAAAAAAGCAGAGTTGCAAGTCCCAACATGCAGAGATGCCCTCTGCATACTGGGGGGGAGGGTGGAGAAGGGAGCTCTGCGTACTGAGGGGGGAGAGGGTGGAGAAGGAGGGAGCTCTGCGTACTGGGGGGAGAGGGTGGAGAAGGAGGGAGCTCTGCGTACCCGGGGGGGGGGGGGGGTGGAGAAGGAGGGAGATCTGTGCTAAAGGGGGGGTGGTGAGCTTTTGTTTTGAGGAGGGGGGCCAGAGTTGAGTGAAGAGCTCTGAACTGGGGGTGGGGGAGTGTGGGTTTTTTTTTTTTTACCCTTTCAGTAACCTGACCAAGGCAGGGACTTCTCCCCTTTCACTAAAATATAACCAAATCAAGAAACTTTACCCTTTTCTTTTCCACATACCCAAAGACCAATCCCATACATGTTCAAGCGTAGATGCTGTAGAAAGGTTTCTAAGGACTCCAGGGTACCTTTCCATATAATAAAGATGTTGGCAGTTGCTCTTTTCCAAAACATTAAACTGAACTACTTTGTTACATTACTACTACTACTACTACTACTACTACTACTACTACTACCTCCTATTTTGACATAACTTGGTCACACTTAGCACCTATTAGTGCAGCAACTCCCTTTATTTGCACATAGTAATGGCCCATACTCTCAAAAGTAATTTCTTCCCATAGCAAATTATAAAAATTGCAACAGTATTTGTTTCTCTTGCATTCCTGATTTATTTATTAATATCCACTCTATTGTATTAAGGCCATTCAAATTTATTGAATTTGCATTATTGTGGCAAAGATATAGTCCTCATAATATTTTTAAGTAGTGTAATAAGGTATCTGCTATACTTCAAGAAATGCTGAGTTTTCATCACCAGGAGTTCTGGCGCCACACCTTTCTTTTGATGGCACATCTCTCTTGGTTATTTTTACTCTGTGTTTCATGGAATAACAAATGCATTTAGGGTATGACCTGTCAATAGGTGGGACATGACTAGACATTATACTCCAGTTTGATTTATACTCGTTTTAAATGGATAGAAAATTGAATTCTAGTCTCATAATTATCCTAAACTGAATGGATAAGGTCTGGTCACTATATGGTGGTCTCTGTTTTAGAAGATGGGTCATTCAGTGTGCTTTCTTACGTTTTGATTGGCCTCTGATTCCTTTAGTATGTGTGGTGTGGTTTTTTTTTTTTTTTTTTTTGTTTGTTTGTTTGTTTGTTTTTTTTTCTTTCCTGACAATATTCTGCCTCTGCGTGGATTTGGAATAATACACTAAGAATATAACCTAATTCACAAGAAAATGTCTAATGAGCAATGCAGGAAGGCTATCTTATCAGCTAAGAACATGTAACTTGCAGCCTCCAAGTTTCAGGTAGGGCTATAGCTTAAAAACAAATATGGACAAACGGGGATCTTTAAAGATCTATATGAGTAAAGCCGATTTTTTTTTTTGAACATAGAGAAGAGTACTTTGTCATAACTGTCTTAATTTAGGAAACTGGTATCTGGATGAGATTCTTCTTATCCCTTTTTAAAATTATCACTCTGATTTCTGCTTTGTTTGTAAAGAGCAGTATTAAGTAGTCTTTTAATATAAAGATCAGACTCTTAAAATGAGTTGGACTCTGATGCAGACAAGAGAGCAGAGGGTGTATGTTTGTTTTAATTGGTTAAATATAACGCTAAGCTTCCAAAGTCACTCTTAGGCTTAATGTACACAGAATGTTTTAAAACCTCTCCTGAACGATTTAATTTGACAGATGGTAGCTGAAGTTTAAAAATGTCCATTTTTGCCGTGTTTAGCCGCGTTTTGCGTTTTTAGGACCATTTTTTTTTCAAATAGTCAATGTATCTCCATTAAAAATCGGCTGTAAACAAAATAGCTAAATGCGAGTTACTGTGTTTACAAGCTGTTAAAGGCATTTGGCGTTTCAAATGCCTCTGAACATTCATCCTGAACGCTTTTTTTTGCTTTGCAAAAATGATTCTAAACTTAACTGCCTAGAAACGACTATAAACGACCCTGTGTACATGTACTGATAAGATGACATGGAGTAGAGTTCAGGGAAGCCCAACTGCTCCTAAATGTCCATTTACCAGCAGCAGTGTACATGAAGTCTAATAGAGGATAAGGATCAGATCTTCCTGTTCAAAAATGCTAATGACTGAAGTGCTGAACTGCAATCTTGTCTAAATTGTTGCTAATACAACCTATTGCATTTAATTAAGTCCATTCAAAAATAATTTAAAATTTGGATATTGTGAGAGAATGAGACTCCACATACTAGGCTCAATCCTAGAGCTCTCAGGTGGCACTCATGGCTGAGGCCATTTACATTTCTCTGCACCTGTTGAGCTAGTGGTGTGCGGAGTGCCTCATCCCTTCATCATTCTGTTCTTTCTGTGTTAAGCATAAGACAACCTGAACCAGTATATTGCTGTGAGACACTTGATTTATGAGAGCATTTTGAGAGGCACTATAAGTGGTATAAGGTCTTGCAGTTATTTATATTTTATACTACAGAAGAAGCCTGCCAGTTGATTAAATGTAGGCATACTTTATTGTAAGCAGGGTTGAGGCAGAGGGAGCAGGTGCGCCATGTTCCACATTTGAATGGGGAGGGTGAAATGCAGTGTGAACCAGAACAAATACCATCAAACTGCTGCTAAAAACTGCCCTGACAATGCCAAATGCATCATCGGGGTAGACTTTAGTAGTGCTGCACCTTGCAGAGTGGCGTGCTAAGTGCTGGAGCACTCTGTGCTCCTGCACTCAGCATGAAGTAACAGCACTACTGCCAGGGGTTAATTAAAACTGCCACTGAATACCTATATGGAGGGATGCTTTAATTAACCACTTCAATACAGGGCACTTAGACACGTTCCTGCCCAGACCAATTTTCAGCTTTCAGCGCTGTCGCAGTTTGAATGACAATTGCACGGTCATGCTACGCTGTACCCAAACTAAATTTTTATCATTTTGTTCCCACAAATAGAGCTTTCTTTTGGTGGTATTTGATCACCTCTGCGGTTTTTATTTTTTGCGAAACAAATAAAAAGACCGAAAATTTGGAAAAAAATAAGTTTTGCTTTTGTTTCTGTTTAAAAATTTTGTAAATAAGTAAGTTTTCTCTTTCACTGATGGGCACTGATAAGGCGGCAGCGATGAGGTGGCACCAATGAGCGGGCACTGACAATGGGCACTGATATGCGGCACTGATGGGCACTGGTAGGCGGCACTGATGGGTGGCACTGGGCATTGATGGGCAGCACTGGGCACTCATGGGCGGCACTGATGGGCGGCACTGATGGGCGACACTGGGCACTGAAAGGCTGCAAAGATGGGTTCTTATGGGCGGCACTGCTGGGCACTGATAGGCGGCACTGATACGTGGCACTGATGGGCACTAATATGCTGCACTGATACGTAGCACTGATAGGCATCCCTGGTGGTAGGCATTGGAGTGGGCACTGATTGTCAGCTGCCTTTGCACTGATTAGTATGTCCCTGGGGGTCTAGGGGGCATACCTGGTGGTCCAGTGTGACTGGTGGTCCTGGACGGCTTGCCTGGTGGTCCTGGGTAGGATCCGAGGGGGGGCTGTGCTGATAAACAATCAGCACAGACCCCCCCCCTGTCAGGAGAGCAGCCGATCGGCTCTCCTCTACTCGCGTCTGTCAGACGCGAGTGAGGAAAAGCCGATCACCGGCTCTTCCTATTTACATCGTGATCAGCCGTTATTGGACACGGCTGATCACGTGGTAAAGAGTCTCCGTCAGAGACTCTTTACCTAGATTGGTGCTGCGGGGTGTCAGACTGACACCCTGCAACAACGATCGCCGCGATGCGCTCCCCCAGGGGCGCGCAGCGGCTCAATATCCTGTGGACGTCATATGACGTCCAGTCAGGATTTTGAAACCACTTTGCCGCCGTCATTCTGCTATATGGCGGGCGGCAAGTGGTTAAATACCACCGCCACTGACCACCAATGCAGGAAGGTTAAGGGGTTACCAATGAAGGAGATTTACATAGCATAACACAACTGACCAGCAATGTACTGTGTGTTTTTGCATAAACTGGCACCAGTGCTGGGGGTGATTGTTGCATAAACTGGTACCAGTTTTGGGGGTCATTACTGTGTAAACTGGCACCAATGCTGGGGGGGGGGTCATTATTGCATACACTGGCACCAATGTGGTGGTTATTACTTTGTAAACTGGCTTGTATGCTGGAGGTTTAGTATTGCATACACTGGCACAAATGCTGGGGGTTAATATTGTGTAAACTGGTACCAATTCAGGGAGTTGTTGCTGCTTAAACTGACACCAATGCTAGTGTTTGAAGGGGGGGCCTGGGGTCGTTATGTTGGAATCCTGCCCTGCGGCCCAGTCTTCAAAGGGTGGGGGGGATCATGCTCTGCTTCAGTGTGTCACAGTACATGTTGGCATTCATGGTTCCCTCAATGAAATGTAGCTCTCCAGTGCCAAGAGCACTCATGCAGCCCAACACCACGACACTCCCACTATCATGCTTGACTGTAGGCAAAACACACTTGTATTTGTACTCCTCACCTGGTTGCCACCACAGATGCTTGACTCCATCTGAACCAATTAAGTTTATCTTGGTCCCATCAGACCACGGGACATGGTTCCAGTAATCCGTGTCCTTAGTCTGCTTGTCTTTAGCAAAGTGTTTGTGGGCTTTCTTGTGCATCATCTTTAGAAGAGGCTTCCTTCTGGGATGACAGCCATGCAGACCAATTTGATGCAATGTGCGGTGTATGGTCTGAGCACTGACAGGCTGACCCCCCCACCCCTTCAACCTCTGCAGCAATGCTGGCAGCACTCATACATCTATTTCCCAAAGACAACCTCTGGCTATGACGCTGAACATGTGCACTCAACTTCTTTGGTCAACCATGGCGAGGTCTGTTGTGAGTGGAACCTGTCCTGTTAAACCGCAGTATGGTCTTGGCTAGGGATGAGCTTCGTGTTCGAGTCAAACCCATGTTCGACTCTAACATCGTGTGTTTGGCCGTTAGCCGAATTACGAACGATATGGGCCGTTCGTGCCAAATTCGAGTGACTTTGGCCAATTATGGCTCAGGGGGTTTAGTACACGTTCCACACTATATAAGGCCACCTGCACAGTGTCATTAGAGTAGGCAGGCGAGTCAGTTAGCTGCACTTAGTGTATTGTGTGTGCATATGTATGTATGTATGTATGTGTGTGTGTGTGTGTGTGTGTGTGTGTGTGTGTGTGTGTGTGTATGTATGTATATGTGTGTATTATATACAGTGGGGACGTAACACTCTTTGTTATATTGCAGCCATTTGCTAAAATAATTTTAAGTTCATTTTTTTTTCCTCATTAATGTACACACAGCACCCCATATTGACGGAAAAACACAGAATTGTTGACATTTTTGCAGATTTATTTAAAAAAGAAAAACTGAAATCTCACATGGTCCTAAGTATTCAGACCCTTTGCTCAGTATTTAGTAGAAGCACCTTTTTGATCTAATACAGCCATGAGTCTTTTTGGGAAAGATGCAACAAGTTTTTCACACCTGGATTTGGGGATCCTCTGCCATTCCTCCTTGCAGATCCTCTCCAGTTTTGTCAGGTTGGATGGTAAACATTGGTGGACAGCCATTTTAGGTCTCTCCAGAGATGCTCAATTGGGTTTAAGTCAGGGCTCTGGCTGGGCCATTCAAGAACAGTCACGGAGTTGTTGTGAAGCCACTCCTTCGTTATTTTAGCTGTGTGCTTGGGGTCATTGTCTTGTTGGAAGGTAAACCTTCGGCCCAATCTGAGGTCCTGAGCAGTCTGGAGAAGGTTTTCGTCCAGGATATCCCTGTACTTGGCCGCATTCATCTTTCCCACGATTGCAACCAGTCGTCCTGTTCCTGCAGCTGAAAAACACCCCTACAGCATGATGCTGCCACCACCATGCTTCACTGTTGGGACTGTATTGGACAGGTGATGAGCAGTGCCTGGTTTTCTCCACACATACCGCTTAGAATTAAGGCCAAAAAGTTCTATCTTGGTGGCATCAGACCAGAGAATCTTATTTCTCACCATCTTGGAGTCCTTCAGGTGTTTTCTAGCAAACTCCATGCGGGCTTTCTTGTGTCTTGCACTGAGGAGAGGTATCCGTCGGGCCACTCTGCCATAGAGCCCTGACTGGTGGAGGGTTGCAGTGATGGTTGACTTTCTACAACCTTCTCCCATCTTCCAACTGCATCTCTGGAGCTCAGCCACAGTGATCTTTGGGTTCTTCTTTACCTCTCTCACCAAGGCTCTTCTCCCCCGATAGCTCAGTTTGGCCAAACGGCCAGCTCTAGGAAGGGTTCTGGTCGTCCCAAACATCTTCCATTTAAGGATTATGGAGGCCACTGAGCTCTTAGGAACCTTAAGTGCAGCAGAAAGGTTTTTGTAACCTTGGCCAGATCTGTGCCTTGCCACAATTCTGTCTCTGAGCTCTTCAGGCAGTTTCTTTGACCTCATGATTCTCATTTGCTCTGACATGCACTGTGAACTGTAAGGTCTTACAGTTGTGTGGCTTTCCTAATCAAGTCCAATCAGTATAATCAAACACAGCTGGACTCAAATGAAGGTGTAGAACCATCTCAAGGATGGTCAGAAGAAATGGACAGCACCTGAGTTAAATATGAGTGTCACAGCAAAGGGTCTGATTACTTAGGACCATGTGATATTTCAGTTTCTTATTTAATAAATCTGCAAAAATGTCAACAATTCTGTGTTCTGTCAATATGGGGTGCTGTGTGTACAATAATGAGAAAAAAAATGAACTTAAATGATTTTAGCAAATGGCTGCAATATAACGTGTGTGTATGTGTATGTATGTGTGTATATGTATGTATGTGTGTGTGTGTATGTATGTGTATATATATATATATATATATATATATATATATATATATATATATATATATATATATATATATATATATATATATATATATATATATATATATATATATATACATACACACACACTGTATTCAGTCTAGCTAGATCCGTTCCTGTTCTCTTCCTACTGACAGGCAGGTGTATTTACAGCTGCCTGAAGAAAATTGCTGGTGTTCTTCTGATCATATTAGTCCTATTAGCTACAGGATTTACATTACAGTACAGTATTTAGTGTAGTGCGTCCTCTGCACAGTGTGCACCTAAAGCTACCTGAAGAAAATTAGTGGTGTTCTTCTGATCCTATTAGTATCGCAGGCAGCTGTAGTATTTACAAGTTAGTGTAGTACGTCCTCTGCACAGTGTGCACCTAAAGCTAACTGAAGAAAATTGGTGGTGTTCTGCTCCTATTAATACCACAGGCAGCTACAGTATTTACAGCTGGTGTACTGTGTCCTCTGCACAGTGTGCACCTAAAGCTACCTGAATAAAATTGGTGGTGTTCTGCTCCTATTAATACCACAGGCAAGCAGCTACAGTATTTACAGTTAGCGTACTGCGTCCTCTGCACAGTGTGCACCTAAAGCTACCTGAATAAAATTGGTGGTGTTCTTCTGATCCTATATTTATACCACAGGCAGGCAGCTACAGTATTTACAATTAGTATACTGCGTCCTCTGCACAGTGTGCACCTAAAACTACCCGAAGACAATTGCTGGTGTTCTCATACTAATAATACTAAAAGCAGGCAGTTGATTCTGCTAGCTGCAGTATCAGTATATATACACATCCCAGCTTTGTGCAGCTACATCTCACTGCAGGCCATTAGTATGTCTGGAAGGCCAACAAGGAGAGGCAGACAGTCGCAAGCCAATAAGAGGGCAAGCAGGCTCTGTGTCTAGAGGCAACAGTGCTGGTCATGGAGACGGTGCATCCTCATCAGCATGTGGCCGTGGGACACGCTTGTCCTTTTTTTTTCGGCAGCTGGCTGTGTTGAGCCACAACATGTGGAAGACTTGGTAGAGTGGATGACCAAGCCGTCCTCATGATCCTCATCCTCTCATCCAGGCTCAGGGTACTTTGGCAAAGCAGCTGCCAACGTAGCCTCTTCCCTCGGCTCAATGGCATCAGTCACTCCTTCCCTAGCCCCATCATGTCCTCCTGAGGAGTCCCCCGAAGTGTTTGACCACAGTGTTGGGTACATGCTCCAGGACGACGCCCAGCATTTTGAAGGCTCCGATGATGGTACCCAGCTAGAGGAAGGCAGTAAAGTGAGCCCAGAGAGCATACTGACAGCTTTGCTCCAGTGATAAGGAGGGAGGGGATGATGAGGTCACTGACTCCATGTGGGTGCCAGAGAGGAGGAGGAGGCACATCACCAACGAGGCAGGATGCCCTCCAGGGGCCAGCTTAAGGGCAGCACACCGACTGCATCACAACGCAGAGCTCCGCATGTGCAGGGCACTGCTGTCTCTGCGCGTTATTCCAAAAGTTCTTTGGTGTGGGCCTTTTTTGAGATGAGTGCATCAGATCCCACCGCTGCTATTTGCAACATATGTCTCAAGCGTATCTCACGTGGCCAAAACCTCTCCCGCTTGGGCATCACATGCTTGACCAGACATATGTTCACCTGCCATACAGTTAGTTGGCAAGCGTACCTAAAAGACCCACACCAAAGAACAAGGAGGATCTCTCCTTGCTCCTCATCAGCTGGGATCTCCAACCCCACTATACCTTCAGTCCTCTCTGAAACCTGCACTGAGAGGAATGAAGGTGTAGAATTAGGTGTGTCACAGCCAAGTACTTGTGGGCAATCTGCTTTCGGTACACCGACGTCAGATTGTACCAGGCAAATTTCCCTGCCCCAGCTGCTGCACCGCCGAAAGAAGTTCGCTCCCAGCCATCCACATGCCCAGTGGTTGAATGCTAGCTTGGCTCAATTGCTAGCACTTCAACTGCTGCCTTTTCAGTTGGTAGACTCTGCCCCCTTCCGTGAGTTTGTGCAATGTGCGGTTCCTCAGTGGCAGGTTCCCAAAAGCCACTTTTTCTCACGGAAGGCGATTCCGGCTCTCTACCGGCATGTGGAAAGCAATGTCTTGGCCTTGCTGAACAGGGCAGTCAGCGGTAAGGTGCATATTACCGCTGACTCATGGTCCAGCCGGCATGGACAGGGACGTTACCTATCTTTCACCACGCACTGAGTGACTCTTCTGGCAGCTGGGAAGGATGCAGGACAGGGTGCAGTAGTGTTGGAGGTTTTTCTGCCACCATGCCATGATCAGGGATGCATGCACTGTCCTGTCACCATTTGAGGAGGCCATGAGGATGGTGAGCAGTGACAGTGCATGCATCAGTGACACTGTCCCCCTTGTCCACCTGTTGGAGCACACGCTGCGTGGAATAATGCACAGGGCACTTGAGGCAGAACAGAGGCAGGAAGAGGAGGACTTCCTTAGCTCTCAAGGCCCCCTTTATTCAGACAGTGTTCTTGCGTGCCCACCGAGCACACAGGAAGATGAGGAAGAAGAGGAGGATTGTGTCAGCATGGAGGTGGAGCCTGGCACTCGGCATCAGCAGCAATCTTTAAGGGATCATTTACAGTCCCAAGAAACCCATGGACTTGTACGTGGCTGGGAGGAGGTGGCCTGCGGATCATGTCATCCTTAGTGACCCAGAGGACACCGGACGGAATGCCCCAGCAAACCTACGCTGCATGGCCTCCCTGATCCTGCAAAGCCTGCGGAAGGATCCTCGTATTCGTGGTATCACGGAGAGGGATCAATACTGGTTGGCAACCCTCCTTGATCCACGTTACAAGGGTAAGGTTGCGGACCTTATCTTGCCAACGCAGAGGGAGCAGAGGATGAAACCTCTTCGGGAGGCCTTGAAGAAAGGTCTGTGCAATGCGTTCCCAGAGACTGGGAGGTTACAAACTCCTGTTTCTGGACAACGTGTTGCTGAGGCTTCAGTCAGTCAAAGGAGGAGCGGTGGAGAAGGTGGCCGTCTGACCGATGCGTTCAGGCAATTTTTTAGTCAGCAGCCCCAAGGTATGATCGGCTCCAGCAACCATCATCAGCGTCTGTTTTACATGCTGCAGGAATACCTAGGGGCAAGATCTGACTTTGACGCCTTTCCCACCGAAAATCCTTTGGGTTACTGGGTCTTGAGGATGGATCACTGGCCAGAGCTTGCACAGTATGCAACTGAGCTACTGGCCTGTCCTGCATCTTTCAGAATGCACATTCAGTGCTGCTGGAGACTTTGTAACCGATCACAGTGTGCACCTGTCCACTGACTCGGTTGATCGACTGACCTTCATAAAAATGAATCAGTCGTTGATCACCACCAGCTACCAAGCACCTGATGCTGATGTAACCGAATAATTTTTTTTTTAAATGTCAGATCCCTTCAAGACTGCCTATGCTGATGCTGAGTGACTATCCTCTTCCTTCTCAATGATCATGCTGATAGCTTGTAAGAATATTTTTGGTTATGGGCGCCGACACCAGTGGCTAAGGCCCAATTTTTCAGCCCCCGTTTAACAGGGGCGTGTAATTACAATTTTTGCAGCAGGGCTCATTCCTGCGCTCCAACTAGAGTATCTGTGAGGGGTTGCAGTGTTGTGGCACCAATGCCTAAGGCCCAATTTTTCTGCCCCTGTTCAACAGGGACATGTAATTACAATAATTGATCTAATATTTCACAGCAGGGCCCGTTTCTGCGCCCTCCAAGAGTAACTGTGAGGGCTTACAGTGTTGTGGCAACACCAACACCTAAGGCCCCAATTTCTGCAGAGTATATAGGGCAGGCCCCTACTTTCAAACATCCAACTTACAAACGACTCCTACTTGCAAACGGAAGGAGACAACAGGAAGTGACTTGAAATCTACCCCTAGGAAGGAAAATTCTCTCCTGTAAGAGTTAATAGGGGAAAAACGTGTCTCCTCTCCACTGATGCTTTATCACCAATACTTGTTTCACTAAAAACCCCAAATTGTCAAAAAACATTTGTCATTGGGATAGAAAGTGAGGTAACATCTTCTGAAGAGGTGCCCAGACAGCAAAACAAATGTCACAGGGGTGATAACCCTTCTCTATGTTTTCCAAAAAGCTTAAAAATAGATTTTTTGGCTGGAGCTACACTTTAAAAATGTACCAGTTCAAAATTACAAACAGATTCTACTTAACAACAAACCTACAGTCCCTGTCTTGTTTGCACTGCCTGTACACTGCTGTTCAGAGTATATAGGGCCTGGGGGCCCCACGCCTTAACTTTTTTAAATTTGGGTGCGGGGTTCCCCTTAATATCCATACAAGACCCAAAGGGCCTGGTAATGGACTGGGGGGGTACCCATGCCGTTTGTCTCACTGATTTTCATCCATATTGCCGGGACCCGACATTACATTAAAGCCGCAAGCAGTTTTAAATGACTTTTATTCCTTTAAAAATGTCATTTTGTGCAGGGACTGTTCTAAGCACAGGAAACACATGCCACTTTACAGGCATACTATAGACACCCCCCCAGGTACAATATTTAAAGGAATATTTCACTTTTTTTTTTCACTTTAAGTATCATTAAAATCACTGCTCCCGGGAAAAACAGCCGTTTTTAAAACTTTTTTTGCATTGATACATGTCCCCTGTTGCAGGACCCGGGTCCCCAAACCCTTTTTAGGACAATACCATGCAAATTAGCCTTTAAATTTAGCACTTTTGATTTCGAACGTTCGAGTCCCATAGACTTCAATGGGGTTCTAAAGTTTGCGCAAATTTTCGGTCTGTTCGCAGGTTCTGGTGCGAACCGACCGGGGGGTGTTCGGCTCATCCCTAGTCCTGGCCACCGTGCTGCATCTCAGTTTCAGGGTCTTGGCAATCTTCTTATAGCCTAGGCCATCTTTATATAGAGCAACAATTCTTCTTTTTTTTTTTTAAGATCCTCAGAGTTCTTTGTTATGCGGTGCCATGTTGAACTTCCAGTGAACAGTAAGATAGTAAGAGCGATAACACCACATTTAAAACACCTGCTCCCCATTCACACCTGAGACCTTGTAACTATAACTAGTCACATGAAATTGGGGAGGGGAAAAAATTGGGCCAATTTGGACATTTTCACTTAGGGGTGTACTCACTTTTGTTGCCAGTGGTTTAGACATGAATGGCTGTGTGTTGAGTTATTTTGAGTGGACTGCAAGTTTACACGGTTATACAAGCTGTACACTCACTACTTTACATTGTAGCAAAGTGTCATTTCTTCAGTGTTGTCACATGAAAAGATAGAATAAAATATTTACAAAAATGTGAGGGGTGTACTCACTTTTGTGAGATACCGTACTTTCTCTTCAGCAGGAATGATATTTCACAGCATTATATGCATCCATGCAAGTAAGGCTCCATTCACATGTGCGACTTGGGACTGCAAAGTCGCATAAGTCGTACCCCATGATTTCCAATTAGTATTGTTCGTATCAGTGCGACTTCAAAATAGTCTCAGCACAACTTTAGTCCAACTTTGGTCCAACTTTGATGCGACTTGAGGTCCATAAACCTCAAGATTACACGGCCATTGCTTCAAGCAGCATGACTTTCAGGTCACACTAGTGTGAATGTGGCCTAAAACCGGATTTAAAAAATTATAGGAGCATTGGAACTACTAACTTACTGTTAAAATGTAAGTGAATTTTGTTTTGAATTAATCAAATCTAATATTAGGCTGGAATCACACTAGATATCGCAGCGACTCACGGCAGGAGTCCGGTGCGTCTGTTCACCGTTTCAGGTCCGATTTCACCCCGAATTTTGGGCTGAATTCGGACTTGAAACGGACCAAAAGACGCACGGGGCTCCTGTGTAATGCACACCGGAGCCGCTGCGGAGATGTGTGAACCGTCTCCATAGAGATGCAGATTCCTGCTATGGGAATTGGATGCGGGAAAACCATATAGTAGTTTGCAAACACCTGACATGTGACAAAAGTAAACAAGTGTAGAGTGAATAAAAACCCGCACAGTTCAAAGACAACATATCCACAGAAAACAGACCGTGCACAAAGATGGTGAGAAACCCCCATCATTCCTCCTCTGCAACTATTCATATATCTGAGTCTTCAGGTTTCTTCTATCTGGTTGTGGAATATGAATTTTCATTAGGTACATTTGTATGTATCTACCTATCTTTGTGCACTGTCAGGTTTTTCTGTTGATCTATTGTCTGTCTTGTGTGGGGTGCTATTCACACTTCCACTTGTTTACTTTTGGCACACGTGGTGTGTTTGGTCTTGTATAGGAGCACAATACTTAAACAAAAATGAGTTGCACAGTCGAGTTGAAAGAAGCCTTTACTGCACCAATGCCACAAGAAAAGACTAGAGAAGCATTTTGCAGGTGTTGTCTGGCATATGCTAACCAGGCTTTTTTGTGGCATTGGCACAGTAAATGCTTATTTATGGCAAATTGACCATGCAGCTCATTTTTGTTCAATTATCCGTCCTATTGTGCTCCTTAAAAAGAACCTCCCATTCTTTTTCCAGAGCAGTCTATATTTCTCCTGAGGTTACCAGTGGGTTTTGCATTGTATCCCAAACAATTCTTCTGGCAGTTGTGGCTGCAATCTTTCTTGGTCTACCTGTCCTTGACTTGGTATCAAGAAATCCCAGAATTTTCCACTAATGATTGAACAGTACTTGCATTAGATACTTAAATCTATATTCCTATGTGATTGTCATAAATAGATGAATAAATGAATAAACACCATCAGAGTTAATTTTAAGTGTAAGTGAATAAAAAGTCGCTATGCGACACAGCAAATAGCGATATGCTGTATAAGTATAAATGGCGATGATTCACTGCGTCGCCCGTGCCCCTTTGAAGACGTGACCTATCACGAAACATGTAGGGCGTGGCTACGCAGTGTATGCCAGATCGCCATAGAGCCCCATGTAATTTAGCACAGGCGTCTCTGCTGTTTTTATATTTTGCCGGCTTTTATATTTTGGATATTTTTGTATGATGCCTAGTTGTCTGAGGCAATAAAATTCCCTTTTTTTATCTACTACACTATTGGAGTTTCTTTTTCTCCCCTTTATTCACGAGTTTAAAATGAGGGAGTATTTACAATAACGAGGAAGTGTCTGAATCATCTCCGGTCGTGTGGTGAGCTGTCATCTCCTGTCCCTGCAGAGGGCTAAATCTGTATGCTTCTAAGACCTTGCTATAAAGGAGGTCCAATGCGTCTGGTAAGGATACATCTGTTATCAACCTTTGGATCCACTGGTGGTTGGAGGTCCCTTCACGTCCCCTTGTTCCTTTATACACACTAAGGAATGCAACTTATGAACTTTGGATATGCGTTTTTTTTTTTTTTTGCGACTCATGACGCAATTTTGAACTCTTTCACTTATGACTTTGCACTTGGGTGGAATAACCTTGTTTTTTGCACACAAGTTTTCTATATTTATCTGTATGGAATGGTTAATATTAGTATTTGATTTACATATCGCTATTTGCTGTGTCGCATAGCAACTTTTTATTCACTTACACTTAAAATTAACTCTGGTGTTTATTCATTTATTCATCTATTTATGACAATCACACAGGAATATAGATTTAAGTATCTAATGCAAGCGCACACATTTTTTTCTTTTTATTAAAATTTTTCACCTCATTGATATTTGTGGTTTTTGTTGCAGCTGCAGTCACACTAATTTTTGCTTGGTAGCGCAGGTTTTCTTTCTTTTTTCCTTTTTATCTGATTGAACAGTACTGCCTGGCATATTCAAGGCTTTGGCTATCCTTTTATATCCTGTTCCATTACCTTGTTAAACAGGTCTTTTTTTTTTCTGCGCCGCATGGCTCAGTATCTAGCCTGCTCACTGCAACCACATGAGAGCTAACCTACTCATTGACTATTTATACACAGACACTAATTGCAATTTAAAAAGCCACAGACGTCACGTGGGAAATTAACCTTTTTTAATTGCCATTTTAACCTGTGTGTCTGTACCAAGGCCAAACATTCCAGGGTATGTAAACTTTTTTTGATCAGGCCCATTTGGGTGATTTATGATTTAAAAAGTCAAACTATGTGATAATAAATGGCTTCATCTGATTACTATCCCTAAACAAGACAGTATTTTTTTTTTTTGGTCATGATCAGTCAAATTTTCCCTATCATAGCCAAAATGTCATGATTTCTGCCAGGGTATGCAACCTTTTGAGCGTGTGTGTGGTATGTATGTGTACAGTATCTTACAAAAGTGAGTATACCTGTCACATAGGTATTTCATTATATCTTTTCATGTGACAACACTGAAGAAATTACACTTTGCTACAATGTAAAGTAGTGAGTGTACAGCTTGTATAACAGTGTAAATTTGTCCCCTCAAAATAACTCAACACACAGCCATTAATTTAGAACTAAGTGAAGAGTTCCCCTTTAGTGTATACATAATATACAAAACACATGTCAAATGAATAATCAATCCAAAAATAAAATGTTCAAAGTGATAAGTCCATGTAAAAAAATAAATCGCCCAAGTGATATGAAAGTATCTTAAAGTTCCAAAAACATAAATTCTTGCTGTGAGAAGAAAAAAGCGTGCTTGCTCCACCACCGTGAAATCAGACTGGCCGCTTACCAGAAACTCATGATCCCCCCCCCCCCCCCCCATTACAGAGGATCAGAGAAAGCTGTTTGTTAATACTGCTTCGAACCACGACCAATGGATCAGAGACCTTATACCAAGATGGGACATCAAAGGCTGCAGGGTCAGGCTAAAGATGTTCACACTGACAGGTACTCAGACATCAGCCCACAGCATTGCAGATACGGTCATAGAAGGAAAAAAAGGCTTCATATAGTGTGTAAAATCATTGACTTTATTGGATAAGTAAAAAGTTAAACTCACATGTTAGTAGAAAATAGTATGCGTGTTAGTCTGTAGCGCCGGCCGGAAGCTCACAGACGGCCCGTCCTACTGGAAACAACAGCAGCAATGGGAGGTGACGAGAACATGTCGCTCTGCCCTACGCAGCGTTTCGTGATAGTCACATCATCCAGGGGCATCTATGATCACCAATCTGTTTTAGCGCGATTCAACCCCCCCCTTTTTTTTCTTATTTAATTTCACTGTGTCTGTGTTACATAGATGAATCGCGGCTATAATTGTTGTTTATGTATTTCACTGTAGCGCAGTTATTCCCCTCATTTTTCTCTACACAGCCATTAATGTCTAAACTGCTGGCAACAAAAGTGAGTACACCCCTAAATGAAAATGTCCAAATTGGGCCTAATTAGCCCTTTTCCCTCCCCGGTGTCATGTGACTAGTTAGTGTTACAAGTTCTCGTGTGTGTGCAATTTGGTGTTATCGTTCTCACTCTCTGGTCACTGGAAGTTCAACATGCCACCTCATGGCAAAGAACTCTCTGAAGATCTAAAAAAAATTGTTTCTCTACACAGAGATGGCCTAGGCTATAAGAAGATCGCCAAGACCCTGAAACTGAGCTGCAGCATGGACAAGACCATACAGCGGTTTAACAGGACAGGTTCCACTCAGAACAGGCCTCGCCATGGTCGGCCAAAGAAGTTGAGTGCACGTGCTCAGCGTCATATCCAGAGGTTGTCTTTGGGAAATAGATGTATGAGTGCTGCCAGCATTGCTGCATAGGTTGAAGGGGTGGGGGTCAGCCTGTCAGTGCTCAGACCATACACCGCACATTGCATCAAATTGGTCTGCATGGCTGTCGTCCCAGAAGGAAGCCTTTTCTAAAGATGATGCACAAGAAAGTCCACACACAGTTTGCTGAAGACAAGCAGACTAAGGACATGGATTACTGAAACCAAGATGTGTGGTCTGAGACCAAGATACATTTATTTGATTCACATGGTGTCAAGCTTGTATGGCAGCAACTAGGTGAGGAGTACAAAGACAAGTGTGTCTTCCCTATAGTCAAGCATGGTGGTGGGACAGTCATGGTCTAGGGCTGCATGAGTGCTGCCGGCACTGGGGAGCTACAGTTTGAGGGAACCATGAATGCCAACATGTACTGTAACATACTGAAGCAGAGCATGATCTCCTCCCTTCTGAGACTGGGCCACAGGGCAGTATTCCAACATAATGATCCCAAACACACCTCCAAGATGACCACTGCCTTGCTAAAGAAGCTGAGGGTAAAGGTGATGGACTGGCCAAGCATGTTTTCGAGACCAAAACCCTATTGAGCATCTGTGGGGCATGCTCAAACGGAAGGTGGAGGAGCACTAGGTCTCCAACATCCACCAGCTCTGTGATTTCATCATGGAGGAGTGGAAAAGACTCCAGTGGCAACCTATGAAGCTCTGGTGAACTCCATGCCCAAGAGGGTTAAGGCAGTGCTGGAAAATAATGGTGGCCACACAAAAAACTTTGTAGCAAAGTGTAATTTCTTCAGTGTTGTCACATGAAAAGATGTTTTAAAATATTTTCAAAAATGAGGGGTCTACTCACTTTTGAGTGTGTGTGTATGGTATGTATTATAACATACAATTCCATTTTATAAACACAGGAATTGAAACCCTTACCTTCCCATCCCACCTCCCCCACACAAAAAAACACCCAATGAAATCTTCACTCCTCCAATGCTCACCTCCCCCAAGAATCCTTCCTCCGTCTCTCCATATTCTGTCCGGGCATCATAGCTACTTCATACCCCAGCTGGCCCAGTGCCTTAACACTAAACCCCTCCTCTATATCAAGTGTCCAGCATGTCCATATACCTCCTGGATTTTTTTTTAACTCCAACCATTTCCCCCAGGTGGTGTAATATATTTTCTCTAAGGAGTACTCTCCTATATACATTTTTCTTCAATAGACTGTACCTGGTCAAACTTTAGAACCAATCGCATGCTCTGGAATTTTAAAGTTCGCTAAAATCTTGGCATGAAGCTTTTAGCTGCGTTTCTAACAATCTTGTATTAAGCTATCGTTTTCTCTGTGCTATGAAACAAACAGCTCCAGGGCTCGACCTGTATGTAATCTGTTATTTCATGAATTGCCTTGACAATCGCCTCCAAATGTTCACGGCGTATCGCATCCCCTCCAAAATAGTGGAGACACGTGCACCTCAAATCTCTTACATACCACCTGGCAAAATGCTTGAAGCACATTTTCATTTTCTTGGCGTCGATAGATGAAAAACATGCTTATTTATGTCTAATTCTTCTTCAAGTTCTCGCTCTCATTTCCCGAGATATGGTGGTGGGCACGCAGGTTCCATTTCAGTCATCAGCACCTTGTATATTTTGTATATGCTTTGCTTAGTACAAGAAGAACCAAATCGCTTCTCTATTGGTCTCAAATTATCTTTCCACCGTAACGTTTGTTGCAAGGTTTGTGCAAAGTGTTATAGTTGTGTATTCCTCCCATTTATCTAATGGCATTTTACCCCATTTTTATTTTTAGTCAAAAAATGTGCATATTATATTTCCTTTCATCACATTCTGTAACTGTATAATTTTTTTTTTTTGCCTATTTAATAAAATATAATCCACTTTCCCCGTTTTTTTAAAGTCATTTTGTATCTAGCAGTGAAATTAAAGGTGCGTTCTACTCCCAATGGTAGAGCCTACAAAGGCCATCCCATTCTAAAGACCTTTCTGGTCAGTGGACTTGTGCTAGTTGCCAAATTTCGATGCACCCGTGGAATCCAAACCATCCTACCTAAATCTACTTTACTTTTTGTCAACTCAATCCCCACCCAACTTTTACCTTCATTGTTGTGTATTCAATGCACTATTCATGTAATAGTGATTGGCTGATAGTACTTTTTTTAAAGTCTGGTACCATTAGCCCTCCTGTCTTTTTTTTTTTTTCTCCTTTGCCAACACGGCATAGGAGATACTTGGTCACCTACAGTATGTGCCCATATGTATTTTTAATACGATAGACCTCAGTTTTTTCTGAAATGTTCTTAAGGGAGAATGAGTGGGAGCATTTGAAATCCTATATATTAACGTAGGCAAAATCTTCATTTTTTTTTTTTTTTTTTAATGCATTTCTTCTGCCTAACATCGAAAGGGGTCTGTATCTCAAATAGTTTAGGTTCTCAATCTTATTAAGCATAGGTATATAGTTAGGGATGGTGTTAATTTAACTCCAAGATACCTCTGTTCCTCCGTACACCACACAAAAGGGAATTTAGGTTGAATTGCCTGCCACTCTTTGGCGTCATATTTGAGATATCTGACACTCAAACTCTTGAATAGCTCTTAAAAGGGAATTCAACCTCTCCTCCTTTTTTTGCCTCCTTTAGTTTGTGCTCCTATTTCTATCAATATGCCCCTTACGTATGCCTGGGACTCCCAGAGAGTAGGCAGACTTCTGACGTATCATTGATGGAGAAAAACCTCCTCCAGCTCCTGTTAAATCCTCCTCGCTTTATCTTTTTGGGTCGTGAATGAGGGAATCATTCAGTTTCCAATTAAATTCTCTAGGTGCCTCAGAAAGTGTGATGGTTTTAATAGCCATGTCTTTGAAAGAGCTCAGTAGTTGGTGTTCTACAGAGAAATAGGTATAATCTCTTATCCCAGGGTACCTAATTACCCATGCATCTACTAACTGATATTCTGCCAGTAATCTTTTGATCTCATTCTGCCTTTGCTGGAGGAACCTATCCAGGGATTTACACACACATTGAGGTTTCCTACCACAATCCATTTCCCTTCTTTAAATGTCATAAGTCTTTTTCAAGGTTTTCTTCAAAAACTTATTTGGCTCTCTATTGGGGAATAGACATTTGCAAACGTGCATTCCTTATTGAATAATTTTCCTTTTTTAATATTTTCTGTCGGTCTACCAGCTGCTCCTGTAGAACAAATATGGTATTCCTATCAAATCCATTGGCGACTCCTCTTGAAGGACTGTCGAGTCGCCATAGAACCACATAGGGAAAAATCGCAAGGACAATCTGCACCCAGAGGTTTGTAATATATGTCTCTTGTAGGCATACTACATTGGCACCATAGTGGTGCAGTTCTTTGTTTTACTTTATGCCTTCTGCTAGGAGTCTTCAGACCCTGGACATTATAAGTCACTAAATTTACCAGAGCCATAATCGCCCAATGGAGCAGCTACCATACCCCTTTCCTGGAAGGCTCCTGGGAGAAGAGGAGAAACACAAGGGGGCAAAAAGGGCAAAAATTCCCTGTCCCCCTAACTACCCCCTTCCCCTCCTAGGGGAGTTATCCCTACGAAGGGCTGAGTAAGCATCTGAGTCATGCACGGTAAACGGCTCTGGCCACACTCATCTTAGTGTTGCCTCTTGTCCATACCTTCTTGGGGGTAACTACTCCTAGCATGCTAGTCCATCTCAAACCACTGGATCCCTAAACCCCAATCTCCTTCTGCAAGTAGAGTTCTATGCTTATAACATTTATATTGCTGCATGGAAGGTACTGCTTTAAATACCTACTATTTGGGGTTAGATTTTCCAAAGCAAAGTAAATAAAACCTATGCATAACAAAAGGCATGGCCTGTTATAATGATGACCTTTTAGTGTTTTTATTCGGAAAATATTAAGTTAATTTGAAAGCTATGCCCAATATGCAGTTTTGTGCATATGTAAGTTTTATATACTTTGGAGTATATTTTTAAAGCAGAGAATGTAACATCCACCAAACAATAAGTGACTGTGTACTTAGTGATAAGTTCAAGTGATTTAACTTGAAGTGAATGTTTGAGTCACATTCACGGCTTTAAAAATATGCCCCTAAGTGAGATATTTTGCTCCTAGCTTGAAATTAGAAGAGCTAAAACCCGATACAGGTATAACAGCCGAGGTTTCCCAAAGGAGACTATCTGGAAAAAAACAGATTGAAATTTTTTTAAAGAATTCAAAGTTACCTAGCAAAATTCAATCTCCAATAGTAAAAAAATAACTTTAAATGGAAATCTCAACAAAATAATTTAATTTTACTAACTAAAACCCATTGTTGCTAATGTTGGCACATCACAATATTCCTGTGAAAGTCATTGACCAAATTTGGTCAATTACATCACCATGAAGATCTTGCTCCTTTTTGTTTATCAGCTCTTATCTGCCAGAGCTGTCATTCACAGGCTAACAGTTGCCAGGATCAGACATGTTGGTGACTGGTTGTTTTTTTTATTTATTTTTACTTACGGTGGGTCAGCAGTCATCAGTTCTAAATATCTATTTAGACCCCCCAGGTCAAGACCCCAATAAAATGAAAAGTTAGTATAAAAATGTAAAAATGCCCACCACTACACTTAACAGAAAAGTGCAACTTCAGAGTATGAAGTTCATAGTTCTAAGTTGACAAGCACCCCCCCCCCCCACATTCTTCTTGATATAAAGATGGGCTCAAAGTAAGTTTCAAACTGGTATAATGCATACTTATAAATCCATAGAGGTCAGTTCACAGGGATGATCTTAGAGAGGATGGGCATAAGAGCATTGCCTTTGTGGTTTTGCCAGATCATGTGTTTTAAAATGGCCACCAAAGTATGGGGCGGCGTGTGTGATGAGAGCATGCACATGCAGCATAATGACATCACACCCACGGATTGCTAAAAAAAAAAGGAATGGTGTTTAAAAAAATAGGAACCTGTGGATATATCTGAAAATCACGAATTTCCACAATGTTTTACAATCCCCTGTATTCCTGAAAATGAAATAGAATGGCAAATTCGCCAATAGTAATAAATATTCACCACCGGGGAATATTGCAAAAAATATAAGTGCAAATGCTTGCTGGAATACCTGAACTTAAGTCCTCATACACACAGACGTTTTAAAAAACTGGCTGTAGAGCTAGTACCGGCGCCTTTTTTTTTTTTTTTCCTGGTGTTAAACGCGATTTTTATCCGTGTTTTGTGTTGACGTCAATTCGCGTTTAGCCGCAATAGCTTTCAGCCGCATTTCTCTGCCTCGATTTAAAATCAGAAAATCAGTGGTTCCCTATGGGAGCCCACTGATTTGAATAGAAGTCGCATCAAGATGATCCAACTTGCGGTGTGACTTGTGTGCTGAGAATCTTGAAGGGAAACGTCGCCAAAATGTAAAGAGATTGTGTGACGCTAGGAAGGTCAGGAAAGGGGGGCGAGCCCCCCCGACCATACCAGGCCACATGCCCTCAACATGGGGTGTGGGTGCTTTGGGGCAGGGGGCTCTGTGCCCCCCCCCCACCCCAAATCACCTTGTCCCCATGTTGAGGACAAGGGCCTCTTCCTGACAACCCATGCCGTTGGTTGTCCAGGTCTGTGGGCGGGGGTTTATCAGAATCTGGAGGCCCCCTTTAACAAGGGGGGCCCCCAGATACTGACCCCCCCCACCCTAGGTGAATGAGTAGGGGGTACATCATACCCCCTACCCATCCACCTAAAAAAAAAAAAAAAAAAAGTGTCAAAAGAACACACTACACAGATTTTTAAAGGATTTTATGAAGGCAGCTCCGGCTCTTCTCCCTCTTCTGGTGATGTCTTCTCTCTCTGCTGGTTCTTCTCCTCTCTCCGTTGTCTTCTTGCTCTTTTGCTGGATCTTCTCCCACCGCTCTTCTTCCGATGTTGACTCAATGCGATCTCCCGGTGTAATGCAAATGGGGAAGAAGATACCGGAGAGGGGGGGAGACGTCCCCAGAAGAGGGAGAAGAGCCGGAGCTGTCTTAATAAAATCCTTTAAAAATCTGTGTAGTGTGTTTTTTATTTTTGACACTTTTTTTTTTTTTTTTTTTTTTTTTTTTTTTGTGAATGGGTAGGGGTGCGCTGTACCCTATACTCATTTACCTAGGGTGGGGGGGTCAGTATCTGGGGGGCCACTCTTGTTAAAAGGGGCTTCCAGATTCCGATAAGCCCCCGCCCGCAGACCACAACAACCAACGGCAAGGGTTGTCGGGAAGAGGCCCTTGTCATCATCAACATGGGGACAAGGTGCTTTGGGGTGGGGGGCGCAGAGTGTCTGGCGTTTTTACAGCTCTTCTGCTGGAGCCTCAGAATGTGCTGGCCCTGGGTATTTTTTGGAGCTTAAAAACACCAATGCCTGTTACAGCTCAAAAACGCCATGGTGTGTAGGAGGCCATTGAATAATATGGAGTGGCGTTTATAAGCTACAAAAACGCCTCTGTAAAAATATCCGTGTATGAGGCCTAAGAATTAAATACATAGAATTAATCAATGATTAGACAAATCGCACACATTTTAAAAAATACCAAATAGTCTATTGAGATGATCAAAATTAAGTAGCTACTTAGCACAACTAACAATTCAAATAATCCCAAAAATGTATATACATATCAAAAAATGTCAAACGGAAAAATTGGCTCCTGTGAAAGGACATGTGACGGAACCATCCAGCATCCCACAATGGTTCGATAACACGGTAAAGTGGTCACAATAATAATAATGAGCAGACAGACCGAAACAATAGGTGACTCAATTAACAATAGGCATTCACACCTAGAAGGCACACCATGGGAGAGGCATACTTAACAATAAACACATAAAGAGTGATCCCACCCCACATCAGACTGTCAAGCAGCAGTCTGAGACAAACTCGTACAATGTTCCAACAGTGTGAAAAGGTGGAAATTTTATCTTCCTAGTTCTTAGTTACATAGTAGGTGAGGTTGAAAAAAGACACACGTCCATCAAGTCCAATCTCAGTGTGTGATTATATGTCAGTATTACATTGTATATCCCTTTTATGTTGTGGTCGTTCAGGTGCTTATTTAATGTTTTTTTGAATCTTTTGATGCTCCCGACTGAAACCACTGCCTGTGGAAGGGAATTCCACATCCTTGCCGCTCTTACAGTAAAGAACCCTCTTCGCAGTTTAAGGTTAAACCTCTCTTATTTTAATGCGTGGCCATGTGTTTTGTTAAACTTTCTTCCTCAGAAAAGTTTTATCCCTATTGTGGGGTCACCAGTATGATATTTGTAAATTTGAAATTAAATCGTATCCCCTCTCAAGCGTCTCTTCTCCAGAGAGAATAAGTTCAGTGCTCGTTACCTTTCTTCATAACTAATATCCTCCAGTCCCTTTTTTATTAGCTTTGTTGCCCTTCTCTGTACCTGCTCCATGCCCAGAACTGGACAGCATACTCCAGATGAGTCCGGACCAGAGTCTTGTAGAGTTATAATTATCGCTTTATCTCTTGAGTTAATCCCTTTTGAACCACCGGAAGATTTTACCCCCTTAATGACCAGAGCATTTTTTGCGATTCGGCGCTGTCGCTTTAACTGACAATTGCACCACCCTTACACACAGATCGCTACATGTTACTTCACCAGTGTACCCCTTACTCTTACAGGTACACCCTGTAGCCACACTCTGCTATTGATTTTTACTGCCGTTTATCTGTAATCTCTTCTGGCTGTCTGCATGTTTTTTCTTTCTCTCTTCTATGCATTTTTCCTTGTCCTTTTTCTTGGCTGTTCTTTCCTCTCCCTGCTTTCTTTCCTCTCTTTCCTTTCTCTCCTCCTTTCCCTTTTTCCTTTTTCCATTCCTTCACTTTTTTCCTCACATGCACTTTCTTCCCACATCACATTTCCCCATGCCGTGTAGGACACTCCTGCATTTTCTGTACCCCAGTTTACCATACTACATTCCCACTACAGGGCGACATTAACAACTCTAGTCATACAATACATATATTTATGCATCTCATTATGGTATTTCATGTCATTTAGGACTCATGGGTTACTTGGGAGATTGTATCATTCACCATCCCAATATATTTATACACACTTATATATGCTTTGACATGGAGTATGCCCTGCTAGGTCCATGGGTAACACTTGGGTTCACCAATTTCTCACCACTTCTCTGCCTTCGCTTTTTGTTTTTCTGTTTTTCCTCTTGCTCTGCTGAACACCCTGTATTCTTTATATTCCAGTATACCATTGCCAATTTCCTTAGATATGGTTACCGCCATTATCTTAGATACATATACATTTTGCTATTTATTTCATTATAGTGAATACACTTTGCAACCATCTTGGGTGACAGTCGGGTTCATCCCTCTCTTCTTTTCAACTGCCGTGCCAGCCCTTTGCCTGATCCTGGACGTCCATTTGGTGGTCTCCTCCCCCTCAGCTCCCGGGGGAGATGTATCCCCACTGCCCCCTACCTGGGGGCCACCCCCTCGGGGTTCCACGCCTGACAAGTGGGTATTGGATTACTTACTCTGGCTTCATGTTGTTGTCCTACCATAACCTATACTCCAATATACTCTTTATCTGTTTATTACAGACATCAGATATACACATCAGCCCCTGATGATGCGAGGAGAGCTCGCGAAACGCGTCGGGTTAGAGATGTAGCATGTATATCTGTACTGTTTATACTTTTTATATTTTGATGTTATGTCATGATGGCTATGTTTTTAGGACCAATTTATCATGCTGCTGCTCTTTATGCATGTGTCACCGATGTTCATGACTTGTACTGGATGTTATTTATTACAATAAATTTTGTCATCTCTATACTCCTGTTATTTTTCTGTGATCACCATGGACACTTCATTTAAAGTCCCACGGGCGAATTTTTGTATGTTGTTGCTTTAACTGACAATTGCGTGGTCATGCAATGTGGTACCCAAACAAAAAATTCTTTCTTTTTTTCCCCACAAATGGAGCTTTCTCTTGGTGGTAATCGATCACCTCTGTGGTTTTTATTTTTTGCGCAATAAACAAACTGACAATTTGGAAAAAAACAATATTTTTTACTTTTTGCTAAATACGTAGAAAAATACATAAGTGTATATATTGACTGGTTTGCGCAAAAGGTTTAGCATGTACAAAATAGGGGATAGATTTATTGCATTTTCATTATAAAATATTTTATTTTTTTTATTAGTAATGGCGGTGATCTGCGTTTTTTTTTTTTTTAATTTATTTTTTATCGGGACTGCGAAATTGCGGCGGACAGATCAGACACATTTGACACCTATTTTCCGACCATTGACATTTATATAGTGATCAGAGCTAAAAAAATAGCCACTGATTACTGTATAACTGTCACTGGCAGAGAAGGGGTTAAACACTAGGAGGCGATCGAGGGGTTAAATGTGTGTCCCTCAGCGTGTTCTAACTGTAGGGGGGACTATGTGCTACCTAGGACATGACCAAGATCACTTCCCCCGATGACAGGGAACAGAAGATCCCTGTCATGTCACTAGGCAGAACAGGGAAATGCCTTGTTTACATGCATTTGCCCATTCTGCCTCTCCTCGTCACGATCATGGGCCATCGGCGGACATAGAGTCACTGTGCCCGCTAACCCAGGATTACGAAGGGACGTATGGGTACACCCTTTTGCGTACCCATGCCATTCTGTCAACGTACATTGGTGTGCGGTCGTCGGGAAGTGGTTAATGCATGCCAATATTCTGTTTGCTTTGTTGGCAGCAGCTTAGCATTGCATGCCGTTGCTGAGCCTATCATCTATTAGGCTCCCAAGGTCCTTTTCCATCCTTGATTCCCCCCCCCCCCCCCAGAGGTCCCCCACCCCCCATTGAGTAGATTGCATTCATAGTTTCCCACCCAAATGCATTATTTTACATTTTAGCTTTATTGTCCTTATTAAGAGAATTAATCCAAGCCTTGCACTCAGCATTCACCACATGGTTGTCCATCGTTGGAGAAAGATCTGCTCTCTCCGTGGGCCATAATCGGTGGGTAGGAGGCTTGCCCCTAGTCCCCTCCAAAAGCATCTGTCCCAGTTGGGTCTGTCACAGGCCAATATATGGCTAAGACTTCAAAAAGGAGGCAAAACTCAAACTGGCATTGGGTCCAGTGCAGGGAAAAGGTCATCTAGCGCCCAGGGCAAAGATTCCACACTTCGCCCCTTGCCCATTCATGATGGGCAAGCTTAGGGGACCCTACACCTAGCAGTCACTTGCTTGTCAAAATCACTGTTGCTGTCACTAATTATCAGCCTTGCAACAGAAGGAAGGCGCCCCCTGTAAACCATTGAACCCAGGGCAGCCACCCTCCTGACTACCCCTTTGCCACGGCCCTGGATGGGTCAAATATAGGGATACCTTTCCAGGTTTCCAGCTATCCTGTTAGGATTCAAAGTTTGCCCTGTGTGTAGGTAACTGTATAATTATCATATGTAGTGGATCTATCATGTTTTTGCAGCCATGTAAATTTATCTTAATTAGTATAGTAAATATTAACTGAACGCATGTTGACTTGATATTAATAGAACATTAAAAAGGGTTACACATGTTCCTACGGTGCCAAAAAATTGTCATTCTTTTTTACAAAAAAAAAAAAAACAGGTGATCCAGGAATATATACTGTGACAAGGGCATCCTTTCCTAGGATCACCATGTTTTCTTCTGCTGCAACCTTTTCACTCTTTTCTCAATTGTGTCAATGCCTGCATATTCTGCTTCAGTAACTGCAGTAAAATAGTCCCTTTTTAGCCTGGCACTTCCACATGTCTATAGAAAATATATTTAAACTTACGTTCCTATCAAAAGAATATAGCTTAATAGTTCAGACTGCAAAAAGGTTTCAAACTTGCTATAAAGATTTCCCCACACCTGGGATGTGTCATTTTGCATCTTGGAGTTCCCTGTAAATTTACTGGCTAATCACATGCTGTGTAAAAGTACACTCTTAAGTTGGCAATTTTCTGAAAATAGTTTACAGATTCCAGCTAGATTGGTCTCGCCTGTGTCAACTAGTGTGATTCATTTTTGTGGGAAGTGGAACCTAACATTGTAGCATAATTTTACTTTTGAAAATTATGATGTATACGGTTTTGTAAATGTGTTTTTGTCTTCTGGGGAAAAACTGTAAATGGATGTGCATGCTGCTTTCCACTGTTTACTGCAGCTGTGACAGGAATTTGACCACTTTTTAGATGAAATGGAAAAGTAGGAGTTTCTTAAAGAGGAGCATTCATGGTCTGGATAGCTTTTCCTTAGGAAGTAAAATAACCCTGTAATATTTATTTTGTCGTTTTTCTAGAATGAAATCCTGGTTATATTTGCACAGTGTGTACTGTATATGTTTTACAACAAGGGGCCAGAAATAACTTTTTAAGTTGTTTTCCACTCCATTCATTGAACAGTTTTCTAAACTGCTACATCATACTTTACCTTCAGGTGTAGTTTTCAGGTAACCTGTTTATACACAAATGAACAGTGTGTGGTGTACATGTTTTAGTCAGTCTATAAACTGCTTCAAATCTTTAAGATGATATCCACCCCCCCCCCCCCCACACCTCCCCTTCCTACCCTGGGGAAACATTTGCCCAGATATGGGCTTTAGCCCAGGTTCACATCGAGAGCGGGTTTGAAATTGGCAATGCAGTCTGACTTTGGGGGCAATTTGACAGACATCTGTGCGGGTTCATGCACAGATGTCTATTCAAATCTCACCCGACATCGCCAAAAGTAGTACAGGAACTACTTTTGGGAATCAGTGCGGCGCAGCAAAGTCGCCATCGCACTGATTCGGATGGTGCCGTTCCCGGTGATTTGAAATCGCAAATTGTCAAATCGCATGTCAAAACGGCCCGATGTGAACGTGGGCTTAAAGAGAACCTGTCACATGTCAATTTAGGCAAGGGTACTCACTAATATTCACCCTTTCCTTGTTTGCAAAAGTTTTGGGAGATTCCATGGTATTTTTAGGTATCTTTAGCTATTTTATGTAAACTTCTCCCCTTTCTCCCAAGATGCAGTGCTCGGACCTGAGTAGCTAATTACAAGGCATGAACACTATAACATAAAGAAGATAGAGAAGGTAATTTCCTCATGCAAGTTACAACACATACTATCAGAGCTTACACAGTGTTTATGCTTGGTGTGTAAAGAACCTGGAATGGACAGCAGTTTTGAACAAGTTTGACCCAGGTTATACCCTGCTTCTCTTTTGGATAGGGCACCCACATAGCTTTCTTAAGGAAAAACTCTGCCATATTGTGTCCCTCACTCTCCTGGCCCGAGGCTTGCCTCCTCACATATTCCCAGCCTGAGGCCTGTTATCCAGAATAAAGAATGTTCACGCAAGATGCTTTTCTTAATCGTACATCACGGGACACAGAGCAATAGTAATTACTATGTGGGTTATAGGCCACCTTCAGGTGATGGACACTGGCACACCCTAAGACAGGAAGACCACTCCCTATATAACCCCTCCCTGAGTACCTCAGTTTTTTTCGCCAGTGTCTAAGATGTTGGTCACGAATAAAGATGTGCTGTGCTGAGCTCCACTGGAGCAATCCTTGCTGGGGCCAGATCCATTCAAAGTGTCTTTATAGGCTGAATTGAATGGTACCCAGGCCTTGTGGCCGAAGAAACAACGTTTAGCCCATAACACTTCTCTTTCTAGAGAGCTGGACCCCAGAATCCAGTGCTTTTTTTTTTTTTCTGGCGGGGTGCTATTACGGGTCCAGGAGTGCGGTTCCCCTGATTAAAAAGGGGCCCCAGTTCCTGAAGGTTTTTTAAACTGAGCCCACCATGAGGGGTGAAGATTGGGTCTGTTGGTTTTACCACAGAAAACCCTGCGGCGGGAAAGCTAAGTGGAGATATCTAAGGAATTTTTAAGTTTCTTATGAATTGTCTCCTTTAAAAAGTAAATGTTGTCATGCCTAAAAGTCACTACTGGGGGCTTTATAGAGCACGTACCTTGTAATGCTTTCCTCAAAGATCACGCTGTGTCAGCAGAAGCTGCAGATTCCCTCCAGCTAGCAGCCCAGACCTCCGGTAAGATTTGGGGGGGGGGTTTTCTTACAAAAAATCACCCCCCACCTGGACAAAGCTCTCCCCCTCTCCCTGGATAGGGGGAAGCCAGAACGGGCGGCGATGCTGCTTTGTTTACTGCCCCTGCATGGCAGTTTGATTACCGGGTCTTCTCCCTGCCATCACCCCCCACACACGCCGATCCCGTTGGATCGGAGGCCCGTATGGGAAAGATGCTCTTTTGAAAAGGGGGGGGGGTGCGATGTGATGGAGGGGGCAGGGCTTAGCGAAGCGTTGGCGTGCGGCAACGTCCAGCGCGGGAGTATGTTTTAAAAACTCAATTTTTTTTTTCCTGGCTGCAGCTGTCGAAGGGGCATGTAAGAGGTTGGTGACACAGGCATTCCCTTGACACATTTACTATAAGCATCAGGCTAAGCATTAATAGCAGCGGAAGTTGCTGGACTATTGCTCAAGCAGTAGATGCGTTTTTTTTCTGGTCGTACGTCTGCATTTGTGCATTGGGCTATGGTCAGAAGGGGGGGTAGAAACACCCCAAAAAAGGGCTCAAGAGGGACTCCTTCAAGCTCTAAAAAGCCTAAACTCATCTCTAAGATGGCATGATTCCCTGAGAGATCAAGTGGCTGGTAAGAGTGAGCCATCAGGGACATCAGGTGTTGCAACTGTTTCCAACACTGCAATCCCTGTCTACATTACTGAAGAAGTTTTTTCCTCAACCATATTAGGATTGGAGCAGAGGTTAGCGGCTTTAATTGCATCCCAGAGTGGGACTAAGCGCGATAGGTCCCCTTCCATTAGAGCAGAATCTCGGAGGCCAAGGGAATGTAGTTTATTGAGAAGGAGCAGTTGGTTAACAGTATCAAAGGCCGCAGAGAGGTCAGGTAGTAGGAGTATGGAGTACTGGCTGTTGGTTTTAGCAGTTACTAAAACTCACTAACTATTTACTAAGGCAGTTTCCGTGGAGTGCTGCGAGTGAAAGCCAGACTGTAAGGGGTCAAGAAGGTTATTTTCACTGAGGCAGAAGCTAAGACGGTTGTAGACTAAGTGTTCTGGAAGTTTAGAGGTCAATGGGAGCAATGAGATGGGTCTTAAGTTGTTCAGGTTGGTAGGGTCCAGTGAGGGCTTTTTAAGCATGGGAGTGATCTGCACATGTTTTAGAGGGGAGGGGAAGGTGCCACTAGAGAGGGAGAGATTGAAGATGTGTGTTAGGGCGCATAGGATAGAAAAGAGGGTGACCATAGAAGTTGAGGGAACTGGATCCAAGGAACAATTGGTTAGATGGGCATCTGAGAAGTTTTGTAACCTCTTCAGTAGTAGCCAATTCAAAAGAGGAGAGTGTTGAATGTGCTGTTAGGCAAGGTATGTTGGGTGGGGAAGATGTACGCACAGTGGAGGTGTCCTCACAAATTGCATCAATCTTGTCTTTGAAGTAATTGGCAATCTCTTGACAGTGAGTGAGTTAGTGGGTAGAGGGGGTGGTGGACGAATCAGAGAGTTAAAGGTGGAGAAGAGCCGACGGGGACTGGATGTCAAGGAATTAATAAGAGAGACAAAGTAGGCTTGTTTGGCAGCATGGAGGCAGGAATTGTATTTTAGAAGGGCAGATTTATATATGGTGAAGTCTTGCAGGCATTTGGTTTTACACCATAGTCGTTCAAGAGCACGGCAATGTCTCTTGAGATTTCTAGTGTTGTCAGTTTGCCAGGGTTGTAATGGTCAGGGCCTGATTCTGCGTGTGGTTAGAGGAGCAAGTGCATCCAGTGATGATGAGAGTGAACTGTTGTAGTTGTTGGGAGTGTGTGGAAGTATGTGTCCATTGGGTTAGGTCAAGAGATGAGGTTAAGTCTAAGTTTAGCTGTAGTTGGGCTGTTAACATTGACAGGAATGTTGAAGTCACCAAGAATGATAGTGGGTATTTCTTTCTCGAACATCACGGGACACAGAGCCACAGTAATTACTGATGGGTTATATAGGTATCACTGGTGATTGGACACTGGCACACCCTATCAGGAAGTTCAACCCCCTATATAATCCCTCCCCCTTGCAGGGATACCTCAGTTTTTACGCCAGTGTCTTAGGTGATGGACATGTAAAGATGTCCTGTGCTGAGCTCCAAAGGGAATATCCTAAGATCCTATACTGGGGCAAGCCAGGCGAACCGGATCCATTCAAAGTTTCTTTTCATGGCCGAATTGAATGGTACCCGGGCCTCGTGTCCGAAGAAACAAGGTTTTACCCGTAATGCTTCTCTTTTTAGAGAGCTGGACCCCGCAGATCAGAAAATGGCTTTAAACTTCCTAATTTCTGGCGAGGTGCTTTACGGTCCCAGAACTGTTGGATCCCCCTATTCGTAGGGGGCCCCAGTCTCTGACGGTTTTTTCAAACGGAGCCCACCGTGAGAGGTGAAGATTGGGTCTGTGTAAACAGCACCCTGCGGCTGGATAAGGTAAGAGGAGATTCCACAGAATTTTTGAGTTCTAGTGGCTTTTCTCCTTTAAGGTAAATGCATGCTATGCCTATTGTGACCACCGGGGGCTGCCAAGAGCACAAACCTGCACATGCTGACTGTCTGTCTCAGGTGTTTTCATCGCTGATTATGTCCCAGCGTCTCAAGCAGGCTGCAAACGGGTAAGGTGGAAGGGGGGATTTCTCATGTTTGAATGTTCCCCCTCAGGCTAGAGAGGGGCCACAGGGGTCTAGAAAGTGGTTATACCACCCGGGCTCTGCGGCCTAATGGCCACCATCTCTGAAGATAGCCGTTCAGGCAGATCTTGTTACCAGCCTCCCCCCCCCCCCATCCCCAGCCTTTCTCCAGAAGCATGACAGGAGAGTCGGCAGTGCGGGAAGCGCTCGTTTTTTTCAAAACTCGAGGGGGGGGGCGGTAGAGGAGGGGGGCGGGACGTCAGCACAGAGTGCTTAGACTCCCACTCAGGCCAGCTGCAGGCTATTAAAGGCACTCTGTACAGGTGCACTCAGCCTTCTGAGAGACACAGAGCTGACGGTCGCATGTAAGGTGGGACACAGGCATTCTCCTAGGCAGCATTTACTGAAGTAACACCAGACTGAGCATTGGGTAGCAAGGCTTTTAGCCAGACTACATTGCTCAGCAGGCAGTGTTCATTTGTATACCTCACACCTTGTTGCTTTGCACTATGGGTAGAAGAGGTTCAAGCACCCCAGGAACCAGAGACACTAGGGGATCTCGTTCAGGTTCTGAGGGCCCCCTGTCGGCAGCATCCTCCCCCCCCCTAAAGATGGGCCAGGGACGGCTAGCCAGGGAGAGCCATCGGGGTCAGGGGCTACACCTGCTTCTGGCACTTCAGCCCCTGTATATATTACACAAGAGGTTTTTTCCTCAACCATTAATGGTCTAGAGGAAAGATTAATGGCCGTGATTACGTCTTCACTCAGTGGAAGAAAACGCACTAGGCTTTCCTCTGTTCCCCAAGACCCTCAGACAGAGGAGCTCTGGGATAAAGGAGATGAATCCCTTTCAGAGGTTCAGGATGGGACGGATGATTCCTCTTCGGGGGAATCAGGTGGAGAGGGACCCTCTGCGACTTCCCAAGAGGAGAAAGTCTTAGTGCAGATCCTCACTAGATTGGTCCGCTCCACATTTAAGTTGCCCATACCTGAAACTGCTAAAGAATCCTTCTGCTTTGGGGTCACTGAAACCTTTCCAAGCAGCACATGCTTTTCCTGTTCATACTTTACTTGAAAAGCTCATTTATTCTGAGTGGGATCACCCAAACGTTTTTTTCCGCCGAGAAAGTTTTCAACACTTTATCCGATGGAAGAAAAGTTTATTAAAATGTGGGGAATACCGGCTATTGATGCCGCCATTTCCTCCGTAAATAATAGCCTGACTTGTCCTGTAGACAATGCTCAGATGCTCAGGGATCCTGTAGATAAAAGGATGGAATCCCTATTGAAGGATGTTTTCTCCTTAGCAGGATCAGTGGCCCAACCTGCAGTAGCAGCGATTGGAGTCTGTCAATACTTAAGAGACCATGTTAAGCAGATCATCAAAGTATTACCTGAACAGCAGGCCCATGGGTTTGCTAACCTTCCAGCGGCCTTATGCTTTGTGGTTGACGCCATTTAGAGATTCTATCGTGCAAACCTCCCGTCTTTCACTGGGGTTTGTGCATATATGTAGAATCCTATGGTTGAAAAATTGGTCAGCCGAAGCACCATGTAAGAAGCTACTGGCTGGGTTTTCATTTCATGGTGCAAGGTTGTTTGGAGAGGACTTGGATAACTATATCAAGAGAATCTCTTGTGGGAAAAGCACTCTCTTACCTGTCAAGAAGAAGAGTAAGCGTCCCTCTTTCAAACAGACTCTTTCCCCAGCGCCAGGGGCTTCAGCCTCCAGGCAGTCTCGACGGCCGCCTCCATCGGGGTCCAGAGACCAGAGTCAACCCCAGGGACAAAAGAAGTCCTGGGGAAAGAAGCCTACTAGGCAAAACACTAAGACCTCTGCATGAGGGGGCGCCCCCGCTCACTCGAGTGGGGGGAAGACTGCGACAGTTCTCAGAGCTCTGGCAGGAGGACTTCCAGGACAGTTGGGTAATCTCCACGGTAACCTTAGGGTACAAGCTGGAGTTTCAGGAATTCCCATCTCCTCGGTTCCTCAGATCAAATGTTCCCAGATACCCAGAGAAGAAGCAGTCGCTCCTTCCAGCGTTAGAGCGACTTTTGTCGCAGGAGGTCATTATGATAGTTCCCGCAAAGGACCAGGGATTGGGCTTCTATTCCAACCTTTTTACGGTCCAAAAGCCAAATGGGGATGTCAGGCCCATTCTGGACTTAAGGGATCTGAACCGATTCCTAAGGATTCAATCCTTCCGCATGGAATCAATTCGAACAGTAGTTCCCACCCTGCAGGGAGGAGAATTTCTGGCATCAATAGACATCAGAGATGCATATCTGCATGTGCCCATTTTTCCTGCTCATCAGAAGTTTCTGCGCTTCGTGGTAGGAGGGCGCCATTTCCAGTTTGTGGCTCTGCCTTTCGGGATAGCCACTGCACCTCGAGTGTTCACAAAGATCTTGGCTCCTCCTCTGGCCAGATTAAGGGCTCAGGGTATAGCTGTCATAGCATACCTAGACGACCTGCTCTTGATAGACCGGTCGGTAGCCTCTTTGAATGGAAACTTGAGGACCACAGTCGGGTATCTAGAACACCTGGGTTGGATCCTCAACTTAGAAAAGTCTTTCCTAAAACCCGTAAGAAGACTGGAGTATTTAGGTCTGATTATAGATACAAGCCAGGAGAAGATATTTCTACCCCAGGCAAAGATCACTGCTTTGAGAGAGCTGATTCTGACAGTAAGGACCAAGAAGGGTCCCTCAGTCCGCCTTTGTATGAGGCTACTAGGGAAGATGGTGTCTTCATTCGAAGCAGTTCCCTATGCTCAGTTTCACTCAAGAATGCTGCAACACAGTATTCTGTCGACCTGGAACAAGAAGGTTCAGGCATTAGACTTTCCGATGCACCTGTCGCATGCGGTGCGTCAGAGCCTCAATTGGTGGCTCATACCCGAAAACCTGCAGAAGGGGAAATCCTTTCTACCGGTTACCTGGACGGTGGTAACAACAGATGCCAGTCTGTCAGGTTGGGGAGCAGTTCTGGAACAGGCTGCGGTCCAAGGGGTATGGTCCAAGACAGAGAGGACCTTACCCATCAACATTCTGGAGATCCGGGCGATACATCTAGCTCTAAAGGCCTGGACTATCAGGATACAGGGTTGTCCGGTCAGGATCCAGTCCGACAATGCCACAGCAGTGGCTTATGTCAATCATCAGGGAGGCACCCGGAGCCGAGCTGCTCAAAAAGAGGTGAACCAGATCTTAGTCTGGGCAGAGATGCATGTGGCATGCATATCGGCAGTTTTCATCCCGGGAATAGAGAATTGGCAGGCGGACTATCTAAGTCGCCAGCAGTTACTTCCAGGGGAATGGTCTCTGCATCCTGACGTCTTTTGGGCCATATGCCAAAGATGGGGGGTTCCAGATGTAGATCTCTTTGCATCCCGATTCAACAAAAAGATAGACAGATTTGTGGCAAGGACAAAAGATCCTCTTGCATGCGGGACGGATGCGTTGGTGATTCCGTGGCATCGGTTCTCACTGATTTACGCATTCCCGCCTATTCTGCTACTACCACGACTCCTTCGCAGGATCAGGCAGGAAAGGAAGTCGGTACTTCTGGTGGCCCCCGCTTGGCCCAGAAGGACTTTGTATGCAGAAATAGTAAGGATGTCGGTAGGTTCCCCGTGGACACTACCGGAACGCCCAGACCTGTTATCTCAAGGTCCAGTGTTCCATCCTGCCTTACAAACGCTAAATTTGACGGTTTGGCTATTGAGACCCACGTTCTGAAGAGTCGTGGGCTCTCAGGTCCTGTCATATCTACCTTGATTAATGCAAGGAAGCCAGCTTCCAGGATGATTTATCATAGAGTCTGGAAGGCTTATATAACCTGGTGTGAATCCAGAGGTTGGCATCCCAGGAAATATGTCATAGGTAGAATCCTTGATTTTCTACAGATGGGATTAGAGCTGAAGCTGGCCTTGAGTACCATCAAGGGCCAGGTCTCTGCTTTATCAGTATTATTTCAGCGACCACTTGCTTCGCTTTCTTTGGTCCGAAACTTTATGCAGGGGGTGATGCGTCTTAATCCTCCGGTTAAAGCGCCCCTAAACCCCTGGGACTTGAATTTGGTCCTGGCTGTGTTACAGAAACAGCCTTTTGAACCAATAAGTCAGATTCCTTTGACTTGTTGACAAGGAAATTAATTTTTCTGGTGGCCATCTCTTCTGCTAGAAGAGTATCAGAATTAGCAGCTCTTTCCTGTAAGGAGCCTTATTTGATTATACACAAGGATAGAGTGGTACTACGCCCTCATCCTAGTTTTTTACCGAAGGTGGTTTCTGATTTTCATTTAAACCAAGACATTGTTCTGCCTTCCTTTTTTCCAGATCCCTGTTCTCCGGAAGAGAGATCTCTACATTCGTTGGATGTAGTAAGAGCAGTTAAGGCCTATCTAGGGGCAACTACTCAGATCCGCAAGACGGATGTTTTGTTTGTGCTGCCAGAGGGTCCCAATAGAGGACAGGCAGCGTCAAAAGCTACCATTGCTAAATGGATTCGACAGTTGATCATTCAAGCTTATGGTTTGAAACAGAAGATTCCTCCGTTTCAGATCAGGGCACATTCCACAAGGGCTATTGGTGCTTCTTGGGCAGTGCATCACCGGGCCTCTATGGCTCAAATCTGCAAGGCCGCAACCTGGTCTTCAGTTCATACATTCACCAGATTCTATCAGGTGGATGTGAGAAGGCATGAGGATATCGCCTTTGGGCGTAGTGTGCTGCAGGCAGCGGTACAGGGTCCTCAGGTCTGATTGCACCCTACTTGGTCGTGGTTCCCCCCCCTCAGGTAGCATTGCTCTGGGACATCCCATCAGTAATTACTGTGGCTCTGTGTCCCGTGATGTTCGAGAAAGAGAAAATAGGATTTTTTAAAACAGCTTACCTGTAAAATCCTTTTCTTTCGAAGGACATCACGGGACACAGAGGTCCCGCCCCTCTTCTAATACACTATATTGCTTGGCTACAAAACTGAGGTATCCCTGCAAGGGGGAGGGATTATATAGGGGGTTGAACTTCCTGATAGGGTGTGCCAGTGTCCAATCACCAGTGATACCTATATAACCCATCAGTAATTACTGTGGCTCTGTGTCCCGTGATGTCCTTCGAAAGAAAAGGATTTTACAGGTAAGCTGTTTTAAAAAATCCTATTTTCAGATGAGAGAAAGTAGGGCAGCCAGGCAGCAAAGTCATCAAGAAAGCGTGATGGTGGTTCAGGAGGCCGATAAATTGCTGCAATTTTTAGAGAAATGGGAGAAAACAGATGAATTCAGTGCATCTCGAAAGAAGAGAGGGACAGGAAGGACTTTGGAAGGTGCTTTGTGGGGATAGAAGGAAGCCAACTCCACCTCCTTTCTGTCTGTCGGGTCTGGGGGATTGAGTCCAATGGAGACCACCATGGGAGAGGGCAGCAGGAGAAGCTGAGTCAAAATTTTGAAGCCAGGTTTCTGTTATGGTAAGTATGTTAAAGCCATGAGAGATGAAGAGGTCATGTACAGATGTTAGCTTGCTACAGATGGAGCGGGTGTTCCAAAGGGTGCATGAGATTGGTGGGCTGCTTTGAGGAAGCAGGGGGATAGAAATTAAACTGAGTGGATTGTGGTGGTTGCCAGAGGGGGAGGTGTATTGGATATGTGGCTTGCAGTTGGAAAATGGCGGACCAGGATTAGGAGAAATGTCACCTGATGCTCAGTTTCATTCGAGACTGCTGCAAAACCGTATCCTATCAGCTTGGAACAAGAATGTCCAAGCTCTAGATTTTTCCAATGTGCTTATCTCCAAAGGTGCGCCAGAGCCTCAGTTGGTGGTTGATAACCAAGAATCTGCAGAAAGGAAAATCCTTCCTACCAGTTACCTGGAAGGTGGTAACAGATGCCAGTCTTTTGGGTTGGGGAGCAGTCCTGGAAGAGGTGACTGTCCAAGGGAAATGGTCCAGGTCAGAAATGACTGTGCCCATCAATATTCTAGCGATTCGGGCAGCGCACTTGGCCCTGAGGGCCTGGACGTTCAGATTATGGAATTGTCCTGTCCGAATCCAATCCGACAATGCCACAGCAGTGGCCTATATCAATGACCAAGGGGGCATGAGAAGTCATGTGGCCCAGGGAGGTGAATCATATCCTAACTTGGGCAGAAAACAATGTACCTTGCCTGTCCGGCAGTCTTCATTCCAGGAATAGAGAATTGGCAGGCAGACTACTCTCTTCACCCCGATATCTTCCTGACAATATGTCAAAGATGGGACTCTGGACATCTGTTTGCGTCCAGGTTCAACAAAAAGATTGACAACTTTCTGTCAAGAACAAAAGATCCGCTAGCTTGCGGAACAGATGCCTTGGTAGTTCCGTGGAATCAGTTTTCACTGATTTATGCATTCCCTCCTGTTCTGCTGCTTCCACGACTTCTTCGCAGGATCTAGCAGGAAGGGAAGTCTGTGATTCTTGTGGCCAAGGAGGTTTTGGTTTGCAGAGATCATAAACCCATGGACCCTACCACCACGTCCAGACCTTCTCTCGCAAAGTCCGATATTCCATCTTACCTTACAAATGATAAATTTAACGTTTGGCTATTGAGACTCACATTCTGAAGAAGCGTGGGCTGTCGGGTTCAGTGGTATCTACCTTTGTTAATGCAAGGAAGCCAGCCTCCAGAATCCTATATTATAGTGTCAGGAAGGCATATGTCTCCTGGTGTGAATCCAAGGGTTGGCACCCCAGGAAGTATGTCATAGGTAGAAACCTTGATTTTCTACAGATGGGGTTAGAAATTAAGTTGGCCTTGAGTACTATCAAGGGCCAGGTCTCGGCCTTATCGGTATTATTTCAGCGACCACTTGCTTCGCATTCTTTGGTTCGTAGCTTTATTTAGGGGGTAACACGGCTTAATCCTCCGGTTAGGTTACCCCTGAACCTTTTGGGACTTGAATTTTAGTTCTGTCAGCATTACAAAAACAGCCTTTTGAGCCGATACTTCATATTCCTTTGGTCCTTTTGACAAGGAAACTAGTTTTTCTGGTAGCCATATCTTCTGCAAGAAGGGTATCAGAGTTGGCTGCTCTTTTCTGTAAAGAGCCATATTTAATTATTCATAAGAATAAGGTAGTAGTTCGTCCTCATCCTAACTTTCTCCCGAAGGTAGTGTCAAGTTTTCATTTAAACCAAGATATTATTCTACCTTCATTCTTTCCAGAACCCGGTTCTTCGGAAGAAAAGTTACTACATCCTCTTGATGTGGTGAGAGCAGTCAAAGTCTACTTGAAGGCGACTGCTCAGATTTGAAAAACGGATGTTTTTGTTTGTATTTCCTGAAGGTCCTAAAAGAGGACAGGCAGCATCGAAATCTACTATTTCCAAATGCATTCGACAAGTAATAGTTCAAGTTTATAGTTTAAAGAGGAAGATTCCACCTTTTCAAATCAAAGCGCACTCCAAAAGGGCTGTTGGTGCTTTGTGGGCAGTGCATCACCAAGCCTCCATGGCTCACAACTTGGTCTTCGGTCCATACATTTACCAGATTCTATCAGGTAGATGAAGAAAAGTCATGAGGATATCGCCTTTGGGCGCAGTGTGTTACAGGCTGCAGTATAGGTCCTCTGATCTCATGGTGCCCTAATTTTGTTGTCTCCCTCCCTTCAGTTAGCATTGCTCTGGGACATCCCACATAGTAATAACTATGGCTCTGTGTCCCGTGATGTACGATTAAGAAAATGGATTTTACAGGTAAGCTGTTATAAAAACCTTTTTTTTTCTTTGAAGTATATCACGGGACACAGATGTCCCCCCCCTTCTTTCTGGTATACATGTGTATTGCTTTGCTACAAAAACTGAGATACTCCCAGCAGTGGGAGGGGTTATATAGGGAGGCAACTTCCTGTTTAGGGTGTGCCAGTGTCCATCACCTGAAGGTGGCCTAAAACCCACATAGTAATTACTATTGCTCTTTGTCCCGTGATGTACTTCAAAGAAAAGGATTTTACAGGTAAGCTGTTAGGTAAAAAAGGATTTTTATGTTTTACTGAAAAACATTGGCATAGCATTACATCCCATAACCTGACTTCCTGAACAGTGTCTTGCAAAACAACATAGCTCCATTAAGAATTTGTGTAAACAGTAGCATCTACAATGAGCACTTTACTGCAGCCATCGTGAACACAATAGCTATTCCCTCGCTCTTCCATGAGTCCTTCGGTAGTGGGTCCTCACCTAGGCCTCAGGGCCTGGTACTGAGAATCGCCTATCTAAAGCTACAGACTTGCCAAAAGAAGGTCAGGGGTTGGAAGGTTCTTCCACCTTCTCCCTTGTAAGTCCATCTACAATCATCCTAGTAGTTCAGCCTTGCAGAGGGCTCTCTCTCCTACTCTAGTGTACAGATCACAGACCTACATGGTGTTGGTCAGGGGTGACCTCATCCACTGCAGCTAATAAAGGGGCAGAAACTCCACCCACCAGCATCCCAATGGCACTCCGATGTTTAATATTTGGAAGTCACATTTTGCCATCTCTTCATCAAGAGTCTGCTACTAAAAGATGCAACCACAGATTTGGCTGCAAGCCCTAGGAACAACAATAAAGATTGCTATAATTAAAAGTGCGACAATGGGAGGAGACCGAGACAAGACACCCTGTTATGCTCTGTTAAAAACAGTTTAAGGAAAAGGGGCTGTCTCTAAGTGAGCTGGCTCTGTTTGTGCATTGCTATGTATGTTTCTTTATCAGAGGTGTTAGATGTGGAATTTTTTGGTTCCACAGACATTTTTTGCGGAACAGCACTGTTGCTTTAACTGACAATTGCGCGGACGTGCAACGCTGTACCCAAACAAAATTTGACGTTTTTTTTTTTTTTCCCCACAAATGGAGCTATCTATTGGTGGTATTTGATCACCTGTGGTTTTTATTTTTTGTGCTGTAAACAAAAAAGGACTGCGACATTGCAGCGGACAGATTGGACATTTTGACACTTTTTTTTGGGACCATTGTACAGCGATCAGTGCTAAATAGCCACTGATTACTGTATAAATGTCACTGTATATTTTCTATATATCTTATGTAGCCAGGAGCTGGCTAATATTTCCTGCATTTTAAAGAGACACTTTACAATGTTAGTATATAGCGGTTGTCTCCTAGTGCCCAGCCTGGACTCTGTCATTACATCCTGCAGTCAGGGTGAATGAGAACCAAGAATGGAGCAAAGCATATTGGTACATGTAGTCCAAAGTTCCATACTCAGCCGAACTGTTATGGACTACAAATCCCATCCAGCAGGGGAAGTAGAACAGAATGCTGGGAAAGGCTATAAAAAGCCTGTGTGGGGACAGAATCGCTCTCTTGGGACCATGGGCTGGTTCTGCAAACGGACTTGGTGCTAGACTGTGCGGCTGCTGAGTTGCGGCCTCTGCTGCAGGGAGGAGAGTCCTCAAGATCAGCTGCGGGAGCATCCACTACCAGCCACTTCTGGTCATTCAGCGGCAGTACAGAGGCTGCTCTCATCACATCCACGCAAGATCCTGCCAGGCTCTGGCGCGGTGCATCACGGGGTCGAGCAGCATCCCTTGAGCCAGACGCTGCAGAGACCTGCTGCGGAACCCTCACACCACTCTCCAATACTGGAGGTCACTTGGATTGGTGAGCGGGCAATTGCCCAACCTCCTATAACAAGGGACACTGCATACAGACACCATTGTCTTGTTGGACTTTGTGCTACACTTTTTACTGAGTGGCAACAGGGTTCCTCCTGTTTTTACCGGAACTCCACAAGCATACTTTGTATCGCCCTGCTTTCCAGGACAACTTAAACATCCTTTGTTCCACTCTGCTTGTCAGAACCCCTTAAGTGCACCACCAAAGATCACGCTGAAAACACAAGGCCTTTCTTTTCATCATATCACACCCCCCCTACACCCACACCCACACACACAGGCTTGGACCCATTGGTGCCCCATAAGAGCCCATATTTTCACCCAAGATTATATTAATACATGAGCGGGTCTAAAGACTTTAACGTTTTTTATCAAACATAACGGAATACATTTTGGCCCAAATATATGAAGAAATTCGGGGGGGGGGGGGGGGGTTGCATGTTTTATAGCAGAAAGTAAAATGAGATGTTTTTCAAAATTTTCAGCCTTTTTTTTCATTTATCATAAAAAAAATTTAAAAAACCCAGTGGTGATCAAATACCACCAGAAGACAGCTTTGTGTGAAAAAATGATATACATTTTTTGTTTGTGCGGTCATGCAACGCTGTACCCAAACGCCAGTTAAAGTAGTGCAGTGTCGAATAGCAAAAAAAATGGCTTGGTCACGAAAGTGGTAAATTCTTCTGGAGCTGAAGTGGTTAATCACTTGGTCTATTTAAATGGAGAAAAATGCCCTCCATGATTAATGTACAACAATATCAAGTCCCACCATCTATTACTGTACGAATGAAAGCGGCTTCCATGATAAAAGACCCAGGCATCAACCATTTTTTATTTTATGGTCCATGACGGACTCTGTTTTTACCTTTTTTATGATGAAACATTCTTGGAAATAATAAAACAAAAAACATCTGAAAGAGCATCATAAAGCAAAACTGGAGCTCGCTAAAATGCATGTTACAGAAGGTTAGTCCCTCTGGGAAGAGCTTTTGGAAAGTTCTTCCCAGAACACAGAAAACAAAGTTAGAGTTTTTTTTTTGTAAGTTACAGCAGCTCTGTGTCTGCTGAAAGCTGAGTTCCGCTGAAAAAAAATAAGCCGGCAGCTACAAATACTGCAGCTGCTGACTTTTAAAATAAGGACACTTACCTGTCTAGAGCGCCAGCAATGTCCTCACTCGAAGTCGACCTGCCCCTTGGCCCCCGGGTGGAGGAGCCAGCATCTTCAGTAAGCATTGCGGCTTCACAGCCTGGTTCCCTACTGAGCATGCGCGAGTCGTGCTGCGCATCCTGACTGGTCCCTGCTGTCTTCTGGGACCTGTGTGTCTCCCAGAAAACAGCCGGGGGGACAGCGGAGGGGCCGGTCATGGCTTAATTCACCGCAGATGTGCGGCGATCTATCACCGGAAGTGGGAGCAAATACCTGTATCAGACAGATATCTGCTCCCTCCCCCCTGAAAGGTGCCAAATGTGACACCAGAGGGGGGATGGAATCGGATAAGTGGAAGTTCCATTTTGGGTGGAACTCCGCTTGAAGAAAAATAAGACTGACCATACTGTTAAACGTAGAAAATTCTCAATGTTTTATTGCTGTGCTGCCTGTGACTTTAGGTGCCTTGAATATGTGCAGGACCTTATGATGTCAGATGTGTATCACGGCATTCTGAAGTAAAACATAATGCCCAGTGTTGAAAAGGTGTTTGTCTAAGGGTTTAGCCATGGGACCTCCAGATAGAGACCAGATAATGACCCAAAAAATACATGTACGAACCCAAGAATGGTTGCTGAGCAAACATTGGACCATTCTGAAACTGTTTGCTTAATTGGTCGTAAAGGTTTGTGTAACGAGCCCCTGCTCGCTCTATTCCACTCTCTCGACACTCCTCTGCAGCTATAGAATCAGATTGCAGATTGCAACATCTGATTGTTCAGTCATCCGATGCTCCGGGATTAGAACTACAGCTATGTGCTGTTCAAATCCAGTTGTGATAGCTCAGAACAAACACCAGGCAGGCTGTATGTAAGTTCAAACAGGAATCTCTCTTTATTGACAGGAATACAGTCTCTTTTATACAATAAAAGAGGAGGTGCATATTACTCTAACAATACAGCTTTAACCTAATTAACTAATCCCTTTAGACAGCCTAGATGACTCAGAAAACCCAATCAACATTATCACAATAGCAGATTTAATTAACAAACAACAATGGGGATCTAATGACTCTTAGATCCCATACTAGAGACTTATTTACAATACACATTCTAGCAGGCGACAGACAGGTGCTGGAATTTACATCAGCATCTCCTAACAGTATCTGTCCCAGCATTATGACTCAGCCACTATTTCTAATATGGCAAATCCAGGGTCCCCAGAGTCTGTGTGTCCTGGGGGACCAGGATCCGAATCCAAAGTAATACCACCTCAAGGGTCCCCAGGCATACAGCTCACAAAGAGCATCGTTCCCCCAAATGCCAGGGCCCACGATCGATCGGCAAGAGGCTAGCATTCAGTCCTCTCCAAAAGTCTCTCTCCCGGCTAGGTCTGTCAGTTAGTTTTTTTTTTTATTTTTTTTTTAAATAACAAACATGTCATACTTACCTCCACTGTAAAGCTCATTTTGCAATACAAGAGGAATCGGAAGGCCCTGCTCATTAGAGCTTGCAATCTAAAAGGGAGGTTCAGGTGATACAAAAGGTAATAACTGTGGGATAAGAGCTGATGGAGTAAATACAAGTACAGTTAGGTGGAGGCAGGATAGGCTTCTCTAAAGAGAAGAGTCTTCGGGGATCATCTAAAAGTGGACAGATTGGGGAAGGTGTTCCAGAGCATGGGAGGGGCTCTGGAGAAGTCCTGGCGGGAAGCATGGGAGTAGGTGATAATATAGCTAGAGAGCAGGACGACTTGGGAGGAACAAAGATTAAAATGAAGATGCTGTTGAGAGGGCACATGACCATGTATACAAAAGCCAAGACTAAACCCCCCTACAAATGATTAGACAGAAAAAAATAAAGTGCCAAGCTCTATATCCATGAGCATAGATGAAAATCAAATTGTGCACACGGGGCTTTTTTTTTTCTCTGAGAAAAGGTGCAGGAACTCTCCCCCATCCCCTAGGTCACACCTGTCTCCACTCCTTACCCACCCTCTAGAACTGCGCCTGGGACCACCCATTGTCTCCACCCCTACACACCTAGCACTGGTAATCTCAGAGGCATTTCCAGATATCCCCATATCCAGCATGATACAACCCCAATATTCTGCAAGAGACAGCCCCACATATTCAGCAAGATGGCCTCACATATCCGGCAACAGACAGCCCCTATATCTGTGATGGCAAACCTCAGCACCCCAGATGTTCTGTAACTACATTTCACGATGCACATTCACTATGCAGTGTAGTGGAGCATCATGGGAAATGTAGTTCCAAAACATCTGGGTTGTCAAGATTTGCCGTTACTGCCCTATATCCATACAGCAGCAACACTGACAAACAATTACCAACAGCAATGTGGTCTTGAGCAGTCAGGAGTCTCAGGACAGAATGGGACACCACACGTCGGCTCTTCCTCACAAAAGAAGCATCTGGTCTGCTACTGGGGGAGGCGGAGTGCAGCTGATCTCACTCCGCCTTCCACTGTTAAGGCTACAGCCACCACTATAGGAGCTATCTGCTTATGCAGCCACCAGCTCACTTCGAGGACTGGCAGCAGCATTACCCATCTGTAAGAAAAAAGAATTCTGCCCCCTGGTGTAGTTGCTGGAAAGTGTACATATGCAAATGTGAACCTGCAAAAGAAATGGGGTAGAAGGCAAAAAGTAAAAGGGAAAATCTTGGCAATAAACTGTACTTAATTCATAAAGCTTTACCAGACTAAGCTAATGAAAGGCCAGCTTGTGCAATACTATGTAAGATGTACCTTTTTTGAAATGGTGGAATTTCAGTTAACTGTATGTAGGCAGGCAGAGTCTGTTTTTTCCACTGCAGGTGGCACTCAACCAAAGTGGCAGTGCAAAGGGAGAGGAAGTCGGAGGAACATGATTCCTCCATGGTTTCCTGGGTCACTGGGGCAGCGATCCGGTTGGATTTTGACAACACGTGTAACCCTGGCAGCCATCTTTGGTCAGGCAGAGTCTATTTAAGACCCTGGCTCCTTGGTTTGGTTTGCATTCAGCATGTGGGTAGTGCAGGGACAGGTCCTACCATCTTTCAGAGACAGTATTGGTGGTAGGAAAGGTTCCAGATGAGTAGGGAAAGCTTAGGGATCCATCACTTTTTGGAAACCTTCCCATTTGGGTTTGGACTGGTCAGGCGGCATGCTGCTCCTCTAGACAGATGCTGTCAGCTGGGATGAGACCTGCTCCGCTACACACTGCTGCCATCCGTTAGGGCTCCCTTCCACCGGGCTTGTTAACTGTTTTTCATTGACTTCAATATAGGTTCCATTATTTGCATATGTGAGTGTGTTATTGTCGCAACATTCTGCACCCACCCACATGTAGAAGAAATCATAACATTTTAATATAGCAACACTGCTACTTAGTGATTTCCCAGACTGCAGAGATACTTGTAGCCCTTAAAGCTTGCCCAGATTATCTTGCTCATCCCTACTGTTAATAGTAGATGAGGCTCAACAATGTTGTATTGCTGTGCTGCCTCCAGCATCAGGTGTCATGAATCTGTGCAGGATCTTATATCAGAAGAGTATTAAGGCATTCTGGAGTGAAACATAATTCTCAGTGTTGGAAGGTTCTGTCTCAAGCTTAGAGTGGTTATAAACCCCATTCATGAAATTTGAACTAAGCGCACATATCTGTAGTGTTTACTTGTCTCTCTCCAAAGCTCTAAGTGTTCATTCTCTCTGGTGCTTCATTCCTCTGTTCTCAGCATGAGTCACTTCTGAGAAGTTCTCCGACACGAGATGGCATTAGCTTAAAATGTGTGTCAGGAAGTGAGCTCAGAGGAAGATAAGCAGGGAGCGTATCTATTTAGAATACAGCTCTGCATGTTCTTTCATTGAAGCAGTTTCCTATGCAGAATCTCACCCCAGAGCAGAGAATATTCAATTACAGGCTCTCTCGTGCCATAAGGGTGGTAAAAAAACTTCTTCGGCATCCTATCGAGTTGTTTCAGACTGTTTTTGACTCCAATCAACCTGGCACTCTACAAGATTAACCATGTGGTTTTAATTTAAGGAGGAATGCGACTAGCTACCTTGCCTCACTGCCAAGTGATATGGACCCTGCAGTGGCAGGCCCAGCTGAAGAGGCTGCAGCATGGTTGTCTGTGGGTGTGCTGACAGCTCTTGAAAATGCCCTTGCTGGATTGCCCTCACAAATTGCCAAAGATTTACAGCAGAAATACCTAGGTTATTTTGTGGGTAGAGGAGCAGTGGCTTGGCAGCAAATTGTAGCTAATTATGCCTAATATTTTGAGATCATAAACTCATATTTCATTTGAACTACTGTTGTCTGTTTCTTATCTGTCTAATATGTTCACAAATGGGCTTTATGTTGGCCACTTGCAACAATAGTGCAAATGTACCTTATTTGCTACATGAGGTGACAATATCTTCTTCAGCTAACTATTATGGCATGCTTTGGGTCTGCTACACACACACACACACACAATGTTTTTGTTCTTAATGGATCTAATGTACGAAGTTCAAAAACATTATGCCTTTTCAACTCTTATTTTTTGGAGGACTAAAAATTGCAGGAGTTGGCCACATTTGAGAGCACATTGCCACTGTAACTACAACTACTGGGATTGAGCTTTGAAATAAGCCACACTTTGTTTAGTAAACAATTTGCTCAATTCACATGTGCGTTTTTAAACAAACCGAACTTCTGTGTATAACATGTATGTTTTGCATTGTTTCCCCTTTTTTTGGGGCTTAATGTTCCAAAACATCAGATACATATCCGAAACTCAGAAAAGTACAAAGTTTGATTTAGCTAAAGAGAAGGCCAAATAAGACATTAGTATGCCAAGACTGTGGATGTTGCCTTCCTCATATGGGGTGAACTCACCCCTTTTAAAAGCCAAAATTTGAAGCCATCTACACGTAGAGGCATAACTATTAAATTACCCTTATGATCCCATGCTGCAAATGTGTGTAGTTACAAACATCTTTTTTCCTAAACCCACAAAACCGTGCATCAACGTGTGATAGCTCCCATCACGGGGTATCAATGGATGTGTTTTGGGGATGCAACCCCTTCCTCTGAGCTTCTTTAGTTACGAGGAAGGGGTTGCACCCCCAAAACGCGTCCATTGATACCCAGTGATGGTAGATGGCACATGTTTTGTGGCTTTTGGCAATATGGAAATACACACATTTTAGGCATGGGATCATGAGGGAAATAAGAATGTTAAGGCACAATTTGGGAGCACTTTCAAATTTTGGGGTTTATATTCTTAAAAACACTGAAAAATTACAATTCACTTTAGGGCAGTGTTTGCTCAAGATGCAAACCTAGGTCATGTTTTCTATACTTGTAGAATTTGGCACAGGTGATGTCATTTTCACTGTTGGTAATTCACACAGTTGTTTTTCATTAAGCCACCCCAAGTCCCATCTGTTTCTAGCATCCATTTTGCTACATTAGATGACCAACCCTGGTCTGATGTCAATGTTTGCTCCTGACTTGTTGACTCCACCATGCTGCAGTCTGGTTGTTTTTCCTGTGAAAAATGCATAGAAAAGGGATGGTGATTATCAGCTCTGTGTGGGTGCTGATTGGAGGAAAGGAACACCCCCCCCCCCCCCCCCTCCACATAAGCAGCGGAATGAAGGAACACGTAGAGCTGTAGTCTGAATAGACAAGCTCACTGCTCGTCTACCTCTAAGCTCTCTCTGGCACAAATTTTTAGCTCATGTTATCTCATGTGTCGGAAAACTTGTCAGACGTGACTCATGCTGATAACTGAGGAATGAAGCTCCAGAGAGAAACAACACTTAGAGCTTTGGAGAGAGACAAACACTACAGATATGTGCATAGTTCAAATTTCATTAATGGGGTTTACAACAACTTTAAGGAAGAAATCTAACACACTTGAAATACAAAGGGGTGTATTCACAAATTATTTGCCCAGTGAAAGTGCATATCCATCCGTTCTATGTGAATAGAACAAAAGTGAGTGTTGTTGGGCTATTTCCTGAGCAGATCTAATGTTTTTCATTGATTTAAAATAGAATTTTTTTTTTTCGGAATTTACTATGGTCCTTAGCAAAAGCTAGTGGCCAAATGTAGCATTTTTTTTAAACCTTTTGTTTTAAATCAATGAAAACCATTTCATCAGCATAGGAAATGGCCTAAACCGTTTTTTTTTCCCCCTATTCACACAGAACAACTGCACATGCAATAATAGCTATGCAATTTTGTAAATAAATGCACACATTTTAGACCCCATACACTATTGGATTTTCTGCAGATTTTTATCTTCAGATTTACCAAAACCATTTAGTGCAAGGGCCTGCCTGATTTGCATACAAATTGAAACTCTTAAGGTTTGACCTCATATTATATGGTTTTTGGCAAATCTGAAGACAAAAATCTGCAGAAGATCTAATAGTGTGTATGCAGCTTAAGTGGGCCATTCACTTCAAAGAGGGCACCTCCTCATTTTGTCACCTGGCACCTTGACTCTGGGGTTTCCAGCCATATGACCAATGATAAAAACGCCTTCACTCACTTTGATCAAAGCAAGACCGAAAAACTTCAACAGCTAATGGACAGTATACTGTATTGTAATAGGGGAAGGTTATCTACTCTACCCTAAACATTCACCCAAAACATACCTATCAAAGATCATACTATACTATGTTTAGCTACTCTTAAAAGTAACCACCGGTCAGTGAAGAAGCTCACATAGGAACATCAGAGATAATAGAAGTATTATGGCAAATAAAAACCACATGCTTGCTAAAAGGAAAAAAAACAGATGAGCTGTATCAACTGAATAGTAGAGGCGGTTGACACAGTCGGTGGGAAAACCATTAAATTTACACTTGGAGGTCTTGGACACAGGAATTCTGAAACTATAAAGAAACTAGATTAAGGTAAGTGTAGTGGCATACAATTTCACTCAGATCTATGTAATACTATGAAAGCCCAGACTCCAGGAAACCAAATGTGAACCACATAAATAGTAAGTTGCAGAATTTGGAAGCTGGAAGCAAAACATACTTGCATGTTCTTAAGCAAAAGCATACAAAATTAGGTCTTGTGAAAAGGCCATTAAATTTTTAGATTTTAGTGGTTCCCAAAAGGGTTACAGAATTCTGCATCCAGCAACAAACTAATAATAATCAAATATGTAATTTTATTAATGAAACATTATTTTTATACAGGATTTATATAGCGCCAACAGTTTGCGCAGCGCTTTACAACATAGGGCAGACAGTACACTTACAAAACAAATTAATTCAGGAGGGATTAGAGGGCCCTGCTTGTTAGAGCTTACAATCTAGAAGGGAGGGTCAAGTGGAGACAAAAGGTAATAACTGTGGGGGATGAGCTGATGGAAAGAAAAAAAAAAAATGAAAGTACAGTTGTTAGGTGTGGGTAGGATAGGCTTCTCTGAAGAGAAGGGTTTTCAGGGATCTTCTGAAAGGTAATAAAGTAGGAGATAAGCGGACAGATTGGGGTAAGGAGTTCCATAGGATTGGAGAGGCTTTGGAAAAGGCCTGGAGGCGAGCATGGGAGGAGGTGACAAGGGAGCTAGAGAGCAGGAGGTGTTGAGAGGAACGAAGAGAGCGAGTAGGTTGGTATTTAGAGACCAAGCTAGTGATGTAGCTGGGGGCGAAATTGTGGATGGCTTTGTACGTAGTTGTTAGAATTTTGAATTTAATTCTTTGGCCGAGCGGAAGCCAGTGGAGGGATTGACAGAGAGGAGTGGCAGACACAGAGCGATTGGTAAGGTGGATGAGTCTGGCAGCGGCATTCATAATGGATTGAAGAGGTGATAGACTATGTAGTGGTAAGCCAATAAGAAGGGAGTTAAAGTAGTCAAGGCGAGAGATGACCAGCGAGTGAATTAAGAGCTTTGTTGTGTCATTGGTTAAAAAGGGGCGTATTTTGGAGATGTTGCGGAGGTTGAGGCGGCAGGATTTGGACTGTGATTGGATGTGTTGCTTGAAGGAGAGTTCAGAGTCTAGGACTACACCTAGAACCTTGGCATGTGGGGATGGGCTTATAGTTGTGCCATCGATTTTGACAGAGAGATCAGGGGAAGAGGCATAGGGGGGAGGAAAAATTAGAAGTTCGGTTTTGGCTAGATTGAGTTTAAGGAAGTGGTGAGACATCCAGACTGATATATCTGAGAGTAATTTACTGATACGTGAGGAGACCGAGGGAGTGAGCTGAGGGGTAGAGAAATAGATTTGGGTGTCATCAGCGTAGAGGTGGTATTGGAAGCCATGGGAGGCTATCAGTTGACCCAGGGAGGCAGTGTAGATTGAAAATAGTAGAGGTCCAAGAACAGAACCCTGAGGGACCCCGACAGAGAAAGGAAGAGGAGAGGAGGAAGTAGAGTTATAAGAAATGCTAAAGGTGCGGTTGGATAAGTAGGAAGAGAACCAGCGAAGTGTACAGTCACGGAGACCAAAGGCGTGTAGTTTTTTGAGGAGGAGGGGGTGGTCAACCGTATCAAAGGTAGCAGAGAGGTCCAGAAGTAGGAGTACAGAATAGTGTCGATTGGTTTTGGCCGTTAGTAGATCGTTTGTTAGTTTTAGGAGAGCAGTTTCTGTGGAGTGTTGAGGACGAAATCCAGACTGAAGGGGATCGAGAAGGCCATTATCAGCGAGGTGGATGCTCCGTTGGTTGTAGACCAGACGTTCGAGGAGTTTGGATAAGAAGGGGAGCAAGGAGATGGGGCGTAGGTTGTTAAGATTGGATGGGTCCAGTGAGGGCTTTTTAAGTATGGGTCTGACAAGTGCATGTTTTTAGAGAGTTAGGGAAGATGCCAGAAGAGAGGGAGAGATTGAAGATGTGGGTTAGAGAGTATAGTATAGGGCCAGAGGGTGAACGTAGCATTTGTGAGGGAACAGGATCCAGAGGGCAGGTGGTAAGGTGGACATTAGCAAGTAGTTTAGCAACTTCGTCTGTAGTGGTGGGGTTGAAAGAGGGAAATAATGATTGTGCCTGTGGGCATGAAGTGTAAAGTGTGGAGGGTGTCGGCACAGTAGAGATCTCAGCGCGAATAGTATCAATCTTCTGTTTGAAGTGATTGGCGATCTCCTGTGCAGTGAGTGAGTTGGCGAGTGGAGGCGGTGGAGGACGAAGTAGAGCGTTGAAGGTGGAGAAGAGTTGACGGGGACAGGATGATAAGTTGCTAATGAGAGTGGTAAAATAGGTCTGCTTGGCAGAGAGGAGGCTGGAGTTGTATTTTTGGAGGGCAGATTTATATTGGTAGAAATCTCTCTGGGACTTAGTCTTATGCCACAGGCGCTCCAGAGCACGACTACGTTTTTTTCAGACTTCTAGTATCTGTTTGCCAAGGTTGAAGGGATCTGGGCTTGATTCTGTGTGTAGTGAGGGGGGCAAGTGAGTTCAGTGATGCTAGAAGTGAAGCGTTGTACACAGAAGTGGCTAGGTTGGTGCAGGATAGGGGTGAGATTTTGTCATAGAGGTTGTTGATAGCAGAGAAGAGAAGGGTTGAGATGACGTAGGTTTCTGCGGGTAACTTTAAGGTGGTTGGAGGGAGAGGAGGTGAAGGAGAGGGAGAGAGTGAAACTAATAAGGTGGTGATCAGAGAGAGGGGATGGATAGTTAATGAGGTTGCATGGAGTGCAAAAGTGAGAGAACACGAGGTCAAGGATATTGCCTTCTGAGTGAGTAGGAGCATGTATCCACTGCTTCAGGTCAAAGGAGGATGCTAGGCTGAGAAGTTTGGAAGTGGAAGGAGTGTTAGTATTAATAGGGATGTTGAAGTCCCCGAGAATGATAGTGGGGATTTCAGAAGAAAGAAAGTAGGGTAGCCAGGCAGAGAAGTCTTCAAGAAAGGTTGATACTGGTCCAGGGGGCCTGTAGATCACAGCTATCCTTAAAGAAATTGGAGTGAAAAGGCGAATACAGTGTGCTTCAAAAGAGGAGAGTGACAGAGAGGGAGGTGGCTGAAGTACCTGAAAGGTGCTATGTGGGGCTAGAAGGATTCTGACACCTCCTCCCTTACGTCCGCTGGATCTGGGGGAGTGAGTCCAGAGAAGACCACCATGGGATAGGGCAGCAGAAGATGCAGTGTCGGATTTGTGGAGCCAGGTTTCGGTAATGGCGAGTAGGTTAAATGAGTTGGCAATAAAGAGGTCATGGAGAAAGGTGAGCTTGTTGCAGACAGCGCGAGTTCCAAAGGGCACAAGAGAAAGGGAGTCTGGATTTGGGAAGAATAGAAATGGGAATTAAATTGTGTTGATTGTGGCGGCTGCTGCCAGAGGGTGCAGGGTGATGGGTGCATGGGGTAGAGTTAAATGATGGAGACCCAGGGTTTGGGGATATATCTCCAGAGGTTAGGAGAAGCAAGAGGGTGAGGGAGGTAATATGGGAGTGGGATTTATATGAAGTGACATGCCCCAGGGTCTTGGAGATTTTTAGTGGATTTAGAATTAGCAGGAGTTGGTGGGTGCAGTAATAAGGACAGGACAAGAGTGAGGGTGATAGATAGATATTATATTATATTATATTATATTATATTATATTATATTATACTGTGGGGTGAAGGAGAGATAGTTTTAGGATGGAGGGCAGAGTTGTCAAAAGCAGTGGTAGAGAAAGCATGTTCCAAGGAAAACGTTAAAGGAATAAACAAGTTCACCTGATGTCTGTGTGCTGGTTTTCAAAGTGTTTATCTTGTGTCCTTTCACTTTGTGCCTTCGCTGAAGTGCAGAGTCAGAAGTGCATTTCACTTGTAGAAATCGCCACTTTGAGAAAGAGCCAAGTTGCAAATGTGTCCCCCCTCATGTAACGATATCACGTACGGGACATGAAAAGCTGTAGCTAGCTGCCATCTTGTGTGGAAGTGTCGAATCTCAAATGACAGCACTGTCTGAACAACAATCAGAGATAAGCCACACCAGTACTACAGGAAAAGAAACACAACATCACTGAAATTGAAATTGGCAACAATGATTTATCTTCTGTAAAGAAAAACCTAAACCGCCTGCAACCTCAATCAGAAAATCTGTGAGCCAATAAGTGCCATCCCGGTTAGTTGCCTGTCATATGGTTCGTACATCACCAGTGTCTGAGACCCTGCCATGAGAAGAAATGCAAATGCTGCCTGTTGATGAGACACAAATGTAGTTTAAAACTGATGAAAAGATGACCTGCCTGAACCAGCTCCAAGTTTGGTAACTTACAAAAATTACCTCAGGGTAATCATGCAGTTAGATGTCCATTGTTTTTAAAGGGCAATTCCACTTTTGTGTGAAAAAAATAGTAGCTACAATTGCTGAAGATTCCATAGTGTAATTTAATGTTAAAAATATTGGTCCTTTTCAATCTACAGCTGTGAGACTTTCTATAAATTAATTGGAATATGGCAAACTATGGTGTACAGAATGCCCCCAGAAATGTCATCTCTAGCATTTGTGAAGGATAAGACACAAGTCAGGTTTTGGGTATCTTCTGCAGCAAAAGTGATTTTTGATGAGCTACTCCCTAAAGCTGGCCATAGATGGATTCACATTCATGCGGTTAAGCAGAGTCCGGCAAAATATTGATCCGTGATGCCGTGCCTGTTCAACAGTTGACAAGTCAGTTGACAAGCTTGTGGGACGATTTTTCTCAATCCGTTTGCCACAGCCATTCATCAGTGTATTCTGATGGAGTCCTGCTGTCGGAATATAATCCTGGGAGGTTTCTTATATGGTGAACACTTTGATACTACTGTTGTTCCAGTTGAAAAACAAAGTACATTCTCAAACATAACTTTAAAGAGGAGTTGTACATGGCACTGTATCTAAAGGTATATCTTGTTGGGGATTAGCTCAATGGGGATCACCTTCCCTGGGAAAAAGGGTAGTCCAAACAGCAATTTTAATTTTTAAAAGGTTGCATGAAAATCAAACAAAACAGAAAATAAATCCTTGTCATGCAGGCACTAACTAAACCGTTCAGGATCCTACCTCATAGGTGAAGGGCTTCTCCCCGTCACCCACAAAACATAGACAATGTAAACCTTTTTTTTCTGTCTCACAAAGCAGAGATCACATCAGTAGCGCTCTCTCAGGTATGGCCTCCTGAGTCTCAGGCCAAGAGCAATTCTTTGCTCCAGTCCTGCTTTATTTATACACAAGTGGACACAAGTGAACAGCAAAATCTGGTCCGGAACCAACCCTGCCAAGGTGGCTGGTAAAACCCAGACCGGATTCCACCTTAGTTCTCTGCAAATGAACATTAAGTTTCACCTTGCATGAGTTCATCAATCACCTCGCCTTTCATCATGTCACAATCTATATACCCCTAGATACTGTGTGTGTCTGCATATTATCTGGAAAAGAACATCTTGTTTGTAAGTTACATGGATCATTGTACAGATTTAAACAGTCAGAGCATGGAATACAAAAAAGTCTTGGGTGGAAAGATCACAAGAAGTAAAGGCCACCCATATCTATACTCTAAATTTTTACAAATGGGAAGTGGAGGCATCTGCTTCTTTCTATGATTTTAATATCATGAAGGATTAGGAAATTGCAAAAATGAGTACAACACTCAATGAACACTTTGAAACTAAGGATCTCTGAGGTGTGTCCTACCTAGGTCGTCTTCTTTTTTTTTTTTTTCTCTTTCGAGACATACCATGTCAACTGGAATATAGGATCCTTGCAATTATCTTCACAATCTTCCAAAACTGTAAATGGGGCTCTGCATACACGATTTAATGTACAATTCTGACATCTGCAAATTAACTCAGGAATTAAATCGTCCCAACCAGGCTTATTGCGATGCCCAGAAATCTTGAACCCCAAAGTTGTTAGCGGTGAATAGGTTCACAGATGTCACATCGTTAGAAGGGAGCATAGTGTATCCAGGTGTTAGGCTACAGCAATATAGAGGAGAAGACATTGCCTCCCCTACTTACTGAGATACTGCGAGTTGTAATTTGAGACGGCAGCTGTATAATGGGGGGAAAAATAGACCCCTTACACTACAGATCTGAAGAGGAACTGTTCAGTAGAGGAGGAGAGCTAATATTTAATAAACTGCCCAGGAAAGTTCTTCCTCTTGGCACTGAGAGGAGTTAGAGAGAGAGAGCACCTCCTGGCTGGTTGATTGCCTGCCAGTGAGAGGCCATACTAGCATAGTCTGAGCCTGATCACTGGGGGTGACTTTTGGGGAGAGACCAAGTGCCCCTCCTCCTACAGTGAGAGGTCACCACAGCATACCAGGGACTGGTGAGGGGGTTATTCATGTATTGCTGATACTGCTAGCAGAGACTGAGCCACTGAGAGCAGGACACCAAATGTACTTTATCCATACTGCACGCTATACAGCACTTATTCTTAACCTACACTGCATCTATACCAGTGGTTCTCAACTCCAGTCCTCAGGACCCACCAACAGGCCAGGTTTGCAAGATAGCTGAAATACATCACAGGTGATATCACTTGCTGCTCAGTGATTGCAGTATTCTAGTCTGCAACTCCCCAAGGTAATACTTAAAATCTGGTCTGTTGGTGGGTCCCGAGGACTGGAGTTGAGAACCACTGATCTATACCAAGCCTGTACCACATTATACCAAACCTTTGCCACATTTGAACCACATCTACCTTGCACCTGTTAAGTGTACCGAATATCTTTTAAAAGTTCTCAATGATGGCCATCAGAAGAACATTTCAAAGGACTTTCCCTTCCATTAAATTCCCCCTTTTGTTCTGCTGCCTTTCTTTTTTTTTTTTTTTTTTTTTTCCCTTTTGGAAAGTGCATACCCCACCATAAATGCAATGGCAGTATAGTATAGCTCCAGCACTCTGTAAATCAAACTTTACTATTGCTCACTGCTGCACTTGAGGTGGACTTGCTAATGTTTATACTGATCTGGACACCAAGTGTCCTCTTATGCCTGATCCCTACTGTTAATCTAAATTGTGTTATTACAATTAGTATTAGTTACCAACCATATTGGGTGAGAATTATATTAAGTTTGTCTTTGCTCGATGGTTTGGTACCAGTTTTCTTTGATATAGCACAACACTATTAGGTACAAAGTATTAGTTTCAGTGGATCCCTGTGGCAATGTATGTTTTTACACTTAAACCTCAAGGTTTTTCACCTTCATGCATTCTATGCATGAAGGTGAAATACCTTCTGTAGTGCAGCAGCCCCCCAGAGCCCCCCTTTTACTTACCTGAACCCGATCTTTCCCATGACGGGGACATGCATAGCAGCTCCAGCCGCTGTCTCTGGTCCTCATTGGATAGATTTATAGCAGCAGGAGCCACCGGCTCCTGCTGCTGTCACTCAAATCCAGTGACATGTGAGCAGCGGGGGGGGGGGGGGGCGCGAGTCCTGCTGTCTGTGTCAATGGAGGAGGCAAGTATAACATGTATGTTATTTAAATAAGATTAAAAAAATTAACCTTTTACAACCCTTTTAACCTGGTGTATCAGAGGGCTGAGGTCCTTAAGAAGGTTGAGGCAAAGAACACACGTCTTATCCAACAGCTCCTATGGGGGTAGTTCTACAATAGTTCTACTTTAATTCATAAAGCACGTGAAAAGTGACTGATTATATGGATGTTAAAATTAAAGATTAATGGTTGCCATTTACTTGTGACATTTTCAACTTCTTTAATAACAAGCTAAGTTTTTTTTTGGAAAAAGTCAGATTGCTATACTCTTCGCTGCAACTGTATGTGCAAAGCAGTATGCAGAACTGCACCAAATCTATATCCTTCACAGTTGGACTATAAAGCTTGGGACAGGCAATTTCTACGAGAGCAGTCATCTGTCAATTGTTAATCATGTTTGCCAGTGAGAATTGCTTCTTTTACAAAGCACTTTGCAGTAAAGATCTTTACTGTCTGTGAACTATTAATGGGTGAAAGGGAGAACTGATTTTAAGCATCATTGAGGCAGCAAGTGAGTCACCATGGTGGCTGACTGATTAATCCTAGTTATTACAATAACATATACAGTACTAAAAGGAGCTGTGGTGTTAACGACATTCATCATGCTTTCTACTGCACTTAAACGCAAAAGCTGAACTTTTGTTTGGATCAAAAACTTATCAATTCTACATGCAAAAAAAATTCCCATATAGCAAACGTGCATAAGTGTACCATGTACAGTGGGGACGGAAAGTATTCAGACCCCCTTAAATTTTTCACTCTGTTATATTGTAGTCATTTGCTAAAATCAAATCAAAAGTTCATTTTTTTTTCCTCAATGTACACACAGCACCCCATATTGACAGAAAAACAGAATTGTTGACATTTTTGCAGATTTATTAAAAAAGAAAAACTAAAATGTATCACATGGTCCTAAGTATTCAGACCCTTTGCTGTGACACTCATATATTTAACTCAGGTGCTGTCCATTTCTTCTGATCATCCTTGAGATTGTTCTACACCTTCATTTGAGTCCAGCTGTGTTTGATTATACTGATTGCACTTGATTAGGAAAGCCACACACCTGTCAATATAAGACTTTACAGCTCACAGTGCGTGTCAGAGCAAATGAGAATCATGAGGCCAAAGGATCTGCCTGAAGAGCTCAGAGACAGAATCGTGGCAAGGCACAGATCTGGTCAAGGTTACAAAAAATTTTCTGCTGCACTTAAGGTTCCTAAGAGCACAATGACCTCCATAATCCTTAAATGGAAGACGTTTGAGATGACCAGAACCCTTCCTAGAGCTGGCCGTCCGGCCAAACTGAGCTATCGGGGGAGAAGAGCCTTGATGAGAGAGGTAAAAAAGAACCCAAAGATCACTGTGGCTGAGCTCCAAAGATGCAGTCGGGAGATGGGAGAAAGTTGTAGAAAGTCAACCATCACTGCAGCCCTCCACCAGTCGGGGCTTTATGGCAGAGTGGCCCAACGGAAGCCTCTCCTCAGTGCAAGACACATGAAAGCCCGCATGAAGTTTGCTAAAAAAACACCTGAAGGACTCCAAGATGGTGAGAAATAATATTCTCTGGTCTGAGACCAAGATAGAACTTTTTGACCTTAATTGTAAGCGGTATGTGTGGAGAAAACCAGGCACTGCTCATCACCTGTCCAATACAGTCCCAACAGTGAAGCATGGTGGTGGCAGCATCATGCTGTGGGGGTGTTTTTCAGCTGCAGGGACAGGACGACTGGTTGCAATTGAGGGAAAGATGAATGCGACCAAGTAAACGGACATCCTGGATGAAACCCTTCTCCAGACTGCTCAGGACCTCCGATTGGGCCGAAGGTTTACCTTCCAACAAGACAATGACCCTAAGCACACAGCTAAAATAACAAAGGAGTAGCTTCATAACAACTCTGTGACTGTTCTTGAATAGCCCAGCCAGAGTCCTGACTTAAACCCAATTGAACATCTCTGGAGAGACCTAAAAATGGCTGTCCACCAACGTTTACCATCCAACCTGACAGAACTGGAGAGGATCTGCAAGGAGGAATGGCAGAGGATCCCCAAATCCAGGTGTGAAAAACTTGTTGCATCTTTCCCAAAAAGACTCATGGCTGTATTAGATCAAAAGGGTGCTTCTACTAAATACTGAGCAAAGGGTCTGAATACTTAGGACCATGTGATATTTCAGTTTTTCTTTTTTAATCTGCAAAAATGTCAATTCTGTGTTTTTCTGTCAATGTGGGGTGCTGTGTGTACATTTTAATGAGGGAAAAAAATGAACTTATAAATTTAGCAAATGGCTGCAATATAAAAGAGTGAAAAATTTAAAGGGGTCTGAATACTTTCCGTCCCCACTGTATGTGTATCAAGCCATGACAAGGTGTTGCAATGTGAAGTGATAGTTTTATAAAAAACTGTAATTTATAGAAACCAATAGATTTTGGTTTCCTGTCAAAACTGGAGACATTCTGTTGTGTTTCTGTGCTTGATGCAATTTACTTTGACTTACAAGCTTGACTTTACTTTCTTGTGTGTGTGTTTGTTTTTTTTTTTTTTTTTTGCAATAGAGGGGTAGATATAGACACATACAATAAAATATCAAATGAAGAGAATTACATTCAAGAATATCAGAAAAAGCTTTGAAAAAAAAAATCAGATAATTGATTGCATTTGATGATAAAATAGGTTTAAAAATATCCTTATACACGGTAAGAACCTTCCAAAATACCCCCAGCAATGTACATATGGGTTACATTTTTATAGCACGTTAATTTATACAGCTTTTCTTGACAAAGTAGTTTTATGTGTATTTTTTATCCACTTCAGGACAGGAGGGAAGGTATTTTTAATGTATTGCCATGTAGTAGCATCTGAGAGATAGGCTCCTCCTACAGGAAACACAATGTCCACCATTCTAAGAAGACTGCACATGCCTCAGTAATATAAAAGTACAGATGGAACAACAGGTGATTATCATGGTTTTCCACTGAATTCCGATTAATTTTCCTTTTTTTTTTTGTTTTGTTTTTTGGAGGGAATGAGTGCCGCCCTGGAAGACTTCCTAGAAAAGGAGTTACCAGGTACCTAACTACCTGTTTGTTTTCTCAAGTTGTCTTCCAGGGCAGAATCTGAGAGGATGTAGCAAGGAATACTTACTTGGCGGGGGGGGGGGTCCACCGTCTGGAGCGATGTCCTACCGAAAGTTTGATCTTGGTAGGACAGGCGGTCAATGAGAGAGTGCCTCACGAAGGTCTTAAAGCTCGACCATGTCCCTGCCCTGCAGATCTGCACCGGTGTAGCCTCAGCTTTTGCTGAGAACGAGGAGGCCCATGCTCTGGTACAGTGGGCTGTGATTCTTTCTGGCGGGTGTAGGTTCTGGGACTGTTATGCCAGTGCGATGCCCATTTTGATCCATCTCACTATAGAGATCTTTGAAGCTTGCTGACCTTTTTTTTTCACTGATTATAGGACAAAGAGAGATGAGGTCTTTCGTCAGTCCTTGGTCCTTTCTAGATGGGCTATAAGGATTCTTCTGACATCTATTCTGTCATGTTTCCCTTTTGTTGCTATAAAGATTAGCTGTGAAGGAGGGTTTGATAATGTTCTGAAACCTGTGGAATGTTGAGGGGACTTTCGGTAGAAAGGCCAGATCAGGCGAGAGGACTATTTTGTCTAACAGAATCGTACAGTATGGTTCCAGGTTTGACAGTGCCTGAACCTCCCTGACTCTTCTTGCTGATATCAGGGATACCAATACTACAGTTTTTAGTGTTAATGTTTTATCTGAGCACTCATCTATAGGCTCAAAAGGAGTGGAGAGGAACCCCTTCAATACTGTTGATGGGTCCCATGAGGGGAATTTCTTGGCCCTTGTAGGCTTTGATTTTTTGACCGAGAGGACAAATCGCTTTTATGAGCGGGTCTTTCACTAGCCTTGCATCAAGGAAGGAGGATAGGGCTGCCACCTGTACCTTTTTTAAGGTGTTGTGTGATTATATTCTTATCTGTGCCCTCTTGTAGAAAGTCCAAGATGGTTGGAATAATTCTTTCCCCCCCGCCCTCCTTTTTCCGAGCACCAAGCTACAAACTTTTTTTGAAGAATTTTGTCTATTGCCTGTGTGACTTTCTTTCTACTGGCTAAGATGGTATTCACCACTTTGTCTGATAGGCCTTTGTTTTGTAACACTATCCTTTCAGGAGCCAGGCTGAAAGCTTTAGGATTTTGATGTTCATGTGCCGGATTGGTCCCTGCATTAGTAGCTCTGGTTCCTTTGGTAATAGGAAATGCGGCTGACTGCTCATATTCATTAAATGGCTGAACCATGCTCTGCGGCCAAGAGGGGGATAACTGTGGCCTTCTCTATTTTTTTTTTTTTTTTTTGATGACCCTGGGGATTAGGATCGTTGGGGGGGGGGGGGGGGCGCATACCCTAGTGGGAATGACCAGTCTTGAGCCAGGGCATTCACTGCCATGCACCCGTCCCCTGGGGAGAGGGAGAAGAATCTCGGGACCTTGTCTTGACGCGAATAGGTCTACTGAAGGGGTCTCCCAGATCTGAGCTATCCAATCGAAGGTTGCCTGTTCTAGGGCCCATTCTGTACGCCGTACCTGGTTTCTGCTTGGGTAATCTGCTAGGATATTTTCTGACCCTCCCAGGTGTATGACGGATATTGACTGTTTTCTTCCGCCCACTTCAGGATTGTGTCTGCTGTAGACATAGGGGGAACCAGATCCCTTCAACTTATCTATGTATGCTATGGTTGTAGCGTTGTCTGTTTTGTATTTGGATATGTCTGTCCTTGATCTATGTTTTGAAAGATTTCAGCACTAGACGTACTGCCTCCATCTCTCATGTTCGATGAGGCAAGAGACCAGTCCTGGTTCCAAAAGCCTTGGGCCAGGTGTTCTGCTAAGTGTGCTCTCCAGCCTGTGGTGCTGGCATCTGTAGTTATCTGGATCACATTCATTTGTGTCTAGAAGCGTCCCTGGCTGTATATGTGTGGTTTGAGCCACCATTGCAGCGAAGTTTGATCTCTAATGGGATTGTGACGCAGGACTCCAAGGAGCATGGGTTCCTGTCCCACTGACTCAGATTGAAGTTTTGTAGTGGTCTTGTGTGCAGTTGTGCCCACGTGATGGCCGGTATGGAGGATGTCATGAGGCCCAGCACCCTCATGTTCTTCTTGATGGTAACTGTGTTGGGGAGACATTGATCTCTTCCATCAGTCTTGCTACCTTGTCCTGTGGTAGGAGGATCTCCTGGTTTTCCTGTTCCCCTCCATGTATAGGTATCCACCAAAAAGATGGCACCTGTTTGGGTAAGAATTTAACAGTGGTAATTTTGTGGATCTTCTCCTCCAAAATTGAGATACTCTCTCATGCTGCCACCTTTCTCTAATCCTGTATATCTTTTCTTTTGGCTGGGGTGAGTGTATACATCTGTTAGCAGGAATAATGCTTTTTGTGTTTCTCTTCCTTTTTGTGTTTTGTGGAATGACATGTATACATTATGTAAGTTATTGTTTTATTAGGGGATTATTATAGTGGTTTAAAAACTGTTACGGTGGTTCACTATGTGATGCATACACGAGAGCAGGCCACTTGCCCACTCATACAAAAAAGAAAGCCACTACCCCCACCTATAACTGGCCATTGCAGCAAGCGGCATCGGAAGGCAACATATGTTAGAAAAAAGTCAAGGATAAATCCAAGGAAAACTCCAAGCTCACTTACCGACCAGCCTGCAGACAAATTAACCTGTCTAACACTATGCGTTTTAAAAACAGGGGTTTGGTCTGCACACATTTGCAAATGCATGCGTAAGCTACAGGCCCCTGCCAACAGATACCAGGGTGCCTTGGCGGGGCCTGTAGCTTACGCATGTATTTGCAAATGTACGCAGACTAAACCCTTGTTTTTAGCACATACTGTTAGACAGGTTACTTTGGATGTCCCATGGGCTGGTCGGTAAGTGAGCTTTGAGTTTTCCTTGGATTTATCCTTGGCTTTTTTTTCTAACACTGGCCCAATCAGCTGTGACTGCGCAGTTCCCCCTCCTCACAGGAGCATATAACAAAGGCCATATTTCGACCCTGCCAGCCTGAGCCCCTCAGTTTTTCTGAGTGATTTGGCCCTGGACAAGTGTACAACTCAGGAGATTCAATTTCTTTCTGAATTCATCACATCTACTAATGTTTGACAGATGCATAGCTGTGCCTGCACATACCTTACGTCATCTAGGAGCTTCCAGACTTTGGACACTTGACATCAATATGACATTTAAAATGTAATGTCAGCCATGCAATCTTGCCTACCTTAATAAAATGGTTTTAACATCAGCAACCAAGGGGGGTACAATGGCAAGGGGCAGCTGGAGTGGCAAAACTTACTTTCTGGAAGGCAGTATTTGCATGTTGAGTACTTCAGATTCAGGGGCTCTTGAGGCACTCAATAACACGGGGGGGAAATAATGTGCAGCTATCTATCTATGCCTGTTTTTGACTGTTATCTAATATAGTTTATCAAACATGCAGGTATACTTTAACTACAGCTTGCTCACAACCATGGTGTTTAATTACAGGTATCCCTTTAAGCTGACCAAGGTAATCAACCAGATGAAAGACACTGTTTATACAGAGAAAACACCTCTGTTAACATTTTCTCCTGAAAATAAAAGGTACGTGATACATTTTTTTTCTAAATTTCCTAAAGTAAGTTGAAAGCTTTTTTTTTTTTTTTTTCCTAAGTTCAAGTCATTCCCAAAATACAAAGGCTTCTGTGAATAGGCAACATATGGGATGGGCGGGCAGAGATGCTGTGTGTGCTCCTCTCCTTTAAAATGAAACGCAAACCAAGAGCAGTTTTGATAAAAAGTAAAACTTTACTGGACATCAACATAGTTTCAAACACATAAGTTACCATAAACAATACACCAAATAACAAGACTTGAACATAAACTCCTATTTCCAGTATCCCCCCGCCCCCCCAACCGCATGGTCAATTGAATATGTGGCAGCCATTTTAAAGCACGTTGTCAGCTTGCTCATTACACCATCTGTGGGTGAGAGAGATTACACATGTATGGGGACATTTGTCATGAATCAAATATCCATAACCGATACAAATATTTTTTGTAGTAGTCTTAATGGCTGCCATGAATATAAGCTTTTATTAAATGAAGTCTCCCTTAACCACCTCTCACCCGGCCACTGCACATATACGGCCGGGTGGGCACTTCCTCCTTCTGAGTGGATGTTCAGGAACATCCCTTAGGAGGAGGGGGATCGTGCCCGTGCAGCCCCGGTGCACTTGTGTCACCTGGACAAGGCGCTTCTCTGATCAGCAGGAGGGCTCTGTGATTGGCCCTCCTGATCACATGATGGCGTGTCCAATCACAGCCGTCATGAGAATGGAGAGCCGGTTGCTAGGCGATCAGCTGCTCTTTCCTCACACGGAAGCTGTCAGTGAGGAGAGCGGATCACTGAAGCTGGCTGGTGATCAGTGAGTATCGGCTTTTTACACACTGATCAAGGACTCCGTGTCCCCACACAGTAAACACCTGTCCCCCACATATGTAACAGTAAAATCATATGTCCCAATGATCATCTGCGCACATTTTCATGATCCTCTGCGTACATATGTCCGTGATCACACAAACCAGTTATTATACACTTAACGGGATTTTTTTTTTTTTTATTATTGGATTTCTTTTAAAACAGAAGGTAGAAATTTTTTTTTTTTCTCGCTTATATTGCAAAAAATAAAAAAACTGATTTGTGAATAAATACCACCAAAAGAAAGCTCTATTTGTGTGAACAAAATGATAAAAGTGTAATTTGGGTACAGTGTTGCATGACCGTGCAATTCTTATTGAATGTGCAGGAGCGCTGAAAGCTGAAAATTGGCCTGGGAAGGAAATCTGTGAAAGTGCCCAGTATTAAAATGGTTAAAGTGTCATTTTACACTTCATACAGTTATACAATAGGTGTGGAGTATGATGAGATGTTAAACACCAGTTCGTCAAACCGTTACTGTTTGACCGTTAAACACCAATTCAGTGCAGTTATTCAATAAAAATGTGTTTTTAAAAATCTTATATATATAAAAAAAAATAAGTAACTAGTCTAAAGCCTCTTTCACATGGGCTTCAGCTTGGATAACAGTCAGTGGAGGATTAAGGTGGTCATGGGCCCCTAGGCTACTTTTTGTGTGGCCCCCTCCTAAGCATGCTTTACCAGAAAATCGTATTTTCTATCGGACATTTTGCCACTTTGCTGTCCTGTAGCACCCAGGCAGTGACGTATCATTTGAAGACCAATTTGACCTTATGAACCCTGGCAACTTATAAGGATAAAGTGAGCGCTGAGCCCAACACAGTGTACACCCCTATCTCTATTGCTCCCAATGGGGAATTAATGTACAAAAACAATACAGTTTTAAGAAAGGAAAAAAGGATAACATTCTGAATGACATTAGGCTGTAATAATGTTCATGAGGGCTATAATAATGTCCATAAAGTTCATGGAATAATAGGACTTGTGGAAGGCAGCCTTGTTGAAGAAAAAGAAGCAATCCTCTGAGCACTCTGAAAATGAAACAAAGCCGCCCCCCCCCCCCCCCCCATGACCCCATTTTGGAAAGTAGACACCCCAAGCTATTTGCTGAGAGGCATGGTGAGTATTTTGCAGCTCTCATTTATTTTTGAAAATGAAGAAAGTTAAGAAGAAAAACTTTTTTTTTTTCTTTTTTCAGTTTTCAAAACTTTGTGACAAAAAGCGAGGTCTGCAAAATACTCACTATACCTCTCAGCAAATAGCTTTGGGTGTCTACTTTCCAAAATAGGGGTTTGTGCCACCTGGGCATTCCATGGCCTCCGAAACTGTGATAGGCAGTGAAGAGTGAAATCAAAAATTTACGCCCTTAGAAAGCCTGAAGGCGGTGCTTGGTTTTTGGGGTCCCGTTTGCGGCTAGGCTCCCAAAAAGTTTCACACATGTGGTAACCCCATACTCAGGAGAAGCAACAGAATGTATTTTGGGGTGTAATGTCACATATTCCCATGGCATGTTTGAGCAATATATCATTTAGTGACAACGTTGTGCCAAAAAAAAAATACATTTTGTCTTTTTCCCACAACTTGTGTCACAATATAAAATATTACATGGACTCGACATGCCTCTCGGCAAATAGCTTGGGGTGTCTACTTTCCAAAATGGGGTCATTTGGGGGGGTTTTGAACTGTCCTGGCATTTTATGCACAACATTTAGAAGCTTATGTCACACATCACCCATTCTTCTAACCACTTGAAGACAAAGCCCTTTCTGACACTTTTTGTTTACATGAAAAAATTATTTTTTTTTTTGCAAGAAAATTACTTTGAACCCCAAAACATTATACATTTTAAAGCAAATGCCCTACAGATTAAAATGGTGGGTGTTTCATTTTTTTTTCACACAGTATTTGCGCAGCGATTTTTTTTTTTTTTTTTTTTTTTTTTTTTTTTTTTTTTTTTTAAATGCATTTTTTGGGGAAAAAACACACTTTTTCCAATTTTAATGCACTAAAACACACTATATTGCTCAAATGTTTGATGAAATAAAAAAGATGATCTTAGGTCGAGTACATGGATACCAAACATGACATGCTTTAAAATTGCGCACAAACATGCAATGGCGACAAATTAAATACATTTTTAAAAGCCTGTAAAAGCTTTTACAGGTTACCACTTTAGATTTACAGAGGAGGTCTACTGCTAAAATTACTGCCCTCGATCTGACCTTCGCGGTAAAACCTCACATGCATGATGCAATTGCTGTTTACATTTGACGCCAGACCGACGCTTGCGTTCGCCTTTGCGCGAGAGCAGGGGGGGGGGGACAGGGGAGCTTTTTTTTTTTTAATTTTATTTTTTTGCTTTTTTATCTTATTTTTAAACTGTTCCTTTCATTTTTTTTTTTTTTTTTTTTAATCATCTTTATTATCTCAGGGAATGTAAATATCCCCTATGATAGCAATAGGTAGTGACAGGTACTCCTTTTTTTTTTTTTAGGAAAAAATTGGGGTCTATTAGACCCTAGATCTCTCCTCTGCCCTCAAAGCATCTGACCACACCAAGATCGGTGTGATAAAATGCTTTCCCAATTTCCCAATGGCGCTGTTTACATCCGGCGAAATCTAAGTCATGAAATGCTCGTAGCTTCCGGTTTCTTAGGCCATAGAGATGTTTGGAGCCACTCTGGTCTCTGATCAGCTCTATGGTCAGCTGGCTGAATCACCGGCTGCATTCTCAGGTTCCCTGTTGGGACAGGAGAGCCAGAGAAAAACATGGAAGACGGTGGGGGGGGGGGGGCATTCCCTCCCACTGCTTGTAAAAGCAGTCTAGAGGCTAATTATCCACTAGGATTGCTTTTACATGAAAGCTGACCGCTGGCTGAAAAGAATGATACCAAGATGATGCCTAAAACTGCATGCATCATTCTGGTATAACCACTCAAAGTCCAGCAACATTACCAGTACGTTGCTGGTCCTTGTTGGGCATATATTGTAATTTTTTTTTTTTTTTTTTTTTTTCATGCAGCCTGTGGGCTGCATGAAAAAAAAAGAGATTGATCGGTGGGGATGCCCACCATTAGAATACCTCCCTTCATCCACCCACTTCTAATGATAGGCATACATGCACCATTTATATATGCCGAAGCATGGGGGCATCCGCCCCAAAAGTTAGGAGCAAATCGCTCCTCTGTCCCTGCAGCCCCCATGCTTCGGCATATATCACCTCTGCTGGAGTCACGGCTTTATATATCGTGGGAGCAAACGCTGTTGCTGTCAAGATAAATAAATCTGCGCTGCAGCTGAATGGCGTACCTGAAGACAAAAAAAAGTTAACAATTAAAACACAGTAAAAGGTAAAGTATAAAAATTGCATACCTGAAAAGCAAACATGATAAAACATAATAACAATAAAACATTGTAGAATAGAATACAGTAAAAAAGAGCAGAACAATAGAGAGAGAGAACAATAAAACGACAACTATTTTTTTTTTTTTAATATATTTTCTTGTTTTTCTGTTTTTTACACTTTTTTTTTTTTTTTTTAATTTTTTTGTAACTAACTTTTGTAACTGTAACCGGTTCCAGGTCCGGGTCTCTCAAAATGCGATGGCATCTTGGGAGACCCTGTGAAAGTGCGCCTAGTCTGTGCAATGCTGTACGCTAATACTCAACTAGTGTATGGTAGCGTTCAAAACATTTACCAATGCAAAGACCAGGATTGTCAGGACAGGAGGGACAATAATAGCGGGTGTCACACCTATATCCGCGCTTGCTGCAGACACGACATCTTTTTTGGGGGGGGGTTCATTGGGTAGGGGTACTCGGGAGGACATAAAGAAAATGCCTCTCATGCAGCCGACTGCATTTGGTTGGGGATGTGAATGCTGGACGTACGGGTGCTGCAGAAGTGGTGGGTTCCCAATTAGGATTGGCGAATGCAGCAGGAAGGGCATTATGGGCACGACGGGCCTGTGTTTGTCGTCTTCTTGGTGGTAGTGGGACACTACTTGTGCTTGCCACCTCACCAGCTTGAACTGCGCTTATGGAACTCGTCACGTCACCAAGTGTTACTGCAGTGCTGGTTTGACTACGACCGGGGTGTACTAGGCCGCTGGTGCTTGCCAGTTCACTGAAACGCTACCAAAAAAACTGTTAGCGATCGCAGGGATCAGGCCTGACTCTGCGAACGCTGCAGTTATGCGTTTAGTATTTTGTAAGTGACAGTGATCGAACGATACTGCACTTGGGTGGGCTGGACTGGGCCGGGCGGAGGGGCAAAACGCAGGTGCTAGCAGGTATCTGGGCTGATCCCGCTAACGCTGCGTTTTTGGGAACCCTAAACTGCTGGGGACGCTAGTATAGATATGATCGGATCAGATATTGATCCATTCAGATACTATACCACTGAGGGAGGTGTATGCTGCGTGCGTGGGTGTTAGCGGTACTGGCGCTAACCTGACGTTGTCTGGGGCAAAGCAGACCTTATCTGACCCTAAAACCTAAGTTATATCACCGCCGGGTGATCAGGGAGCTAAACCTTTATTCGGTAATAAACGGCGGGTGCCCTGACACTATAAAAAATAAACTAACTAACCAGCGTCACCCGTAACAGTTATACGGTGATCAGTGGTGAAAGGGTTAACTAGGGGGCAATCAGGGGGTTAAAACATTTATTAGATAGTATATGGGGGTCCCTGACGCTATAAAACACTGACGGCAAACCTAAATATTTATCTCCCTAACTAGCGTCACCAGTGACACTAATACAGTGATCAGAAAAATGATCGCTTAGTGACACTGGCGACGGGGGGTGATCAAGGGGTTAAAGGGGGCTAACCCTAACTGTCCTACCACACTGTCACAAACTGACACCAGGCAGTAATCAGAAAAAAACAAAACTGCTTGGTGTCAGTGTGACGGGGGGGGTGGGTGATTGGGGGGGTGATCAGGGGATGATGGGGGGTGTACAGTGTGCCTGGTGTGTTCTACTGTGTGCGTAGTGTTTGTGCACTCACATCGATGTCTTCTCTCCTCGGCTCCGGAACGGAAAATACCGAGCCGAGGAGCGATGACATCACTTCCTCTGCTTCTGTTTACTATACAGAAGCCGAGGAAGCATTTCATTCGCTAGGAGCGATCGCGAGGGGGAAGCCACGAATGAGTGGCCTCCCCCTCACCTTTGATCGCCCCTGACGAGAATCCGACTGCCGCAGGCACCGGGGGCGGGGGGGGTCCGATCGGACCCCCCGCCCGCGGGCAGGCAAGAACGTACAGGTAAGTCCTTATGCCTGCCCGTGCCAATCTGCCGACGTACATCGTCGTGCAGCGGTCGGCAAGTGGTTAATGGGAGTGCTGAATTGCACTTTAAACAAGCTGATAGCCAGCTTCAGCTGGCTTTCAACAAGCTTAAGTAGTGCAGAAGCCTGCTAGCAGCTTGTTTTAAGTGGCAATAAGCACTCCTGTTAGGATCTCTGTTCAGCATTTACAAAGTGGAGCTGCATGTATGGTACTTAAAAAGTTTCAACACCGCTGCTGAAAGCTCTGCAAATGCTTTGTAAAAGCTTGCTGTTCACACTGCCTGCGTACAAACTGAAGCCCATGTGATACGTGCCTAAGTACCTGAATTTGACTTTTTTCATCAACCTTTTGCAGATACAGCCGAGCTTGGGCTGACTGAGGTAGGGGCAGCACAAGTAACCAATCCCATGTGATCAAGTGCAGACTGACAAATGGATGTTTTATTCAGCCTGCTCCTTCTCATTCATTGTTTAATTATAGGCTGGGGTCGGTAGGAGACCTAATAGTTTTACTTGACTGCAGAAAAAAATATATAATTCATGCTGCCAGATGGGACAGTGGAAAATGAATTGAGAGCAATACAATTTTTTTTTGGAAGGTACCACCCCATCAGTGTTCAGGGATTTGGCCTGTTAAAGGAAGTGAGAAATGTAATGTATCTACTGGCAGTATCAACAGGTAATAAAACTGCTATGGGAGGGACGCAGAAAAACTGCTGTGCTAATGCTTGACAGACTGAATCATATACATTTTTTTTTTTTTTTTTAATTTTTTAAATTTAGTTCCACTTTTTTAAAAATGGCAATTTTTCCTATTACAATTTTTTTGTTATAAAAGTAAAAACATACAATTAAGGGGGGAGCTGTGAAGCCTTTTGGCAATAGCCATGTTGTCGCTGGAGGCCGCTTCCATCTTCAGGGTTCGTGTAGCTCTGGCCAGTCACAGTCGAAGTCCGGTGTCGCTCCCACGCATGTGCGCGGGAGCCACCGGTCACGGCACAGGGCTCTAAAGGAACGTCAGAGCGCATGTGCCAGTGATGTCACTGGCCACATGTACAGTAAATATTTCCTAAACAGTGCACATTTAGGGTATATTTTTACTTATTCCCTTATAGGTAGAATTCAAAGATGAAAGTGTACTTCCTCTTGAATGATGATCACACAGTATTTGTATATGATATATCCCAGCACAGTAAAAAGGCTGTTTTTTCAGTTTTCCTAAAATGCATGTGAGAAAGTCAGCCGAAAGAAAATTCTGTTGTCTGAGGCTAAAATTAAGCCTTTTGGCTGTCAGACAAAATGCAGTGTTTTCTATGAGTCAAACACTGCACATCATCCTAAGGCAGCATGAAGCAGCAGAAAAAAAGTTTAAAAATTCCTGGTAAGTCAGCTCTGTGCTGGTTTGTTCTGTTTGTAAACAAACAGCCAGAGATTCCTCTTATTTATACCAGACCCTTATTCTTGATGAGGTCTGGTATAGATGTCAAAGGAGGGGGGCACCCCTTGGAAACCCTCCTAAATATAGCATAGGGTCCCCCAAATTCTTGTATGGATTTTAAGGAGGAACTCTACATATAAACAAGGAAAGAAAAAGCTTGAGGTCCTCCCTTAATCTATACAGCCTGGAGGAGCAGGAATGGAGGGGGTGAGTGCCATACCAGACCACAAGCCCTCAACATGAGGGGAGGTACCTTGCTAGAGAGGACCCTCCTGGCAAAGCACCTTGTTCCCATGTCGATGAGGACATGGCTGTCTTTCACAACCCTGGCCTGGTGGCCTGATGGTTGTTGAAGTCTGCAGGGGAGTTTTTCAAAATCTGGAAGCCTCCTTTTAAAATTAAGTGGCACTCACATGCCACCTCCCATGTGAATAAAAAGCGTACATAGTACCCCTACTCGGTACCAAAAATCAGCCCATTATTAGAGATGAAGAAAAAAAACCTCAAAATTGGCCTAAGAATGTAAATTCATGGTCAACCAGAGATGCAGAGTTTTGTCAATCATGAAGGACTAGGGCCACTGAAATCCCATCTATGTATCTTATTACGCCCATAACTCCCCATGATTGACAGCTCCTGATCCTAAAGGTAAACAAAGGTGCAGGGTCTCCCTGGTGATGTCATTAACCAAATATGTACATTTTTTTTTTTAATCAAAAGGCTTGTCAAAAGCGTTTTTTTTGTTTTTTTTTTTTTTTTTGTTTAAGATTTCCCTTTTTTGTGAATAACTACCCATTACCCATTCACACAGGGAGGCCAGCATCTGAGGGCTCCCTGATTTTTAAGAGTGCTTCGAGATTCTCATAAGCTCCCTACCCAAAGTCTTGAGAGTAACCAGGCTAGAGTTGTGGAGAAGTGGCCCCCAGCTGACAGCTTAATGGGCTGGAAGGAGAAGAGTGCTGTTAAGAGCAGGAAGCTGTCATATTTAACAGCAGTAGTAATACCACTGAGAACCAGAGGTTCTGCCGAGCTGAACATCATTTGCCAAATCTCCCAAGCAAGCAAAATTTGATTTGAAAGTAGATTAAGATGGAACAGTCAGCTCAGCATTAATCATCAGTGATGCAGGTAGTTTTAGCCCTGGTTCACACCAGCATGGCTTTGAAATTGCGCTACTTCAGTGCGACTTCAACACCACAGATCAGTGCGATTTCATGTGCGGCTTGCTGACATCTGTGCGACTTCCTTAACACAGATGTCAATGCAATTCGCACATGAAATCGGGGTGCAACTTGTCATGCAATTATGAACTGTCAAATCGCATGACAAATTGCTCTGGTGTGAACTAGGGCTTAATGTAGTTTATTTCTTTAATATATAAGTGAGAAGTGTGTTTTTATTTTAGTATTACAATACAAACCTTACACACACTATTTTTGAATATCGATGAGCAACAAGAGTAGAAAACAAAATTACATTGAGGCAGGTTACTTTCAAAGAAGAAAACAATTTTGAAGGTTTTTTCAGTGCACAAAATTGTAGTTTATCAGTTGTCTACTGTAATTCTGAACATGTTTTATATATTTCTGATATATCTTGAAAATTGTGTCTCTTGCACCCTTACTTATAAAATATGGGTTATGTAAGATCTTGCTTTTAGGCCCCTTTTGCGGCCCTCAGATTCTGGGGGCATGAATCTGCAGATTCTTGCTGCTGGAATGACCAGGTTGTGCGATTTAACATAAAAATACTATTTGGAAAACATTGTGAGCATTCTAACAAATTATAGTTTGTCTTGGTGTTACCAGATTCTCCCTTGGTCATTTTTAAAAAAGCTCAATCTTTAAGGCATAAGGAGGCCCAAACTTAGATCAACTCAAACCTATATCTTTCTTTTTGTGTCCTTTAGCAATTACCCCATATGTAAATGTAGTGGACAAGATGTAGTCAAAACGAAAACTTTTTATTAATGCTAACAAAATGCATGGTATTGAAGAATTTCACATGTTCCACTGCAAAAAACGTGGTTTACCTTTTGCAATGTCCCTTCTGGTTACAATATATTGGGAGAGCTAAAAACACTCCAGGTCAGAATCCAGGTCGAACCTATTGCCAACCTTTTTGTAAAGGATTTTGGAAGCATAGCTTATCTAAATATTATGCTACCAATTAGTCTAAAGATTCCACAAGTTTGAAAATAGGACTGGTGTGCTAGTATTTGTGTGTGGGAAAGTTCACGCTGTGAAACAAAATGGATTTATGCAGTAAAGATGTATATTTCATGGGTGTTAAATGTTGACTTGATAAAAAACGCTTTATTAATAATGGCTGATTGGGAAATATGCTTTTAATTGTATATACTTTTTAAATTATCGTGATTTGTGATTTTTAATTCTTAGTTTTTTCACGTTTTTTATTTATTTTTATTTGAATTCCTTTTTTGAATGAACTTTTGGAATAACCTTATTTTAAATCATTTCAAATAATTCTGATAGAGATATATATATATATATATATATATATATATATATATATATATATATATATATATATATATATATATATATATATATATATATATATGAATGTACTCTCAAATTGTGACATTAGATGGCAATACCACCAGTGCTTTACTTAATGGTAACCTATGCTTAAAGCATTTGGTTTTAGGGGGCGTGGCCAGAATGTGATCGAGGCAGGACGTGTTTGCTCAGAGCTCCTGTGATCCTCCAGTATTTTCTCCTGATTGCAGCTGATTGTTTGGCTTGTACAGCTATTGAAGGTGCCCCTCAGTAAGCGGCAGCATCTGGGCAGCTTGCTATGCCATCTTCGGCGTCAAAACAGCAGAGAAACTCCCGTTCTCAGCCGCCGAAGGAACAGAGGAATCTCCGCTCCCAGGGCAGCATGGTGACTAGCCCCACCCACTCCTCCGTTCCAGCTCCTGTGAGTACAACACAGCGCGCCAAGACAGCAAAAGTAAAGATGGCGCAGTGAGGCTCGGATTCAGCACAGCAATCCGAGGACATTTCCCTCCCACCAGCCGAGATTGAGTTGGACACTGAAGCTATAACCGGTCCGATCATAGAGGCCATAGCGGCATCCAAATCAGAGCTTATGGGGCCTATCGATCTCCTGGCTTCTGAGTGCAATCTCATTCGCCATGATTTGGACAAGATTAGGGGTGGATTAACCACTGCGGAGGATCGCATTTCAGAAGTGGAAGACACCTCACACAGTCAAGGGTCACAATTAATGGAATTGAAGGAGATGGTGGGTGCTTTGCAACGCAGAGCAGATGATTCTGAAGACAGCCAGCGAAGGAATAATGTGAGGGTGGTGGGGCTTCCGGAAGGAGCGGAGAGCACCGATGCAACCGCATTTGCAGAACAGTTTAAGTCGCTGCCCTCTCTTGGTGATCTCCCTCCCACGTATGTGGCCGAAAGAGCACACAGGGTCCCCCCGGGAGCCAGACCCTCAGGTGCCCCACCAAGACCGTTCCTGGTTCGGTTCCTTAATTATAGGGACCGTGATATGTTGCTAGCAGAGGCCAGGAAACATAAAGAGCTAAAATTCGAAAACGCCCGTATCATGCTGTTCCCAGATTTCTCGTCAGAAACCCAGAAAAGACGTCGTTCGTTTACTGATGTGAAGAGGAGGCTCAGGGAGAGAGAACTAAAATACAGCATGCTTTACCCCAGTCGTCTACGAGTACAACATAAAGGTACTGTGAAATTCTTTGAAACCCCACAAGATGCTAGCGACTGGCTGGGTCATAATTAGTGATGACGCTGTTCATCGCTGGTGTGAATACAACACTGTTCTTTTTGTTTTTCCTGTTTACTTTGCCGCAGTTTCTGGATCTATACTCAGGCATTTTATTTGTCCCCCTATTAAAATGCAGGACTTTTCTCCTTCTTTTTACACGTGTTGTTTGGGGGAGAAAGCTCCAGGAAGGGGAAAGGGAGCAAATGTCAGTACAGATCTGTTGCTGCTTGTGCCTTGATGGTACACTCCCTGTTGGGGTATTTCCAGCATGTGAGGTACTATTCTCTACGCTACACCTTACAGCAACTGGAAACTGGGGGGCCTACCTGGAGATGTATGCATAATGCCGCAATTATTTCACACTGTTAATGTATTACTTTTCGCACTGCCATGTTCAATCGGCTGTTCTTTTATATGGAGTAAGCAAGGAGTCTCAGGAAGCCGACACTGTCAACTACTTTTTTCTTTATGCCAAACTATTGACACTTTTGGTTGAACTCTTTTGGAGTTTTTTGTTACAGGGTCAAAGCTGCATACTGGACTTTTTTTTTTAGTTTTTTTAGTTGGTTCTGTTTTTTTGTAAGGTTCTCAGTTTCTGGTATAACAGCACGGGAGGGAGGGATAGACCACAGTCATATATATTGTACACATGCTGCATCTGATGTTTCTTTCCTGCTCACCCTCTCAGAATTATTTTGCTTGAAAATATTTGTGTTGGGGGGCAGGAGGCGGAGCCTAGCGGAGCAGACATGCATTGTTAGAGCTCCACACCGCTGAGGAGAGAAGAGAAGGACAAAGCGGAGCCTGCAGGCTCAAAAGGTATCCATTTGAACCTTTTTGCCCCAGGGAACAAACTGTGAAAGTTTGGGCAGGAAATATGGTACTGGGAGGAAACCATGGCAGAAATAAAAATCACCTCACAAAGAGCTCACAGGCACTCACTGCAGCTGAAGCAGCTCCAGTCACCTCACAAGATACAGCATCAGGGCGCTCTCACAGACAGAAAATGTCACAGCAAGACTCTCCATTTGAGTCAGATACAGAACAAATCCTCTCACAAACTTCTCCACAAGCCTCCTCAGTATCCATAGTAATATTATTACAATTTGAAAAGATGCTTCATAAGGCTTTAAAACAAACCTCAGACCAAATAACAAACAGCCTAACCAAAGAAATAAGAGAGCTGGGAAACCGCACCGCAGCCTTAGAAATAAAAATGGATGAAATTGAAATTACAACCCAAGAAAATATAACAGAATTGGAACAATTAAAAGAAGAGAATTTAATACTTCAAACTAAGCTCGAAGATTACAAAAATAGAGCCAGACGTTCAAACTTGCGCATAAGGGGAATACCTGAAACTGTGACAGACCTGCAATCTACTATTACTGCTCTATTACAAGAACTAAAGCCAGATATCCCTATTGAACGTTTAGAACTGGACAGAGTACACAGAGCCCTCACAGCCAAAAAGAAAGATGGACCCCCACGTGATATAATCACAAAATTTCATTATTACAGAACGAAAGAACAAATACTAATTGCTGCAAGAGAAAAAAAGGAACTTAATTTTCAAGGACACAATTATCAAATTTTTGCTGACCTATCCCAACTTACTATTACTAAAAGACGATCCATGAAACCCCAACTAATGAAACTGCAACGCCACAACATTATGTATCAATGGGGCTTCCCCTTTTCAGTCAGATTTAACTACCAAGGTACAATTTACAGAAGCAGATCAGCAGATGAACTACAACAAAACCTTTTAAAATTAAATCTGACAGAACCCACAAGCAGCAACACTCCCACACGCAGAAGAATGGCATCATCTTCACCTTCAGGCAGCACCCAGAAAATTCCAGAACAAAATGGGAATCATCATTCTCACAAAAGAGGCCGTTATACCACATCATCCATGGACCAAGAAGATTCAATGGACTGACATCCTAATTCCTGATATCTCTTCATTTATTATACTAAAAGATGGTTCTCTATAAAAAAACTATATTTATAACTGAATGTAACTGCATTCTGATAGTCACACACTGTGTGGGATCATGTTACATTCCAGTTATATTTCTTATTACTTCTGATTCATATAGCCTTAGAATATATAAGTGAAATAAGGAAATTCTTGTTCAGTTATATATTATCAGGTAATAACAATAGATTTATTACTTTTTAGGACAAATATGTTCAATAATCCAGAAGTAATGGAAGCTTTTTTTTTTTTTTTTCTTTCTTTTCTTAAAACAAATATATTATTACCTAACTAGTTCCTAGAATTATGTTTTTGTTTATTCTAATCTGAAGCAATACAACCTCAATTTTATGAGTTAACATATCTAAACAGTTACATATGAATAAAATATGTAATTGTTTAAAAGGGTTAAAATCCCAAAATAATTCAAACTATCTTCATCAATACCAAAGTTATTAACTAACTGAATTATTTAGCCTAGGGCAAGACTAACCATATACAACCACCCTGGAATAAATAATTTCAACAAAAACTATATTCTGCACTCCAACTAATGAAACATCATTTTGATGTCTTTTGACATAGCACTTCTCTCCTGTAAGCGGAAGATCCGTGTACCCCCATTAGCCCTCCTCATTCTCCCAACCATATTATGTGGGAGTGTGACGAAGGCACTTATTCCCCTGAGAGAGATATTTATTCTCTTTCACGGGTAAATTGTGATTACTTGCAAAAAATAATTTATACAATGTATCATCTAATCTCATATGTTTTTTGTTTACTCTTTACTCCAGAATTCACTGGTTTCTTTTCTATCTATTCATCTCTTCAGTCCACACAGGTTGATCTGCGCAGTCAGCTCTGCATAACAAAAAGTAAGTCAAAACTATTTGATCTGTTGCCATGGCACCACTGAATATACTTTCCCTGAATGTTCAGGGAATAAATGTCCCTCAAAAAAGGACCAAAGCCTTCCGTACTTTCCATAACAAGAAGGCTCACATAGTATGTCTCCAAGAAACACACTTCACCAAAGATTCTACTCCAAAATATATTTCTCCTTTTTATCAACAAATTTACACGGCTTCTGCCTGTACCAAGCAAAGGGGAACTCTAATTGCATTTCACCGATCCACACCATTCACCTTATCATCAGAAATTAAAGACCCAGAAGGTAGATACCTGATACTCATGGGTTATATAATGGATACAGCAATCACGGTGATTTCCTACTACGCTCCTAACAAACAACCTACACCATTCCTCTCACATATATTACAAGTGATTAATACACACAAAATAGGAACAGTGATAATGTGTGGGGATTCGAACCAGGTCCTCCTCCCATTTCTAGATAAATCACCTTTTACACCATCCAAAATAACCTCTAGATTACCTTTTTCTCAACTTCTTTCCAAACACAATCTGGTAGATTCATGGAGAGAAAGTAACCCAATGAAAAAGAAATTCACTTATTTCTCGCACCCTCATCAAACCTTCACCAGAATAGATCATATTTTTCTAACAATAGGAATGATACCAGAAATTATTGCATCAGATATAATTCCGATTCCGTGGTCTGACCATAATGCAGTATACACTACTATAGCCTCAGCCATACCAAAAGCGCATGACCCAACGTGGTACTTACCGGACATAATGCTCAAACACCCACTACATCAGATGGCCATTGAACAAGCTTTAAAGGAATACATATCAATTAATAATACAACAGACATCTCCCCAATAACACTGTGGGAAGCTCATAAGCCTGTCTTGCGTGGTACAATACAAAGACAAATGGCACTATTTAAACGGGAACGCAAAAATCTAGCAAAAAAACTAGAACTCAATTTTAATGCAGCCTACATATCATTTCAAGATAATCCATCTCAGAGTACAAAATCTCATCTGGAAAAATATAGATTGGAATACGATCTATTTCTCACTGAGTCAGTTGATAAATCCTTCAAACGCTCCAAACACAATTTCTACATGAATACAAACAAACCAGGTACATATTTGGCTCGGGCATTAAATTCAACTAACAAATCTTTCAAACCAATACGTTTGAAATTATCAAAAAATGTTTACACTTGTAATCCAGTTAAAATAGTCCATAAATTTCACTCACATCTCGCAACTTTATACAAGACAAACAATGAATTTAATCCTACAGAGGCTGAATCCTTCTTCTCAAAAATAACCTTACCTGAGTTATCTCAGAATCAAAAAAGCAGTTTGGATGAGCCTATAACTATAGATGAAGTTGCTAACGCCATAAAAGACCTAAAACTTAACAAAAGACCAGGCCCAGACGGCTACTCGGCTTTATACTATAAAACATTCTCAGAAATACTCTCTCCCATTCTCACTGAAACTTTTAACAAACTTCTAGATGGACATTCTTTTCGGCAAGAAACACTAATGGCAATTGTTTGTATGATCCCAAAACCCCTTTCTGATGATACTTCCTGTGTGAATTATCGGCCTATCTCTCTGTTAAACCTCGATATTAAATTATTAGCAAAAATAATAGCAAAACGCCTCAATAACATTATAGGAAAATTAATACATAGAGATCAAGTAGGCTTCATGCCAAATAGACAGGCAGGCGATAATATACGCAGGGCAGTGTTATTGGCACATATTGCTAAAAAACGGAAAATCCCTTTATGTTTTCTATCTCTCGATATTAAGAGGGCATTTGACACAGTATCCTGGCAATATATGCAATATTCATTACAAAAATGGGGTTTTGGACCCCACTTTTTAACATGGATCAAAGCATTATATAATAAACCCAAAGCCTATATAAAATATGCTGGATACAAATCTGAAGCCTTTAATATCGAAAGAGGTACCCGACCGGGTTGCCCATTATCTCCCTTATTATTTGCCCTTATACTCGAACCCATGGCCCAATATATCAGAACAAACCAAACTATAACTGGCATTGAAGTAGGAGGTATTACACACAAATTATGTATATTTGCAGACGATATATTACTTTTTCTATCATCACCACAGGTCTCTGGTCCTAACTTAATACCAGCTCTTGATGGATTTGCAGCCCTATCCGGCCTTATGATTAATCCTAAGAAATGCCTAGTGCTTAATATTTCACTCACAAACATGGAATTGATCCCGGCTAGGGCTGCACTCCCATTCACATGGGCAGAAAAATCAATCCCATATCTTGGAATTCATTTAACAGCCTCTCATTCTGACTTATTCTCAACCAATTATCCTCCTGTATTAAGACAGATCACAAATCTAATAAAACAATGGTCGCAACTTCCTTTATCCTGGATGGGGAAGATTAATGCAATCAAAATGACTATTCTACCCAAATTGCTTTATCTATTCAGAGTCCTCCCTATTCCAATTCCTTCCTATTTTTTGAGAATAGTACAAAAAAGAGCAACTTCGTTTATATGGGGCTCTTCTAAACCACGTATACCTATACACACACTACATCTTCCCAAAAATAAAGGAGGCCTGGGATACCCTAATTTTACAAACTACTACAGAGCGGCACATTTGGCCAGTCTGTCCAAATACCATGCAAAACAGGAAATCCCATTATGGGTATTTATAGAGGCTTCAGAAAATGACCCTCTATTAATATCAAATTTATTATGGCTTGATCCTAAAGACCGCTTTAAAATTCATAATCCCATAACTAAACACTTCTTATCTCTCTGGGATAAACTAAAAACCAAATATCAGTTACAATCTCCACACAATCCTCTCCTTTCTTTTATCAGAAATCCGGCCTTTTATCCGGCATGGATCTACCCAAATTCTTTTAAAGCTTGGACAACATCAGGCATTCAGACACTAAATGACTTCATAGCATCTAAATCATTCCTTTCATTCCCATCGCTTAGAGAAAAATATGAACTACCAAACTCTGAGATATTTAGATATCTCCAAATCAAAAATTTCTATACACCATTCCTAAAGGGGGATACACCATTATGCCAATTATCCATTTTTGAATCAATCTGTACAAAAGATCCATTTGCTAAAGGTACAATTTCATCACTTTATAATCAATTATATGGAGTACCAAATCTTAATAGACCCTCTTACGTTCAGAGGTGGGAGGAGGACCTGGGACGAACTTTAGAAGACACGGACTGGTCTAACATATGGCTCACATCTAAGTCATCTTCACCCAACATCTTAGCACTGGAGACAAATTATAAAGTCCTAACTCGCTGGTACCTTGTACCCGCTAGAGTGGCAAAATATTCACCTAATACCTCAGCTCTTTGTTTTCGAGGATGCCCAGAAATAGGCACATATTTACACATATGGTGGACGTGCCCAGTAATCCAAACCTTCTGGAAGGAAGTCTTCGTGATTGCATCTAAAATATTTAAAAAAATAATACAACCAGATCCATATTTAACTTTACTTAATCTAAAACCGGAATGGTTAACACTCTCTCAATTCAAACTTATGATCCAACTAATAACGGTTGCAAAACAAACAGTGGCCAAGGCATGGAAATCTCCTACATTGGTACTAGCAGAAACAATTCACAGAATGAATAATACAATGTCCCATGCTAAGATGGTAGCCATCGATCAAAATCAAATTCCAAAATTTTAAAAACTTTGGCATCCTTGGATAAAACAACAGTTCCTGTCAAACTTCAATGACTCTGTCCTGTTGCCATGGTAACAGATTAAATGACTTACAGAGACACCCATTCTAAGACTTCAAAGAGAACTAAAAAGAATAATAAACTGACGAGCGGGACAACCTTGTGGACCATACCTCTACCTTTCAACCCTTTTTCTTCTTTCTCTTTCCTTTTCTCCACCTTACGATTAAAGCTCATTATCAGAATTTATTTGACCTATATACACTCTACTTGTAAACAATATGTATAGTAGGTATAAATCATTTAAATACCTACAAAAGTAACTAAGGAAATTATATATATCTTTCATTTAGGTTTACGTGAACCCAATGTTTAATATTTGAAATTTCATGATATTTACCTATATAAACCCTACTGTAAAACAATGAGCTTACTTTATAGATCCTTGTAAACTTACTTTATGTATCTTTATAACATTGTATACTCAATAAACTTCTTTTGACAAGGAAAATATTTGTGTTGTCATCAGGGAAGATTCGTACATTAGATATGTTACCTAGAGATGATGGCTAGCAGGATAAAAATTGTATCTTGGAATGTTAGAGGTCTGAATAATAAATTCAAGAGGGCTGCTGTGTTCCAATACCTCAAGCAAGTGGAGCCACATGGCGTTCTCCTCCAGGAGACACATCTGGAGGGAAATAAGTTTCTTTCTCTACGCAGACCCTGGATACAGAGGTCCTTTCACTCTTCTTATTCCTCGTATGCTAGAGGAGCTTCTTTATTGATAAGTAAAGCGAATGCATGTAACATTCACCGGGTGTTCACTGACCCAGGAGGATGATATGTAGCACTAGTTTTAGATCTGGCATATCAAAAAATATTACTAGTGAATGTTTACTTACCACCACCTTTTCAAGTGCAATTGTATGATGTGTTAGCTACTCTAGCACCGCACATGCATTTACCTATGTTATTTATGGGTGACTTTAATAATATCATGAATTCTACATTGGATTCATCCAATGCAAATAGGACAGCTTCAGTGGATCTCTGCGCATGGGCATCGGTAGTGGGTTTAACTGAAATTTGGAGGTGGAAAAACCCGGAAGTCATGTCTTATTCACATTTGTCCACCACTCATAAATCCTCAGCTAGAATAGACTTAGCATTTGGGAATGCTTTACTATTAAATAATCTATATGAGTCAGAATATTTAGCTGGGGGGATCTCGGACCATAATGCTTTGCTGGTTACCCTGACTTCTCCCACCAGAGGCCAAAAAGGGGGTTGGAAATTGGCAACGGGTTGGTTGCAAGAAGAACAAGTAACCACACAGCTTCAAGCTGCGTTAGAAACATTTTGGGCGACAAATGTGGATACGGCTGACCCGCCTATTGTTTGGGATACTTTGAAAGCGGTATCAAGAGGTGAATTTATATCGCAATTAAAGCGGCCAGGAAAGATCATAATCAAGAATACGAAAACCCTTGTGACCAAAGAGAGGGAATGCGCACAGCTTCAGGCTGATTCCCCTTCGGAGGCTAACTACGCTCCCTTACTGCATAGTAGGAGGTCAGTAGAACTACATTTCACAGAATTGGCTTATACTGAGGCAAGAAGGAGGGCAGAAAATATATATGCTGAGGGGGATAAAAATGGTAAGCTGTTGGCCAACCTAGTAGCTGACCTAAGGATTCCTGTTAGCATCCCTGTAATTAAAAATAGTGCAGGGACACTAATGTCAGATCCAGCGGGAATTATGGACAAATTTGTGAGTTTTTACAAAGCTCTATACTCCCCTATTCCATCATATGACGTGGCAGAGTTGGAAGATCTTCTCCGGAGCCTTTCAATGCCTAGATTAACAGATACAGACATTATCCAGTTAGATGCAGATATCTCTGTTCTGGAAATTGAGGCAGCCATACTTGCATTTCCTCCCAAAAAAGCCCCGGGCCGGATGGCTTTCCTGCCGACTTCTACAAGGTCTACATGTCACAACTGGCCCCTAGATTAAACTTATTGTTCAAGCACTGTTGGGAACATGGTTCCTTGCTGACTTCAATGATGGAGGCCTATATGGTGCTTCTCCTGAAGCCAGGCAAGGACCCACAGTTGTGCTCTTCGTATCGCCCAATAGCATTGCTTAATTCGGATCTAAAGATTCTTGCTAAAGTGTTGGCGACAAGACTGGCCAAGGTAATTTCGACCCTGGTTGACACTGACCAGACAGGTTTTATGCCAGGTATGTCTACGGATACAAACTTGAGGAGACTGTTTGTACATTTACAAATGGACAATACAGAGTTCCCGGCTAAAGTTGTTGTCTCCATAGACATCGAAAAAGCTTTCGATTCTGTGGATTGGCAATACATGCACAAGGTTTTGGAGAACATGGGGTTTGGTCCTGGCTTCCTTCGCTGGGTCAATCTTCTTTACAGTGCACCAAAGACGGCGGTGAGGATTGGCACCATGGTTTCTGATTTCTTTCATATAGGTAGAGGCACCAGACAGGGGTGTCCGCTTTCCCCTTTTTCTTTTCTCCTTGATGATGGAGCCCTTGGCTAGGGCCCTTCGGTGTTCAGAGGAGGTGCAGGCAATTCGGGTAGGGTCCATAAATGAATGTATTGCATTATATGCTGATGACTTTCTGTTTTCATTATATGCTAATGGTTACTGTTTCTCAAAGATCCATGCCGTCTCTTAGGGCAGCTTTGTCGATTTTTGGATAGATTCGACACTTTTTCGGGTCTGCGAGTAAACTGGGGTAAGTCATCCATATTACCGTTGGGAACTGAAGCTAAAAAGCTAGCAGATGACACTTTACCGCTTCAATGGGTCTCATCAATAACTTATTTAGGGGTTAAAGTCACAGCAAACATTCAGGATTACATGTCCCTAAATCTCCTACCTTTGGTAAATAGACTTAAGCAAAAAACATCAGCATGGAAGAACCTGCCCCTCTCCTTGATGGGGCAGGTCAGCCTCATAAAAATGAAATTTCTCTCGGTAATCTTATATTTCTTACGTCACTCCCCGGTGTGGTTTCCCAAAGTGTATTTTAAAACGTTAAACAGTATCATAGGATCTTTCATATGGTCTCCACGTATAAGTATTAAAGCAACCATGGGGTCAGGGGGGGTTGGCTCTACCTGACTGGCAGAAATATTATCTTGCTGGACAGATGGTCTTTGCTAGGAGATGGTTGACGGCAGATTCTGGTGATTCTGCCACAGTAGTTGAGGCAGCACACTTGGGGTCTTACGAAAGTTTAAGGCTGGCATTGTATAGGGGCCCGAAATCTTGTCTTCCTCCGACAGAATCGATGAAAGCAACGATTAAGGCTTGGGACACTACCTTAATGTCTCCCAGCTATACGGGAATTATGCCCTCAGCTCCCTTATGGATGAACCTGAAGCTCCCACATCTTTTCTCCCGTCCTGATCCTATGATATGGGCATGCAAGGGTATTAAGGTTTTGAAGGATATTACTAGTGAGGGGGAGCTTTGTACATTTGACCAGCTAAGGGCCAGACATGACCTTCCCAACTCCTTTTTCTTTCGCTACTTACAGCTGCGACATGCCTTTAAGGAGCAATTTACAGGTCAAAGGATTGAATATCTGTCATCACTATTGGAGAGCCTACTATTGGAGGAGGACCTAGTCAAGCCTTTGTCTTCAGTGTACAAATCTCTCTTTAAGAAAACACCTTTGGGGATCACCAAATGTAGGGAAAAATGGGAGAGAGAGATTGCAGATATCCAGGGCGAGGACTGGGATGATATGTGGGATCATCCGTTTAAATATTTAGTCTCGGCAAGGGACCGCTTAATTCATTTTAAATTTCTACACAGGGTATATCTCACTCCCGCCAGATTGTCTCGCATTTACCTGCCAGTGAGTAGCAAGTGTTGGCGATGTTCTCACACTCCAGCTGATGCAGAGCATATATTCTGGAGTTGTACACACATTCAAAGGTTTTGGTCGGATATAACAGAATGTCTGGCGGAGGTACTTGGCACTCCTGTTCCATTGACGCCTAGAGTTTAATAGGACTAGTGGAGGAGGTTGTTCCTTCCCGTGCGCATCGCACATTGTTAAATATTGGGTTATTCTATGGCAGGAAAGCTATCTTATTAAACTGGAAAAAAAAACTACTGCTCCCACTCTATCATTCTGGAAAAAATTGGTTAATTCGGTTATTCACTTATACAAGGCAACGTACCTTTCTAGAGGTTGTGACAAGAAATTCACAAAGGTATGGCAGGCTTGGCTGGACTCTACAGCTACAGTGAGAAAGGAGAAATATTCCATGATTGGGTGGTAAATGGAGTGGTCTAACTAACATTCTGTTGATTTTCTGTTACTGGTAAATCCATGAATATATACTTTCCCTGATGCACATGTTTTGTATGTAAGATATTGTAGGGGTAACAAGAGCTTGATTTTATAAATAATTGAAATTCTTGATGCACAGATCCATATCTGATATATTATGACTGCTGGTCGGGTTGAACGGTTGGGGGGAGGGGGGGGGGGGGGGGATTTAAGAATAGTTAGACTAGTTATTGTAGGCCCTGCGAGGCCGACTTCGATTTGGTATGTTGCCTGTCGAAGTATGTATGTTTGTTTGTCTTAAAAATGAATAAAAAGAATAAAAAAAAAAAGCATTTGGTTTTAAGTTTATAAAATTGCTTAGGTACGTCTATGCAAATTATAATTTTGACAATGGAGGATTAATGTGTATAATCCAGTTGGTATCTGGCTATAATGGGCATGCCCTAGTAGGTAGCACCCTCTGTTAAGACTACGACTAAGACTATTTTGCATCCCATTTAAATGCTGTAATGTATCTTCATCACTACTATTATTATCCCTGGATGCTGTCCCTTGTGATGAATGTATCAGGTGGAGCTTAATGGTGATGTCATCACTCCTGTTTAGTCAAGTGGAGCAGAGTTTTGTGATGCTGATAATTTTTGTATTTTGTGAGTACCTGTCATTTTCTACATTTAAGTGTGTTTTTGAATTGCTACACTATGGGGTCGCCTTCATTTCTCCTACATGTATAGTACTGATTTCTGCTTGATATTTGCCTATGATTGTCCCACTATTCTGAGATGAGAGCAATCTTTGGGTATATAACACAGCAGTTTGTGCTGGATATTGCCCGGGTATTGTGGAATAAAAACCATCTATCCATGAGCGGCTTGCTGGGATATATTCTACAGCATTGTTAGACTTCTTCATATGTAGTTTCTAACGTTCTGAAAAGCGTGTGTGTATCTTGTGGTGGAAGCACTGGCATTTCAGAGGATCACTTTGTTATACACACACTTGACTTTATATCACTTTCCACTATAATTTGCACTGGATTTATATGCATTTGGTACATTGTATCCATTTATATAGTTATAAGCAATTAAAGACACAACACCATATGAATATATTAAGGATATGAGCTTTCATTTAAAAGGACCGCACAAAACATACTATGTTTTACATAAACATCTGCCAGAGATAACTGCCTGGAAATATTAAAATTATTATGAGTTATCAAGTGTTGATATTGCAGAAAATGTATAATCACATTTTGTAAGTTTTTGCTGTTTTAGGAAAAGTAATTCTGTAATGTTGTAGTACGTTAGCTTTTCAAGTGGGTTATTTATGTGTCTTTGTAAAATGCATTTATGTGTGAGGCACAATTCCCTTTTTTAATTCTCCAGTATTAGAAAATAGGTGTGAACACAGCTTGAACCCTTTCAAGGGAAAGCAAAGGCTTCAGCAATTTTGTGTTTTTATCATAAATAATATGTGGTTATTTTAATATGTGGATTTGACCTATCAAGATGTGCCTGTAGTTGGCCTTGCAACTGTTCAGAAAAATCTGTGTTTCATTTATACTAGACAGATTATGCCTAAAGAAAAACAGATTAATTTTCTTTTGTCCTTATGAATATAAAGGGACAAGAAATATATATATATTTTTTGTTACATTATATTACATTATATGTTCAAACTAACGCTCACTTTCACACAATCCTCAAACTGTTGGAGATAAGTCTTTCAGTTGAAGAAGCCTGTTTGTTAGGCCTGATTGACCTGCTAGCCCCTACAAAGGTGATCCGCACGCTACTTTACTTTTTTACTATGCGCACAAAGATTATTCTTTCATGGAAAAAACCTGTAGCCCTCTCTGTACTGGCCTGGAAGGCATTGATAAATAAAATGTTACCTTTTGTATAAGGCTACATATGCTAATAGAGGAATACCAACCAAATTTGACAAGATGTGGGGTGTCTGGATAAATGATAAATCCACTGTATCTGATTTGAATATCTGTTTACTGTTTTTAAATCTCTCTCCGAGGGGGAATGTACTGGCTTCTAAGGAACCGCGTGGTCATATTGTATATTTGTCCTCGGCCCTTAAAGATCGTTTATTGGCGTAAGGGCTGTCTATAACAGTCCACGCATGGTTGTTCGCCATTGCGCACGATGGTTCACCAAAGCGCACGTGGGTCCCGGTGCACACAGCCATCTTATTTAAGCAGAAGTTAGCTGACATGCGGTACTTCCAAAGGACAGCTGTGGGACACAGTGCAGGCTCTGAACCATTCACTTTCAGCAGTTCCTTACTCTTTACCCAGGTCATGTAAGTCACCAGGTGTTGCTTGGCAGGCTAAGGTGCTTAGCAGGATTGTTGCATAGGGGCTTGGTGAGCTCTATTAAAGGGTCTCCCTTCTGCGGTGGTGTAAATGCTAAACTCCCTTTTGGTGGCTTGCAGTGTTTTAAAAAAAGAGGAGTGGGGCTAACCCTGCAGGGAAGGGCACATCTATGTCATCAGTAGCTCCTGAGGAGCCTAGTCAAAACCCTAGTGCTGTATCCCAGAGGCTTCCGGGCAATCTGAGCCACTGCGCCTGTCTGGTATTGTGTCTACTGTCAATGCTGCTGCTACAGCCTTTGTCACCAGGGATGATCTGTCTTCCGCTCTAGCCGGGTTAGAGGAGAAGATTGCTGCCATGATTGCCTCCAATCCCACAGGGTGGCAGGAAGTGTTAGATTCCCCTCCCCTGGTCCTCCTAACTTGGAGTAGGAATGGGTTCATGAAGGGGAAGAGCTAAATGTTAAGGATTCTGTGAAGGGCCAGGCAGATGAGTCTGTTTCTGAGGAATCTGGGCCCGAAGATGTCCAGTTGGTATCAGCCACTCAGTCACAGAGGCTTTTGATCCAGATTTTTACTGAGATGGTTTGTTCTGTTAAGTTACCTCCTGCAGAGGTTTCTGAGCCCCCCCGGTCCTATGTGGGGTCCCTAAGGCCTACCCAGTCTGCACAGGTTTTCTCCTTGCACCCATTGTTGGAGCAGATGGTGTATACTGATTGGAAACATTCTGACAGGATTTTCATTTGGTTTTCCCATTTTATCTCCCATGGAGGAAAATTTTGTTAAATGGAGCATGCCAGCCATAGATGCGGCAGTCTTATCCTTAAACAAGAACTTAACTTGTCCGGTGGATAACGCACAGGGCCTCAAGGACCCTGTTTACCAAAAACTGGAGTCACTATTAAGGGGTTCCTTTTCTTTGGCTAGCTCAGCCATTCAGCCAGCTGTCGCAGCAATAGGACTCTGCCCGTCCCTAAGGGATCAGGTCAGATGGCCTGACAGGCCTACCCAAGAGGAGGATCCTGCTGAGTATAGGGTGGATATACCTCAAGCACTGTTTGGCTGTAGATGCCTTGAAGGATTCGCTACAAGTCTCTCATCTAGCTCTCCTGTCTGTACACATGCGCTGACATATGTGGCTTGAGAACTGGTCAGCTGAGCTTCCCTGTAAGAAGTTGTTGGCAGTGTTCCCCTTCCATTGAGAATGCTTGTTTGACGATGATTTGGACAAATATATCCAAAAGATTTCCAGAGAGAAGAGCGCTGTACTTTCTGTGAAGAGAAGGACCAGGCATTCCTCGTCTAAAACCTCCGGGACTGCTTCCTCAGGTATCTTAGCCCCAAGGCAGTTCTGCCACCAACAGGGTGCTAGAGCCCGGGGCAAGCCACAGGACCAAAAGAAACCCTGGGTCCAAAACGCTTCTAAATCCAGCACCAAGCCCTCCTTTTTGGGGATGCCCCCACTCTATTGGGTGGGGGGAAGGCTTCATCACTTTGCGGACATTTGGAGAACAGTGGTTCAGGACGAGTGGGTCACCTAGACAGTATCCTGCGGTTACAGCTAGAATTGCGGCGGTTTCCTCCTCGGGTTTCTAAGATCCAGTGTTCCATTTGGATCCTCCAAAAAAACTTATTGTTTCAGGCACTAGATCATTTAGTGTACCAGGGAGTGATTTATACAGGTCCCTGAATCCAAAAGGGGCTCAGGGTTTTATTCAAACCTGTTCACGGTTCTAAAACCAATTGGTGACAAAAGGCCAATTTTAGATCTAAGATCCCTAAACCAGTATCTATTAATCCAGTCCTTTTTAGCAGGAGTCAGTCCACTCGGTATTAGCCTAGCTCCAGATGGGAGACTTTTCTAGCCTCCACTGATATCAGGGACGTGTATTTACACGTACCTATCTTTAGACCTCTTCTTCATGGCGCTGCCCTTGGGTTTGCCACAGGACCCTGGGTGTTTGTAAAGGTCCTAGCACCAGTACTGGGTCTGTTAAGGGCCCATGGAATCTTGGTGCTCAGATACTTGGATAACCTCCTGCTCAGAGATCACTCCCTGCAGGTCCTAGAACAGAGCGTAGCCTGCGCAGTGCGGTATTTAGAAAACCTGGGCTGGGTCATAAATATCAAAATCAGCTTTGAGGCCAGCTCAGTGTCTGAAATATTTAGGTCTGATCTTAGATATGGTCCAGGCAAGGGGATCTGTGCCTTAAGGATCAGGTGTGTTGTGTAAGGGGCACCAGGCAAACCCTTCGTTCAGCTCTGTATGAGTCTTCTGGGAAGGATGGTATCCTCCTTCGAGGCAGGTCCCTATGCCCAGTTCCATTCCAGGCCTATACAAATGGGCAGTGAATCAGTGGGTCTACTGAGAGACTGGGAGCTCAGTGGGGTGAAGAACTACAACGAGCGATTGTAGTAAAAGAACTGTTATGCTTTGTGTTAGGAACTGTTAGACTGTTGCCATAGGAGACAGCATCCCTGTACATGCAGATGTGGCATCTTGCTGGATGCCTTTCCCTGCATGGCTGTCCTCTTGTTGAAGTCTCAAGTCTGCCAATTAATCTTGCAACTACCTAAGGGTGTCCTGGCCCTAACCCTCTCTCCCCCAAAAAGTTTGAGAAAAACCTTCCTTTACATTCAAGAAGTGTCTGGCGCCCAATAACCTTAATTACTCTGCACCCACCATACCTTACAACCCACTACATACAGAAGGATGTCGGCTATCCCTGGCCCTGGAGGTTCTCATTAGATCAAAGGAGGCCTGGGACCTTACTACATCTAATTCTCTAAATTTGACAGCCAGGGTGTTGAAGGATTGTGGCATCTCAGGACCCGTGGTATCTACCCTAGTGAATGCCAGGAAAGCGGTTACTATCAGGATCTATTATAAGATCTGGAAGACTTGTATTGCTTGGCGTAAAGCCAGAAAATGGCTTCCTCGGAAAAAAGTGATTGGGAGAGTTCTCTTTTCTACAGTCGGCTGTGGAAATCAGACTGGCCTTGAGTACAATTTGGGGGTCAGATTTCGGCCTTGTCCGTATTCTTCCAAAGGCCTTTAGCCTCCCATTCTCTGGTCTGAACCTTTTTGAGGGGACAACTTATTTGCTCCCCCCCCCCCCCATTAGGTCATCTTTGTGCCCTTGGGAATTAAATTTGTTGCTGTCTGTGTTACAAAAACCATCATTTGAGCCTATCAAGAAAATTCCATTAGTCTTGTTGTCACCCAAGCTAGCCTCCCTGATGGCCATCACCTTGGCTAGAAGGGTGTCAAAATTGGCGGCCCTTTCATGTAGGGAATCATACTTGATCCTTCACCATGACAAGGTGGTGTTGTGTCCTATTCCTTCCTTCTTGTCAAAGGTGGTGTTGGCCTTTCATTTGAATCAGAACATTGTTCTGCCTTCCTTTTTCTCTCGGCCTCATTCGGCGGAAGAGGCAACTGCATTCCTTGGATGTAGTGCGGGCAGTCAGTTTTTTGATCTGCGGAGTTCCGAGGATCAGACTCCTTTTTTTGTTTACCAGGAGGACCTAAGAAGGGACAGGCCGCTTCCAAAGCTTCCATTGCTCATTGGGTCCGCCAATTGGTCATTGAGGCCTATGGTCTGAAACGTAAGGCTCCTCCCTTCAGGGTGAGCGCTCATTCTATCAGGGGTGTGGGAACCTCCTGGGCTTTTTGCCATCAGGTATCTGTGGCTCAGATTTGTAAGGCTGCTACCTTGTCTTTAGTGCATACATTCACAAGATTTTATCAGGTGGATGTTAGAGCAGCCGAGGATTCGGCTTTCAGCCATACTGTACTACAGCCTGCCGTATAAAGTCTGATGGCTATTTTTTTGGCAGGGTGTCTCCGTCCCCTCAAGGTTATTGCTCTGAGATGTCCCAGGGAGTAAGGAATAATAGCCTGACTCTGTGTCCTGTGATGTACGATAAAAAAAATAGAATTTTTTTTTTTTTCTTTAGTCATACTTGCCTGTAAAATCCTTTTCTTTGAGTACATCAGGGGGCACAGAGGTCCCTCCCCTCTTTTGAGGATTCAGTGCTTGCTACAAAACTGAAGTACTTCCTGTATGAGGGGGTTATATAGGGCTCTAAGGCTTTGGTCTACCAGTGTCCATTCACCCAGAGATGGTGTATAACCCTGTAAATAATGAATAATAGCCTAACTCTGTGTCCTGTGATGTACTCAAAGAAAAGGGTTTTACTAGTAAATATGATGAAAAACCTATTTTTTTTTTTTTTTTTTTAATTGGCATGGAGCTGTTGGCACTAAGATCAAATTAATATCCACTTTGTTCCTGTTACTAGGTTCCAAGAGCCCATAAAACCCCAAATCCAGCAGTTTACCTATTCACATGATATACTTGGCATTTTGGGTTACTACTAAAGCTGCCTTCTGTATAAAGGTGTCAAAACTGGCCAATTTTGAACACTAAAAAACTAACAGCTAAGGTTAGAGCATAAACACCAAAGGTTAGCATCACTGTGGTAAAACATTTGCTTGTTTTTGTGTTTAAATTGCTTCACAAGCTCACTGGGTAGAGCACTGGTAAAGCCGCCAACATAGCAATTGTAAAACATGAGTGCCAGTTCCACTGTATCTTGTGAATGTGCCTGCACATCCACAGGGTTTATACACATGGGAGAATGGCTACATTTTCATATCTTTTGCCAAAGTTGAATTGTTCATGACTGCTTTTATTCACCATGCAGGTGGCTCATGGGATTCCTAAATACGATTTGGACCAGGGCTCAAAATTTCAAGTCCCGAGTTACTTGCCACCAGTTCCCCCACCCGACCCTAATTCCACCCCTAAAAATGCCCTCAGGGAAGGGGAGCGGGATCTGCCAAAGTTAAATTTTCCAATTAACAAGCTGGTGATTGGTTGCTAGGTGGTCCGAGCCTGCCGCCTGCACCCCTTCGATGCGGCTCCAAACTTGCCTAATGCAAGCAGGTGAGTGAAAATTTTGAGGGCTGATGGAACATATAGTAGGAAGAAGAGTGCCAAAGATGTAAACTGGTGACCTGAGCAAGCCCTTTAACATTTTTCACAATAAATCCACTTCAGATCCCTGGCTTTGGCCCATTTGCTATTCAACTATGACCTAAGCCACGGTAAAGGGAATCTAGAGTCTTCAAAATGCAATCACTATTGTGATTACCACTGTGATAAAAAAAATCGAATTCGACTTTTAACTATGCTTTGATGCTCTCATCCTTCTACTTTTCCACTCTACTTGTACCAGCTCGTAGTACCCTTTCATTACTAGGCCATTTTAAGTTTACAGTGCTATGATGGCTTAACAATTAGTCATGCTACACTGTTCCCAGAATGAAATTTTATATACAGTAATTTTATTAGATCTTTCTTTCTTTCAGTAGTATTTAATAACCAATGTTTGATTGCTTTTCCTTTACATGGTAAAAAGCTATTTTGCTCAAAACCTGTTGCCTTACCTTCTGTTTTTAAAACCTTAAAAATGACAGGACAATATAAAAAAAAAACAAATGACCTCTTGTTAAAAAGTAGACACCCCAAGGTGATCTATTTTTTGGAAATGCAGAAATATTCGCATGTGCACTGGCTGCCTTTATCCATTTTTCTAAAGTGTATTTTATAAATGCAAATGTACATGTCCATCACACTGTGATTCCTAAATGTAAGCCTGTAGCGAACTGGTTAGGCCTCATGCACACTGCTGCTGTTAAACTCACGTTTTTGTGAATTTGGATGTGTTTGTGTTTTTTTTTTTTTTTTTTTCTGCCCAAAACTCCTCTGTTTATCCTATGTGTCCATGCACACATTGGCGTTTTTAGCAGTTTATTAGCAGGAGAGATTATGGGCTGTTATCTGAATACCATAAAATTGCATTCAAGCAGTTCTTCTGACAAAAAAAAGCTAAAATGCTCATAAACGTGCATAAACTCTAGGCACATTTAGCACTTCAGCCTTTATTTTAATGGCCAGAATGAATTAAAATTCTGGCAAATGCAATAAACAAACCCAACCTCCAAACTCTGTTAAATGCTCCTAAACTGTTTTGAAAAATGCAGCTTAGGTGAGTTCATAATGCTGATTTTCTCCTGTGAGGATAAACAGCATTTACAAGAAATCAGTGTACATGAGGCCTTTAAAGTACAAACCCATAGGTAAATCTAGGCCTTAAAAAATACACCTGTTTGTGTGAGCATCAGCATCTGGCTGTAGAAGATACTTAGGGATAAAATGGGAAAAAGTTTTTATTTTCTTTCAGCAAAAATGCACTTTTTCTTTAAAATTAATAAGAAAAGATCTATGTGTATTCTTAAATCTTGGGGTGCTTTGTGCATTTCTTCAAGATCTGTGCTGTGATATAGTATGAGACTTTGGCTGTGTGCAGACATGTCCTGTAATGAAGACCAGTCACTGCTTTTCTGTTTTTGCTCGGGGTGACTGGTCTTGCTTTTCCTATTTGATCAACCGTTCACTTTTTGCATGTATTGAACACAGTGGCGATCCGTCCATAGAGGGCGCACGAGTGCCCCCTCCCCTATTCATGCATCTGACCCCCTGATCTACATATCAGTGGCACCGAACCATGGATTTCAATGCAGGATGGGTGTTTTTTTAAGTACCTGATTTGGAGCCAGAGACTCTAATAAGCTTCAAAAAAAGGGTGGCCTTGGAGTGCAGAGCATTGTGCTCCAAGGCCACCCAGTTGTATGACCATAGTGAATTAATTTTCGCTATTTTCACACTAAAGTTCCTCCTCAATCAGGAAGCAGGTCTGTAAGACCTGTTTCCCGATTGGCCAAAATGTCAGGCGATTCTATTGGATGCCTAGCGCTTTGGCGGAAGAGGAGACCCACGGCGGAGGAAGCTGGAGCAGCAAACACTGGAGCCAGGAGAGGATACCATGTGGGGGGGTGGGTGCTATTTTAGTGCAGTGTCACGCCGCTGGGGGGATGGTGTGCTTTGCCGCCCCCCCTCGATAGAAGAACCCTCCAGCTGCCACTGATTGAACAAATATAGGAAAATTCTTAGTGTTTTTTTTTTTTTACCAGGCAGACCAAATATGAGAAGTTCATAATTATCCTTTACATACACTTTAAGATTATTCCTTTAGGATTTTGAAGCAGAGCACACATTTGAACGTTTTATTTCTGCTTTACGAATTCACCTTTTTCTTTCTTACAGTATACTGTGTTTCCTAAACACAGATGAATTCATTCAAAAGTTGAAAAGAAAATCTAAAATCAATTTGGTGTTCCTTAGACAGAAAACAGCTTTTACATACATGTGATGTGCTTTAAAGACTGCAAATCTATCTTCATAACTGTAAAGCCTGTGTACTTGACGGTTTGTTCTCATTTGCAATGTGAGAGGAGGCATGCCCATGTCAAATGCCTGGCTTGCTGCTGAGTGCATCAAAAAGCCATAAGTGTCAGGAAACCTGTTTCCAAGGAAACCCATGCGTGCTTAACTTCATGGGAATTTTTTTTCTAAGACCACCATTATTTTAAACCTTGGCATACTTGTATAAAGAACATGTATAATATCATTTCTATATGGATTTCTGTAATGAAAATAAATCTGGCAACTCAATCGCATAGGAGGAAGGCATGGGTCAGAAGACATGATTTGCCAGTATTCAAGCCCAAGTTTTGTTTTTAAAGGGAATTTATAGTGGTTATGGACATACTTTTTAAAGGCAGGAATGAGGGAAAATTTATTTCTAATTTTTTAGTGAGGTAAATATGACCCATTTACAAATATTGCGTAGTCTTCCATCTAGCCAGCAGGGGGAGACCTAGTCTCATTTGCCTCTTGCTGTTGTAAAATCCTGTTTACAGGCCTAAATAGCTCAAGTGTGAATCATGTAAACTTTAACCATGAGGTTGTCTTGACTGCTCGCTTTTAAAATACTATTGAAAGAGATTTTGTTGCAATGCCCTCTCAGCAGTGATTTGGGCTTTCCTAGAAGTTCCATTTGGTCTTCATCAGAACTAATTTTCCATTTTATTTCCTGCCATGTCCCTGGGCTGGCTTTTCCTTGCTAGACTATATATAAATGGGGTGGAAGCTGCAAGGGTAGATGGAAGCAGTAATGTCCAGGGAGAGGTATAGCATGTAATGGTAAGGAGACTGCGTGTTCTCCTGAGTGGGTCTCCCCTACCCAGCAGATTGGAGGACACCTGGAAAAGTAGCCTATGGCAATACTGGGGGACGTTGACCACTGGTAAGCTGTATGTTTCTGTAATATCTAAATATATATTGTGGAATCCTGAGGATGCTTAATACACCAAGTATTGTGAACCTGTGCATGTGGTTTAAACAGTAAAAAGCCAAATCTCCTTCCTGGACACTTCACCTTTGAGAGAGCTTGGATGCATGTGGCACAACATATAGTGTGAAGGGTTTGCATGGGTACAAGCACCTGTATATAAGGGCAGGAGTAATTGGTATCCGGTCTGTGAACCTCAGTGCGTGAGACAGAGAGCACTGAGGATTCCGCTACTGGCCTGGATTATGAGAAAGACTGTGTGGTGGAAACCATGTGCACCTGAAGTCTCTTTATACATGTAGGGATGAACTGGGTGAGATTGACTATATACTTGTGTCCCTGGGCCTTGGGCTGCCCACTGCCAGGCAAATTGCAGATGTTGCCAGATTGCAAAGAGCCATGAAGGAAGAGTTAGTCTAATATCTTTTCTAATAATTTACAGTAGGTCCCCTGGCACGGGGGGGGGGGTTGTCTTATCAACTGCTGCTAGATGGTGCCACAACCAGGTCGCAGCTCCTAGAATTTCTCCACTAGGGGGCAGCAAGTACTGGGAAGGCTATGGTGCAGAGACCAAAGCACAGTTGGGATCAAGCAGAGGACTTGACAGGTAAGAAGTTGGACAGTCTGGGGCAGCAATAAAATAAGCAATCAGGGTCAGCAGAAACGGGTAACAGGCTTCAGTATTTTAGCTTTTGCATATGGGTGGCTGGTTTGAAGACACAGCTCTAGCTTTAAAGACTGGGAGTATAAATGCCCTTTGAGCCATATGACATGCCCAGCATTGTTTAAGGGAACTCTGAAAGTTCTGGCAAGGATTCTTTGAATATATTTTGGAAGTATTGGCAGGCATTTTGTAAGTCCTACCTTAAAATACATACTGCTATATTAAGAGGAACTACAACTGAAAAAATAGCTGCTTCCTTAAATATGTAACATGAACACTATATATAGTGTGTGTGTGTGTGTGTATACATGTAGTGCTTACTTCTGTAGGAGCCCTTACAAATTCTCCCCCAGTGGATTGTCCCACATCTAAACACACAATCTCAGCCACACTTTTCCTCAATAATCAGTCTAGGGGTGGTGGTTTTATTTTTAGAGAACTTGGATGGGGTTGAGAGAATTGAGTGAAATACTGCAAAATCAGAAACTATATACAGATTAAGGACAATTAACTTCATTCTTAAAAGTTGAAGCATAAGTCCTTGCTTGTAGCACACTATGGACTTGGCTTTGTAATTAAAAAAAAAAAAAAAAAATATATATATATATATATATATATATATATATATATATATATATATATATATATATATATATATATAATATATTTATCACTTTTTTGTTTACATAAAATTCACAGTTCACGGACGACGCATATACAGGTCAAGTCCTTATGGTGAAATCACATCTTACTTTAACTGTCCATGTTTTCAGCTGAGGCAGCTACTGATAGAGGTGCTAAGGCTGGGGTGCATTGCACACCTTATATTTTCCATGCACAAGTGATGGTGCTAATGGGCACTCTTTGAATATATGTTTGTGTGTTTTATCTTTTAACCACCTCCTGCCTGCCGTATTGACAGGCACAAGGTGTGTCTCTCGTTCTGGGACGACGTCGTCCCCAGGGGCGGACTGACCATTGAGCCACTCGGGCACTGCCCGAGGGCCCTGGGCCACTAGGGGGCCCCATCAGGGTTGCCAGCCTCAGTAAAACCAGTGACAGTATGTATAAATCTGTTTTTTTTTTTTTTTTTTTTTGTTTTTTTTTACATCTATATGTGTATACTGTGTGATTGTATACTGTGTGGCCCCATAATCTCTGATTGCCTGGGGGCCCCATAATCTCCTATTGCCCAGGGGCCCCATGGGTTATCAGTCCGCCCCTGGTCGTCCCACTCCTGCGGTGCCCATGGGGGCGATCGGCGCTGTGCTGTGTCCATGAGATACGGCAAATCACAGACCTCGGTAAACAGCCGATGACTAGGCTCTTTACCCATGTGATCAGCTGTGTCCAATCACAGCTGACCACATGTAAACAAGGAAATGCCTGTTATCAGCATTCAAAGTGATATGTAGCAAACAGGAACCGCAAAGACACTTCATCTCTGATACATATTCCATGCTGTTCTCCAACCATAACCCCAAGTCCAATAAAGTGAGCCACAAATGGGAAGAACTATCCTTAGACTTAACAGAGGAAGAATGGGAAAAAATATACACCTGCATTCACAAAGGAACAATGTTTCAATGCAGGGAATTGATTTAAAATCTTCTCACGGTGGTATAGGACACCCCTTAGATTGCACAAGATCTATCCCACAATCTCACCCAAATGCTGGTGATGCAATGAAGCCGAAGGCTTGTTTACACATATGGTGGATGTGTCCATTATTCAAACCCTTCTGGAAGGAAGTTCACCAGCTCACCAACCAAATCACAACATATTCTTTAGACTACGCCCAAGCACAATTTATGCTAAATCACTCCTCAATTCCGATTAAAAGCATATTTTCACTCTCTAGCCATGCTTATGGTAAATGAAGCGAAAATGTGCATGCCATTCCGATGGTGAAATCCCAACCCCCGTACTATAGCAGAGTGACTCCAATGCATATAGAAAACCACTGAAATGGAGGATCTTGTCCACCAAGCAAAAGAAAATTGGTTCAAATTTAACAAGCTATGGTCCTCTTGGCACCACTTTGTCACAACGGACAATTACTCCTAACTCTTGGCCTAACTAGTGAAGTTGTATCTCTGGCACTTCCCGGCAAAGCAGAATAGAACTTGTTTCCCCTCCCTCACCTTTTTTTTTTTCTTCTTCTCCAGGCTATCCCAGGCCCTTCCACCCTTCCCCCCTCCTGAGATCCTAATCTGGTCCCCCCCCCCCCCCCCCACCACATTAAAACTAACAAGCTATCATGCCAAACTGATGAAATCCCAACATGTATGATACATGGCTCTCAAGCGCCTAACTACCCATCTACCAGGCTAGCTGTCCCCATGGCGAAAATTGCCCCTTCTTGAATAAAGCTTGGAAACAAAAATTAAGATACCATAGGTTCTAGATACCAAAGCTGAACGGACATCACTAATGTTTATGTATGCCCAAAATACTGGGCTATCCTTCTTGGGTAAACAAGAGACTCGATTTATTAATTACATGGGTATTTAAGCACAAATAGTATTATATGTACGAAATCTGTGGAACATAGATATTGTCATTAACTTGTTTCATTCCCAGCGAAGACTGCTACATAATCTGATATGCTGACTCACATATGTTAACATTATCTATATGATCCATTATACTTTACTTGAAATAAAGCTTTGGGAAAAGGAATTGGGGGTGAGTAGTACTGTCTCCCTCCCTGACAATTTGTTCCCAGATGGGGTGTCTGGGGATGTTAGACACTACTCCCAGGCCTGTTGTGACAGGACAGGCAAAACAAGCAATTGCTTGGGGCCCCCGAGCTGGCCTGGGGCCCCAGCCGTGGCGCTGGCCGCTGGCCGCCACTTCCCAGTGCTGCCAACCGCCCGCCCGTAGATGTCCGTTATGGGCAGCGGTGCCTATAAAAAAGATGGCCGCGAGCCAACCATGTAACTGCGCATGCGCCGTTCCGAAGCTGGCCGGGCTCGGGAAAGCTCGTACTCGCTTGGCCGGGCGGCACATGCGCACTAACCGCCCGGCGTCATTTTTGAATAGATTCCAGAGTACACTTGTTCCTGGCTAAGACACGGCATCCGCATTTTGTGCACTCGCCGTAGGCGGAGTCAAGGGGGGTAAGTGAGGAGAAGAGTGTGACGCTGGGGCAGAGGATGACATTACTGGGGACACCAGCTGACACTACTGGGTCTGTGGACAGGCGACAGAGGATGACATGGCATTATTGAGGGAGGGTGAAGCCATGGCATGCAGAGGGACAGTGAAGGACACTGATGTGCTGCCCTGTGGACTGTGGACAGGTGAAAGGGAAGCAGCACACACTGGTGTGGAGACTGTAATATGATGGTGGACAGAGAAGGAGGCTACTGTGAGGGGGTGAGGAGGACACTATCATGTCTGCAGTCTCTGTCCCTCTCCTGTAGTATGTCTGCAGTCTCTGTCCCCCTCCTGTAGTATGTCTGCAGTCTCTGTCCCCCTCCTGTAGTATGTCTGCAGTCTCTGTCCCCCTCCTGTAGTATGTCTGCAGTCTCTGTCCCCCTCCTGTAGTATGTCTGCAGTCTCTGTCCCCCTCCTGTAGTATGTCTGCAGTCTCTGTCCCCCTCCTGTAGTATGTCTGCAGTCTCTGTCCCCCTCCTGTAGTATGTCTGCAGTCTCTGTCCCCCTCCTGTAGTATGTCTGCAGCCTCTGTCCCCCTCCCCTTCAATTGTTGAAAATGTTCAAATTTTATGCATATTATATGCAACAGCAGTATTTGCACTGTAAACCTTTTTTATGTATATAAAGTGTTGGTGAACTTAAACTGTATTGCTATGCTGTGATTCCTGTAGACATTGCGTGCGTGGGGGGGGTTGGGGGGGGGCCTCCATGTCCATTTTGCTTGGGGCCCCCAAATTCCTTCAAACGGCCCTGACTACTCCTAACCTTAATCCAGGTACTCAGAATTGTTAACACTGTTGTTAACCACTTCAATACTGGGCACTTTCGCCCCCTTCCTTCCCAGACCAATTTTCAGCTTTCAGCGCTCTCACAATTTCAATGACAATTGCGCGGTCATACAAAGCTGTACCCAAATGAAATTTTTACCATTTTGTTCACACAAATAGAGCTTTCTTTTGGTGGTATTTATTCATAATTCCGTTTTTTTATTTTTTGCGATATAAGCGGAAAAAATGAGCGGAAATTTGGAAAAAACAATATTTTCTTCTTTCTATTTTAATAAAAATCCAATAAAATCGAGTTTTGTCATAAATTTAAGCCAAAATGTATTCTGCTACATGTTTTTGTTTAAAAAAAATCCTGTTAAGTGCATAATAATTGGTTCGTGTGATCAGACACATATGCGCAAATGATCATGTACAGATGTGCGCAGGTGATCACGGACATGTGTGCAGATAATCATTGGGACATGTGATTTTACTGGGACATATGTGGGGGACAGGTGTTTTTACTATGTGGGGACATGTGTTTTGGGGACTTTGTGTTTTTTTTACATTGTGGGAACACTAGGTTGGTGATCAGTGAGCAAAAAGCTGTAAAAAACAGCTCATACTCACTGATCACCAGCCGGCTGCAGCGATCTGCTCTCCTCTCCTCACTGACCACTTCCGTGTGAGGAGAGGAGAGCAGATGGCCTAGAAACCGGCTGTGTTTACATCACATGACGGCTGTGATTCGACACGGCCGTCATGTGATCAGGAGGGCCAATTGCAGAGCCCTCCTACCGATCAGAGATGCGCCGTGTCCGGGTGACACGAGCGCATTGGGATTGCGCCGCTGCGTGGGCACGCGCGCGAGATCCCTCTCCTTCTGAGGGACGTTCCTGAACGTCCACTCAGGAGAGATAGCCCACCCGGCCGTTTATGTGCAGTGGCCGGGTGGGAAGTGGTTAATACCCTGCTATTATAATTTGTATCTACCCAAATCACTCGCTTATTGCTGAATCTCACTATATGGCAGTCTATTACTGATCTTATGTTATTTGTTCTTTGCAAATAAAATAAAAATGAAATAAAAAAATAATTAATTTGGGTACAGCATTGCATGACCGCTGAAAGTTGAAAATTGGCCTGGGCAGGAAGGGGGTAAAAGTGTCCAGTAGAAGTATGTATAGTGGTTCTTCTCTGAGGAGTTTTGCTTTTTCTTCTGTAAGGATATTGTAACAAATCATTTCTGAACGAATCGAAGTAGCAGATGGGTTACTGCTTTTCATTTGAAGTGAAGGCTCTTACATTCTGAGTCACCTTGCTAGTGATTTCAAATGTTTTTTGACCCTCCTAGGTATAGGGGCCATATCATATAATAGTGAGCCTCTTTTCATAGCTGGTGGGTTGGAATGTACAGATGTATTTTCTGACCCAAGTGGCGGTTGTGATGATTAAAATGATTTATATTAGGATTGACACTGGTTATATATACTGTATGTTAAAGATTGTTCTATATCTTATATATTTTAAAATGCTTTCTGCAAATACCATTGGAAGTACTAGCAGGAAATCTGGAAGTCCAAGCAGAGACTTTGGAAATGTAATAGTTTTAAGTGCATAAATAAATTTTGATCTTGCCAGAAATCTTAGGATCTGAAAAAAAAAAAATCATGTGTTCTCTGCACTGAAATCTCAAGCAGTGTTGTCAATCCTGTCAAGTTCAGCTATATGAACTATAGAATACCTTCCCTTTTAAAAGGTGAAGAGAACAGGGGGAGATGTTCTGATATCCTATGGTGACAATGCTCAGGACTCATCAGTGGGGATGGGCAAATCTGCATAGCTACACTAGGAAACCAGGAGACCTCTATCTATCTATCTATCTATCTATCTATCTATCTATCTATCTATCTATCTATCTATCTATCTATCTATCTATCTATCTATTATCATTTTATGTGTGTGTATGTGTGTATGTATATATGTGTAATATATATAATACACACGTGCATGTGTGTGTGTAGGCTTATTGGTAAAACAAAAGACATGACAGCAAACGTGAGCTGCAACCATATAACCAAACTGCCTCCTAACTAGCAACCTAAGTAACAGGAAGCCTAACTAACAAACTATATACAATATGTACAAAAATGGGGAACATTGATACACAGGGAAAACTGGAGATGCAGGGAACAGGCCAGGACTTAGGTTCAAGGGGAGCAGAAAAGACACAGCAGGGTTGCAGGGCAGGAGCAAAATCAGAATCGAGGCTCAGGAAAAGGGGCAATCAGTATTTTGGAGCAAAGCAACACAATGAAGCGATGTGTAATGGTATAGGAGGGATTAAATACCCAAACAGAGGAGGAGGGGGTGCTGGGGCCCACCCGTATGGGCTGTGGGCTCCATACATGTTCCAGTTTTCTGTTTTTTTTTTTTGTGGGCTCTGTTGAGGAGAACCCCAATGTGAAGGGGCTTGAGGTGCACCACCTTGTTGTTTTATAAGGATCCACAGTATGAGGTTGCGTAGGAGGAGGTGGTGGTTGATAATAGGGATTGGGCGGGTGGTAAATTTAAACACCGCATCAGCCACTTGCTGCTTGAGATTGCACAGACATTACTTGATTCTGATGTTGGTTCTGAGGTAGAGGAAGGGGCGTAACATTAGCCTCCAGAGAGGGGAGAACACTAATAAGCAATAAAATGGAAGTCATGTTCCCCCAAATTGCCAAATTCGGTTCCAGTGATGAGGATGGAGGGGATGGTGTCACTGACGAGACTTGGATGCCAGATAGAGCAGAGGAGGAAAGTGAGGGTGAGGCACAACTCCGAGGCAGCCATTATGGAAGATTAGAGAGCAGCCACCCTATTAAATCAGATTGTTGATCTGTTATCTCCCGGCCCAAAAGCTCAGCTGTGTGGGCCTTATTTAGCACATGTGCAGCCGATAGCACTGTTGCAATTTGCAATCTCTGCTGCAAGCAGATCAAGTGTGGCAAAAACACCCGCTATTTGGGTACCATATGCTTGACAAGGCATTTAACCTTCCAACATTCAGCCCGTTGGCAAGAGCACCTGAAAGCCACACACAAGGGACACCATTCTTCTCCTCCTCACCTTTTGTCTACCCCCGCTATATCTCATGACTTTTCGGAAGCCTCCACTGACAGGGATGATGGTATAGCAACATGCCTGACAGCAGCACACCACCAGCTGTATAGTATAGCAGATACATTTCTCTGCCACAGCTGCTGCATGGAAAAAAACAAACTCCCTCCCACCTACATGCCCAGTGTCTAAATTCCAGATTCTCCTAATTGCTGGTTTTACAACTCCTGCCTTTCCATCTGGTGGATTATGCCCCTTCCATGAATTTGCAGAATGTGCTGTACCACAATGGCAGGTTCCCAGTCGCTATTTCTTTGCACGTAGGGCCATTCCAGCTCTGTACCATCACGTGGAAGGCAATGTTTTGGCATCGTTGGGAAAGGCAGTCAGCAGCAAGGTCCGCATTACTGCTGACACGTCATTCAGCAAGCATGGTCAGGGACAATTTATTTTGTTCACAGCACACTAGGTAACTCTGCTTGCAACTAGGAAGGATGCAAGATAGGGCTCAGTGCTGGAGCTTGTTTTGCTGCCACGGCTCCATACAGCTTATGGTGATGCGAGATCTGTCATCCTGCTCCTTTATCATCTTCTTCTTTTCTTCTTTCCTCTTTCTCTTTCTCCCTCAATGCTGCAGTGGCTGCATATGCAGCAGAGTGCCATCAACAAGTACCTGTGTAAGTATGGCACAAGGACAGGCTAAGGGGAGCTCTACTTTTTTTTTTCTTTTCTTTCCCCCCACGCCAATGGCTGCTGATGGACGCATGCACTGTACTGTCACTGTTGGAGTAGACAAAGATGGTGAGCTGTAACAATGCATGCATCAGTGACCCAATCCCTCTTGTGTTCCTGCTGGAGCATACTATGCGTGGCATTATGGATGGGGCACTTGAGGCAGAGCAGTGGGAGAAAGAGGAGGACTTCCTTTCCTCACAAGGCCCACTTTATGCAGACACCATTCTTTTGACGCCACCAAACACAAGTGGAGAGGGAGGAGGAGGAGGATTCTGGCAGTTTTGGAGTCATTGAAGCAGAAGAAGACATACGTCAAACCTTAAGAGATGGATTTCAGTCCCTAGAAACCTTGGGAGTAGGAGGAGGCAGTTCCAGATACTGTAATCCTCAGTGACCCCGAGGACTCTGCTTCTCATGCCTCTGCAAACTTGCGGTATATGGGCTCCCTTATTCTTCAAAGCCTGCGAAAGAACAAGAGAATTTGTGGCACCAAGGAGAAGGATTATTATTGGTTGGCAACCCTCTTTGACCACCATTAGAAGGGAAAAAGTTTAGGAAATCAACCTGCTCTAGCAGAGGGCACACAGAATGAAATATCTTGAGGACACCTTAAAGAGGAGTTTATGTAACCCTTTCCAGACTGATAGGTTAGTTTTAATGAAAAAGCTAGTTTTTGAGGCTTCTGTTTATCAAAGGAGGAGCGGTGGAGAAGGGGGCTGCCTAAGTGATGCATTTCAAATTTTTTTTGTCCTAGGTGCCTAGGGCTGTCAGCTTTAAGATCCCATGGAGAGCTTTCCAGTAGACTATCCACTGGGTTACTGGGTCAAGAGAATAGACCACTGGCCAGAACTTGCCCAGTATGCAATTGAGCTGCTTGGCTGCCCTGCGTCCAGCGTGCTTTCCGAACAGGAATTCAGTGCTGCTTGAGGTTTTGTGACAGATAAGAGGGCGTCTGTCCTAATACTCTGACCAGCTGACATTTTGTCAAAATGAATCGGTCCTGGATTAGCAGCAGGCATCAAGCCCCTGATGCTGATATCGCTGATTTGAGTGTTTTTGGGATCTTGAATCTCTGCCAAGCTGTCTAGCTTTGTGGGTGTTGATTTTATGTTGAACTAATTTTTTGGTAAGGTTTCATGGGCACAATTAACACCCAAGGACCATTTTTTTCTCTTTTTTTTTTTTTTTTGCACCTGTTTTGACAGGTACACCAAATTTAAATTTTTAAATGTCATTTTTTTTTTTTTTCTTTATAAATGTCAGTTTTGCTGCAGCAGGTTCCATACACAGTACAGATGAGCCACTTTACAGGCAGAATTTTTTTATTTTTGTTTCAATTTAGGCATTATTAAAATCAATGCTCCTTTTAGATGTCCGCCAGGGCAGTACCCAGGCCATCATACCCCTTTTATGGCCAATAACGTGCATATAAGCCTTCAAAATGGGGACTTTTGATTTTTCAAGTTCGGGTCCCATAGACTTTAATAGGGTTCGCAGTTCAGTTCAGACGTTTGCGATGTTCGAGAGTTCTGGCATGAACCGAACTGAGCGGGGTGTTCGGCCCATCTCTAACAAAAATTATTGGCCATAAAATATCACTGAACTTCCGTGTATGGAATGCAGTACTCAGGCATGGGAGTTTGAGGGAGGGGGTAGTTAATTGGGTGCCTCCGGGGCCCAGGAAAGAAATGATGACTGGTTGCCAAGGACAGCACGTGTTCTATTTTCTTATTTCCTAGATGTGATTAGTATAGATCACCATGTCTCCAGCAGTGAACTGTAAAGATCTTTTAAATAAGATCATAGGCAAATTCTAGGGGAAAAAGTGAAAATAAACCTTTTTAAAGTGGTGCCTTGTCGGCCCCAGCATCTTCTCCTGTGTCTATTTCGCCTATCTCCATTGACTGCTGTGGGAGGACATCACTCCTGTGCAGGAGCTAGTCATTCTGGCACACAGGAATTGGGATGGCCTTTGTAAGCTGAGCTGCACTTGTGCAGCTCAGTTTACAGTCCAGGGTTTGCTATGAGCAGGCAGGTAGGTGTAATCTATTGCAGAAGGGACATTGCATGTCTCTTTTACTATAAAAGTTTGCCTGCTCACAGAATGTAACAGCAGAACATTAGTGTGCCCTTAGGAGCTTTTGCCATAATGTGCTTGTATGTGTAGCATATTTGCACATTATGGCGTGCTTACCTTGTATCCCTTCTCCATTGATTCATTGGCTGCAGCCTCCCTCAAAGTTGTCGATTTCCTCTTCACTTCATCTTCTTCAAGGTCTGGAATCTTCAACCATCTTGATTTGTCCTAATAATAATAATAAAAAAAAACATGACTGAAAAGACATACAGGGGTTGATTTTACTAAAACTGGAAAATGCTAAATCTAGGGCAGCTCTGCATAGAAACCAATCGGCTTCCATTTATTTAACTGTCAAAGCTTAATTGAACAAACTGAAGTTAGAAGCTGATTGGCTACCATGCACAGGGGCACCAGATTTTGCACTCTTCAGTTTTAGTAAATAAACCACAGTCTGTCATAAAAAGCCTACCTTTCCCTCTCCCCCCCCCCCCCAATACCAGTTTTTTTCCTCAAAGGATAATTTCCCCTTTTTTAACAAAATTCACATTTTGTTGCAGGTAAAAAAAAGTGCATTTACTATTTTTTGTTTTAGGCGTCTGAAAAGCATTGCATTAGCAATCAGCCGATCGCTGGTGCAATGCAGGTCTCCTGCAGACTGTCAATGTGAACTGTCTGCCCTGTACATCATACGGGCAGGCAGTTTTACATGGACAGGAAGAATTAATGAACTACCATAGTGCTCAACAACGCCGTGGTAGTTCATTGAAAACTACAAGCTGACAGCTGCAAAGGCTGTTGGTATTTGTAGTTCATTGATTCACAGGGAACTTATCCTTTAAAGTGTATTTCTACTTTTGCAGCCAGATTGGGGTAACTACCACTTTATATTTGACACATATTAATGTAAAAATTGCAGTTTACCCGTCTCTCCTTCCAATGCTCTGTACTGGCAAATTTCAGTAACAGCCACACCCCTCGTCACAAGTATCCTTACACAAGTTGTATTTGCATCGAGGGGTTGTGTCGGACTAGTCCTGGTTCTGTTTAAAGCTGGCCATAGTGTGATTTTCTTTCTTGGTTCCCCCTTTCTCTTGCTCGTTGACTACGTTGATGAGGGAATTTATTATTGATGGGGCTATAGCAGTCGGCAATCATCGCATGAACAATCCGACAGGCTGGTTGTACTCAAGTTGATCAATCAGCTTGGGTACAATCAGCCTTGCCCCCATACTTTGTTCAAATCTCGGCCAGTACCTGCTGAACTAGTCGGGATTCAAACCATCTATGGCCAGCTTACTCTGGCAACTGTGGGACTGCCCAGTCATATTAGAGATTTTGTTGATGGCCACTGTGTCTCTTGGTTTGTGTGAGTTTGAAGCACACATCACACACAAGCCAGAAGATTTACATTTACTTTTATGGGGCAGTATGGATGATCATTCTGAGTCTGCAATTGACCTGCTTTGTATTGTGTTTCTTTAGACGCAGCAGGTCCTATTGAGACACATTTAAATTGCAGGCAACAGTCTACACAGCCTTTTCCTATTATTTTTTTTTTAAATGCATGTGTTTGAGCAGCAGTGCATTCAAATGCAAAATGCAACAAGGTGAAGGTAAGACTATGAAAATGTAGGTTTAGCACAATGTCTATTTCAATGTCTTCAATTGGGCTTCGATGCTGGCATTTGGTCTATGTGCTCAGGTTGATTGTGGACAGTACCATAAATCTAAATGTCACTTATCTGCTGGTTTCTGTCATCTCTTCTTTTTGAAAGACCAGTTATTTTAAACTAGTGATACTACATCAATGTAATATTCAGTTTATTTTTTAAATTACTTGAGCAATTTGTGAACCAGTTTTATTTCAGCCAATGTATAGTTTCTGTGCTTTAATCTGATTCCTTATGCTAGGCATGGGGTTTCAATTCATTTTCACAAGCCATAGACATAGAATATGTATTTTTCTGTGCAGTATTGAGTGTTCTATTTATTTTATACACTAGAGGGCGACTTAATGTTTTGCATTCCTTTTTAATTCATTTTCTAGTTTTTTGGAAATTAAATGTATATATTTCATAATGCGGCTTTTAAACAATGTTTTTAATTATCTCTTGAAAATGCATATGTGCATATCTTAACCTATAAAACATGGTTTATTATACATTTTTGTAAAGGGCTTTTGCTTGCTGTCATTTATTTTTACATTGTTAATTTAAAATTTCCAATTGTGATATTACATTCTACATTGATGTGGTAAAATGTAATTGGCTTTTTTTTTTTTTTTTTTTTTTGATGAATGCAGCATTTAGATTACAAATTTTACCTTTCTGTTTTTATATTTTACTTTATTGGAATAAAATACTCTTGTTGACTTTATTGGCTGACATTCCAAATAAGTGAATATTTAGCAATCCCTCTCTGTCAATTTACCTTGCCACTCCCAAGATCTTCTATGCTAGATATACTGTTGCTAGCCCTGCACACAGGCATCGGGCCGGAGCCTTATGGATACATGGCGTGATTTGTTTTACTGGCTTTTGCCCACATCCAGTGGTTATTTTTGGATATTCACAATTTATGAATCTACATGATCGGGCAGCACAGTGGTGTAGTGGATAGCACTTTCACCTAGCAGCAAAAAGGGTCGCTGGTTCGTATCCCGACCACAACACCATCTGCCTGGAGTTTGCATGTTCTCCCTGTGCCTGCGTGGGTTTCCTCCGGGTACTCTGGTTTCCTCCCACACTCTAAAGGCATGCTGATAGGTTAATCAGATCCTGTCTAAATTGTCCCTTGTATGTATGAATTTGAGTTAGAGGCTTTAGATTGTAAGCTCCTTGAGGGCAGGGACTGATGTGAATGCACAATGTATATGTAAAGCGCTGCGTAAATTGATGGCGCTATATAAGTACCTGGAATAAACAAAATCTCTCCTGAGCAGGGAACCCCCTTCTGCATAGTTTGTTCAGCAATTTGTGTACTTTAAATGTGTCGTCATAAACCCCATAAAGTAGTATTAAACCTAAACCCAAAAATTTAGTATACTGTAGCTTACCAATCATTAGATGTGGTGGCTGCATCAGATTTTTTTTCTTTGGCTTTTTTTCCCCATCTATATTTTACCTAGAAATCTGGCCAATAACACACCACCTGTATTAGTGAGAGACAGCTCTGAATGAATGAGAATAGGAGGCACAGCTGCATTGTCAGTCTGGGGGGCAGGGAGTGTTAAATGTATTAGCAGATTTAGAACCACTAACGAATTAAAGCCAACTTCAGCGCATACTTTATAAACAGTTACAGCAAACAGTTTATTTTTTTTTGGGGGGGGGGGGGGTGTTAAAGGTTTTACATGAATAAAGAATGATCATTTTATTCATCTCTGCCAGTGTTAGAGGTTGTAATCCCTTCCATATATCCAGTGAAGTGACTGGCCTCAGGTGATGGAGATTAAACAAATTGTCCTACAGAAGTTGTACTGGTCTATCTGCAGTCTGCGGTCCTCTCTACAACCATTCAAAATGCAGAATTTATAACGCTTGTCACAACAAGTCTCCTGACAAGCAATTGTCTTCGGGCGGGGGAAGCCGTCCCCGCCAGGAGAAGACAGATTATTGCTAGCAGTTATAGCAGCTACTAGTGATAAGACAACAGTTTATCGATCGATCAACTTGTTACGTTCAAACTGCCCATTAGCGGTTTCTGCTGAACCAGCCAAGATTCGAACAGTGTATGGCCAGTGTATGGCCAGCCTAACAAAGCTCTCTTAACAGCTAGTTATTTTTTCCTTTTTGGGATAATGGTTTTATATAGGGATGAGCTCGATGTTCGGGTCGAACATAAATTCGACTCGAACATCGGGTGTTCGTCCGTTCGCAGAACAGCGAACATTATGTTTTTTTTTTTCGAAATTCAAGTGCCTGCCGAATGCCCCATAATGCACTGTGAGATCGCAGTGCATTGCTGTATGATGATTGGCCAAAGCATGCACCTGACCTGCATGCTTTGGCCAATGTCAGCGCCCTCTGCTAAAAGAGCCATAATTGGCCAAAAGCAGGGTGCCTTTAGCCAATCATGGCTCAGGGGGACTAAGTCCACACCCCACACTATATAAGGCTGCCTAGACGGCGGCCCTGTGTAGTGATAAAATATAAATATGTATTTATATATGTGTGTGTGTGTGTATATATGTGTGTGTGTGTGTGTATATATATAATACTGCAGCATCCAGTCAGTGTAGCCTATATCTACAGTGGTGTACTATTTCTAATCTACTTCAGGCGATGTGTGTGTGTGTATATATATATATATATATGTATATATATATATATATAATATATATATTATACACACTCTGCAGCATCCAGTGTAGTCTAATATACTTCAGGCAGTGTATATATATACATACAGTCTAGTGTGTGTGTGTGTGTGTGTATATGTATATGTATATGTGTATATATATATGTATATATATATATATATATATATATATATATATATATATATATATATATATATATATATATATATATATATATATATATATATATATATATATTTATTTATATATTTTGCAGCATCCAGTGTAGCCTATATCTACAGTGCATTCCGTGGTGGACTGTTTCTACTACACTTCTGGTGGTGTACACAATGTAGTGCAGTTGCTACTACTTTTATAGTGGTGTACACATTACACAATACAGTGCAGCCGTAGTGAAGTTGCTACTACACTTCTGGTGGTGTACACAATACAGTGCAGTGTGGTGTTGCAAAACAAAATATACATCATGTCTGGAAGGCCACCAAGGAGAGGCAGATGCTCCACAGGCCACTAAAAGAGGGCAAGCAGGCTCTGTAGCTACAGTCAACAGTGCTGGTCATGGACATGGTGCATCCTCTGCAGGTGGCCGTGGGGCAGCTTGTCCTTTTTTTCTGCTGCTGGCTGTGTTATTGAGCCAGAACATGCAGAAGAGTTGGTGGAGTGGATAACAAAGCCGTCCTCATCCTACTCATCCTCTGTCACCCAGGCTCAGAGTAGTTTGCGTTCCAATGCAGCTGCCAAAGCGGCCTATTCCACCAGCTCCTTGTCCAGTCACTCCTTCCGTAGCCCCACCATCGTGCACGGAGGAGTCCCCCGAACTATTCGACTACAGTGTCTGGTACATGCTGCTGGAGGATGCGCAGCGATTAGAAGGCTACGATGTTGGTTCCCAGGTTGAGGAAGAGAGTAACGTGAGCCTAGAGAGAGGGGGGTGCTTAAGAAAGACAAGAAGCATGGCCAGAAGAGCAGCCGCTTGGGCACCGCATGCTTCACCAGACATATAATGGCCTCCCATGGCAACAGCACTTGAAAGACCCACATCTAAGAAAAAGGCGTATTTCTCCTTGCTCCTCATCTGGGATCTCCAACCCCACTATGCCTACAGTCATCTCAAAAACCTGCACTGAGAGGTATGAAGGTATAGCAATAGGTGGCCCAAGTACTTGCAGCCAATCTGCTATCCATACACCTGCTTCAGATTTTAGCAGGCAAATCTCACTACCCCAGTTGCTAAACTGTAAAAAGAAATTCGGTCCCAGCCACCCACATGCTCAGCATCTGAATGCTAGCTTGGCCAAATTGCTAGCACTGCAACTGCTGCCTTTTCAGCTGGTAGACTCTGCCACCTTTTTGTGAATTTGTGGAATGTGCTGTACCTCAGTGGCAGGTTCCAAAATGCCATTTCTTTTCATGGAAGGCCATTCCGGCTCTCTACCGGCATGTGGAAGGCAATGTTTTGGCCTCGTTGGACAGGGCGGTCAGCAGTAAGGTACATACTGTATTACCGCTGACTCATGGTCTAGCAGGCATGGGCAGGGATGTTGCCTTTCCTTCACAGTGCACTGGGTAACTCTGCTGGCAGCTGGGAAGGATGCAGGACAGGGTTCAGTATTGTTGGAGCTTGTTCCGCCTCCAAAATGCTAGTGGTGATTCTGCCACAGTTCTCTCCTCCACCCCCTCCTCTTCTTCTTCCTCTATGGCCTCTTCGATAGATTTGTCCTCTGAACCAGCGGTGCTCAATAAGCGTTCAAGGGCCTATGCAAGCACTCAGGCAAAAAGATGCCATGCAGTGCTTGGGTTGGTCTGATTAGGGGACAGGAGCCACACTGGGGCAGAGATTCTGTCAGCTCTGCAGGGGCAGGCTCAGAGGTGGTTGACATCATGCCATCTTTAGCCAGGAATGGTTGTATGCGACAATGGCACAAACTTTCTCTCCGCCCTCTGACAGGGACACTTGATACATGTCCCATGTTTGGCACATGTCCTGAATTTGGTGGTGCAGCGGTTCTTGAGCAGGTACCCAGGCTTACAGGATCTCCTGAGGCAGGCCAGAAAAGTCTGTGGTCATTTCTGCCGGTCATACAATGCCAGTGCTCGGCTGGCTGACATTCAAAGGGAATGCAACCTGCCCACCAACCGCCTCATTTGTGACATGCCCACCAGGTGAAACTCAATGCTGGCAATGCTGCAGCAGCTGCATTCGCAGCAGAGGGCCATCAATGAGTATCTGTGCGAGTATGGCACCAGGACGGGGGTCAGGGGGAGCTTGGCTTTTTTTCACCACGCCAGTGGCTACTGATCAAGGATGCATGCTCTGTCCTGTCACCATTTGAGCAGGCCACGACGATGGTGAGCAGTGACAGTGCATGTATCAATGATACTGTCTCTCTTGTCTTCCTGTTGGAGCACATGCTTTGTGGAATAATGGACAGGGCACTTGAGGCAGAACAGCGGGAGGATGAGGAGGACTTCCTTACCTCTCAAGGCCCCCTTTATCCAGATAGTATTCCTGCGGGCCTGCCAAACACACAGGAAGAAGAGGAGGAGGAGAATTGTGCCAGCATGGACTTGGAGGATAACACTCAGCAGCAGGCTCGAAGGGATGGTTTTCAGTCCCCAGAAACCCAAAGAGTTGTATGTGGCTGGGAGGAGGTTGTTATGGATCATGTGATCCTTAGTGACCCAGAGGACTTAGAATCGAATGCCTATGCAAACTTGTGCTGCATGGCCTCCCTGATTCTGCAAAGCCTGCGAAAGAACCCTAGGATTCATGGTATCAAGGAGAGGGATCATTACTGACTGGCAACCCTCTTGATCCACATTACAAGGGTAAGGTTGTAGAACTCTTGTTCATATAAATGACATCAAGGGGATTTCTCCAAGTCCTTATTTCAAAGTGAAAACACCACCACCGTGCACTTCTAAGCAGTAGTGACAATCCACCCTAGTAGTAGAGCCTGCTTACCAGATGGCAAGCATAAAAGAGCAAGTGGCTTTAGCCTGGCCAAGGCCTTTTAGCTTGCTGGCGCTCCCGGTGTTCCTATGGGGGGTAAATCTCCAGGCTCCCTTAGGTTATCCTCATGTCACCATTCAACACGAAAACCCGGATGACCCAGAAGGAGAAAAGAACTCGCCATAATGTAAAATCCTCCAGATATTTATTATAAAAACAAGTAGTCACTTACATTCAAGTTAGCAGAGTTATGTAAACGAAAAAAGCCGGCCGGCATACAAACATACAGAGCCCGTTCTCTCACTCCGAAAACGTGGTGACGTCAATGCGTACCTTCCCAGACGCGTTTCGTCATCATCTGACGTCAATGACGTCTGATGACGAAACGCATCTGGAAAGGTACGCATTGACGTCACCACGTTTTCGGAGTGAGAGAACGGGCTCTGTATGTTTGTATGCCGGCCGGCTTTTTTCGTTTACATAACTCTGCTAACTTGAATGTAAGTGACTACTTGTTTTTATAATAAATATCTGGAGGATTTTACACTATGGCGAGTTCTTTTCTCCTTCTGGGTCATCCGGGTTTTCGTGTTGAATGGTGACATGAGGATAACCTAAGGGAGCCTGGAGATTTACCCCCCATAGGAACACCGGGAGCGCCAACAAGCTAAAAGGCCTTGGCCAGGCTAAAGCCACTTGCCCTTTTATGCTTGCCATCTGGTAAGCAGGCTCTACTACTAGGGTGGATTGTCACTACTGCTTAGAAGTGCACGGTGGTGGTGTTTTCACTTTGAAATAAGGACTTGGAGAAATCCCCTTGATGTCATTTATATGAACTTTTAATAATTTTAGCGCAGCTTTTTACAGGACTCTAGATTTTGGTGTGATCGCACTATATGCTGCTGCTTATATGTTTTTGTGTTAGCGCGGTTCTTCCTATTTACAAGGTTGTAGAACTCATCCTGCCTTTGCAGAGGGAGCGGAGGATGAAACATCTTCAGGAGGCCTTGAAGAAAGGTTTGCAATGCTTTCCACACCCTGGGAGGTTAAAATTTCCTAGTGCTGGACAACGTGTTGCTGAGGCTTTGTTCAATCAGAGGAAGAGTGGTGGAAAAAGGTGGCCGGCTGACCTGATGCCTGTAGACAATTTTTCAGTCCTCAGCGCCAAGGTCTGATCGGTTCAAGCAACCATCGCCAGCATCTGCATTACATGGTTCAGGTGTATCTAGGAGCAGGAGCAGATTTGGAGACCTTTCCAACCGACCATCTACTGGATTACTCGGTCTGGAGGATGGACCACTGGCCAGAACTTGCTCAATATGCAATTGAGCTACTGGCCTTTCCTGCATCCAGCGTTCTTTCTGAATGCACATTGGGTGCTGCTGGTGGGTTTGTAACGGATCATAGTGCGCCTGTCCACAGACTCCGTTGATAGGCTCACATTCATGAAAATGAATCGGTCTTGGATCAGCAGCAGCTATCAAGCACCTGATGCTGATGTAACTGATTTTTCTATGGATGTGGGAACCCTTGAAGACTGCCTATGCTGAGTGACTATCCTATTCCTACTCAATCTTGATGATGCTAGCTTCCAACAATATTTTTGGTTTAGGGCACCACCACCACTGCCTAAGGCCCAATTTTTCTGCCCGTTTAACAGGGGCATGTAATTACAATTAATCTAATATTTCACAGCAGGGCCTGTTCCTGCGCCCAACAATAGTAATTGTGAGGGGGTACAGTGTTGTGGCACCACCACCTAAGGCCAAATTTTTCTGCCCCTGGTTAACAGGGGCATGTAATTACAATTTTTGAATATTTAATAGCAGGGCCTGTTCCTGTTCCCAACAAGAGTAACTGTGAGGGGTTACAGTGTTCTGGCACCACCAACACCTAAGGCCCAATTTTCTGTAGAGTATATAGGGCAGGCCGTATAGTATATATATTTCTGTTCAGAGTATATAGTGCCGGGGGGCCCCCCATGCCTTTTTTTTTTTTTTTTATTTGGGTGCGGGGTTCCCCTTAATATCCATACCAGACCCAAAGAGCATGGTAATGGGCTGGGGGAAATCCCATGACATTTTTCTCTCAATGATTTTCAGCTATACTGCCGGGACCCGACAATATATTACAGCCTCAAACAGTGTTGAATTACTTTTTTTCCTTTTAGAAATGTCATTTTGCTGTGGTATTCTAAACACGGGAAAACTGTGCCACTTTACAGGCATACTATAGACACCCCCCAGGCACGATAATTAAAGGAATATTTCATTTTTATTGTTTCACTTTATGCATCCTTAAATCACTGCTCCCGAAAAACGGCCTTTTTAAAAACTTTTTTTTTGCATTGATACATGTCCCCTGGGGCAATAACTTGCATGCAAGCCGTTTTAAAATTTGCACATTTTGATTTTTCATGTTCATGTCCCATAGACTTTAACGGTGTTCGCGTGTTCAAACAAACTTTTTGCCTGTTCGCATGTTCTGCTGCGAACCAAACCTGGGGGTTTTCGGCTCATCCCTAGTTTTATATTAAAAGCACCCCTGAAAGTGTTAAGTTTCTTTCAACCCTCTGACACTTTTCCCAGAGAGCTTGGTCTGTTACAGGAAGTTGAAAAAGAACACTAGTTTATACTAGCTTTAGCCCTCAGAAAGGAAATCTGTTGTGGACCACATTTCAGAGGGCATTTGACAAGACTGTTTAACCTCAAAGTCTGCATCACTGTGCTGCAACTGCATGTATTGCACATGGTTGCACTGTGGCCACGTGATTGCATTGTGTGCATGGTGGGTGGTACTGGTGTGCTTAATGAGATGGGGTTCAATTCTTGTCATGCTGCAAAGCATCATGGCAACAGCATGTGTACATGCCTGTCCCCACTGCCTTTGCAGCTCAAGCCCCCCCCCCCCCCCCCAAAAAAAAAACCCACAAGTGTAAATCAGCACTTACAGCGCAGGTGCTCTTTGTGTTCAGATGAGTTGTAATGAAAAATGTATATCTGTGACACTGCAGTCAAATAGGCTCCATAATTAGATCCATAGCGCTCTGTAATCAACATGCAGTAACAGACCTGTTCAGACACACCTCTGCCTTTCTCTGCAATGCGAGTCTTTTCATACAAGCGTTCCATCTGTCCGTCCGCTTAATTTCTTCCAGCACTAAAGTAAACAAAGGGGTGGGGGTCACCTGATGTCATTGCCCATATGTAATGTGTTAAGGGGGCGGGTCACCCTAACATCACCAGATGGCCCCGCCCCTTTGTTTTAGCGCCGGGGAGAACTGACCATGCCAGTTGGCGCTGGCAAGTGATGGGAGTGGTCTGGTCTGGTGGGTGGCGGATTTATTTTTATTTTTTTCTCATGCAGGTCAACGGCCATTGTCCATGATTCACGTAGACCTACATCGCTGGACGACGTAATTGATGGATCTACAGTGTGGGGCTTTATTAAAAGGTTAAAAACTGTTCTGTACTTTAGTTACACTTGTCATGATCTGGTTTGTCCCTTTTGGATAATTTCGGATGAACACTCGTGATTGGCTCTGAAAAGCTGTGCACTAACGATCAGATTATCGTACGATTTTTCTGATCATGTGTAATATTTAGACTCGTAAGGAGAGATGTGAGTGTTCTTTAGCTCTGCCAGCAGGAAGAATTGCAGTGTAACATTAATGCAGAAATAAACCAATGTAACTATTTCCTAAAAGCTCAATTTAGATCTGTTCAATAAATTTGATTGCATCCTTAAACATCCTAATGTTTTCTGTGGTGTTTTTATTTGTTTTCTGTCTGTACTAGCTCATGAACAATGCTTGCTACATTAAAGGCATGTCTCTGATGATTACTGTCAGTTACAAGTGTGTTTTATGTCAGCTCTCAACTTTAAAGCCATCAAATACCTGGTGTCTTAACTGCTTATGTGTTCACCACTGTGGCAATACCACAGGGGTGAGAAACTGCAGCCCTCCAGCTGTTGTCGAACTACAAGTCTCATGAGGGATTGCAAGATTGACAGTTACAAGCATGACTCCCAGTGACAGAGGCATGATATTAAGATTGAGTTAGTCGCAGAGGCATGATGTGACTTGTAGTTCACAACCACTAGAGGGCTGCAGTTGTTCACCCCTGCAATAACAGATCTGAATAGAAGCAACATCTTCAGTGGATGGAGGGAGTTGCAGCATGAACAGGTTTCCAAGGTGAGCAAATACATTTTTCATTCTTGAACACACAAAAAACAGGAAAAAACAATACGATATTTAAAATAAAGAACCATTTTAATCAACATAAACTTATTAGTATTTCACAAAACCCCTCCCCCCCTTCCTATCAGACTCCTCTCCATAACGGTTCCTCCCCCATCAGAGCCCCCCCCCCCTTTCTTCCCCTGCATGTCAAGGTGTTGTTGGGCATATTGTATGATTCTTGACTGGAGACGCTTACCCTGTCGTACTTTCATGGCTTGAGGAACTTTTTCATCCTTTTTCACTCCCCATCACAGATTCCCCCCCCCCCAATTACAGACTCCCCCAACACAGAACCCTCCATAACAGCCCCCCCCATTACAGCCCCCCCATCAGACTGCCCTATAACAGATCTCCCCCCCCCCCCCCCAACACAGAGCCCTCCATAACAGATCTGTCCCCCATCACAGAGCCCTCCAGTGGTATTACATTGCCCCTTCTATAACATCTCAGCACTCCCCCTCCCCTCTGTTGCCTTAATCATACAAGACGCAAAGCAGGGCAGGTCCGGACAAAGAGTGAGACTTTGCAAGTGAAAGGTAGGTGATTGCTGGAACCGCCCCGCTGCATAGTATCCAATCACCCGTTTAACCCAAAAGGTCCCGCCCTTTGGACCTGTTATGTTTCTCGTCTTGTATGATTAAGGTAGCAGAGGGGAGGGGGAGTGCTGAGATGTTAAAGGGGCGGGCCGGGTAAATCACTCTGGCGGGTCGTAGTTTGAGGACCCCTGTTCTATATGATGGTTAAAATTCCTATATTAGCGCGATGTGTCAAATTGTAAAAACATAATGTTATGTAAAAAGCTTCTGGGATTAATGAATACAACTAAAAGCTCCTGTATGACAGTCTAAACGCATATTAAACCCAGTCACTGTGATGCACAAGCCTCTTAAGTAAATAGCAAAACTTTTTTTACCACCTTTGAGCCAAATACTTCTGCATTTGTGTCTCACGTGCTCTCCCTCCCAGACGCTGCAGCTCACAGTGGGAACGTTTCAGTAATGGAGACAGTGCTATCAATCCAAAAGGCAGTGTGATGTATGTGCTCTCAGCCTCACCCTGTGCAGAGATTTTCCAGCTAGCTGAACAGCAATCTAAGCTTTGGTAGTCTAAGAAACTATCACTGGACCAGGTCAACTGAGCAGTTAGTCTGTTACACACATCACAGCCGACACCACATATTTAAATAGACATACATGGTTTACAGCATTAGCTGCTGTGATTGTGACCTTTTGAAGCATGTCAGGAAGAAAACCTGGTGCACAAGGCACGGTATAACCCCTCCAGGATATTAAACGAAGGACCAAATGTATAGTAAAATATATTTATTTATTGTTACACAATATGGGATATGATTGAAATAACATACAAGTATCAAAAAGATTATTCAAAAAGTAATACACATTAAAAACATGAGACATGAAACTTAGCTGCCCTGTACAAACATTCTGGGCTAGCACAGATCGATGCCGGAAATAATGCCTGACATGTTTCGGAAAGAGTCGTCCTCCTTCAGAGGCTTAATGTCACTTATAGCAAACGTTTAGTCTTTCTACAATATAGATATAAGTAGAGATTAGTACAACAATAGAGTAATGAAAAACGTTTTGCCTATTAGAGTTGCACTCTAAACCGTAATTTTACATGCTGAACCAAAGCTCATAGGAACAGAGCATTGGATTAAATGCACTTACAAAAGCGGATCAGCCAAGGGGACACACAAAGGAGATTGAATAAGCATATGCACAGAGGAGCCATTGGTTCTCATTTTGATTCACCTTTTTCTTACATTCTATTCTTTCTAGTCCTTTGTCCATGCAAAATTGGAGAATACTCTTTTGGCATATATATTTAATATATTCGTATATAATGCTGTTAATTACAAAACAGTTATCTTCCTCATATATTGTCTATATTATTGTTAATATGCAGTCTGTCTGTATTTACTCTATTTAGATTACCATTCCATTGATTGCTTACTTAAATTTAAATCCTATGTCTGGCTTATCTGTGTGCATTTGCGGTTCTTCCAACACTGGCCACATGAGGTCGCTGCTATCTCCGGGTCCCCGTGTGGCCCTCTTATCCACTTCCATACTGTGGTCGCTTTCCCCTTAGTGTCTTCTGTTGGCAGCGTTGGATCTGGGGTAGTTAATTCACTGCCTGGCGTGTGGTAGGCCCCCCCGGCACATGCCGTTGAGTCGGTTGTGTCCAGGGTACCTCTAGCCCTCACCTTTTTTAAGGTGTTGGGCAATTCCCTTCCTATTTGCATCTCAGCTTGAGACGCAAACGTTCGGAATGTACACCTGCCAGTAACGTCATGACGCGGTACGCCGCTCCGCCCTATGGGCTGGCCGTCGCTGCTTCTTCTAGGAGCATCTGTTACCCATCCCCAGCTGACTCTGATCTCTTATCAGCAATATGAAGTCAGCTGCACTTACTTGCCCCTATATAATCTGTTTGGCATGCACGGTCATTTGGATCGTGCTATGCTGCTGCAGTGACATCTACTTTAATACCACCACCTCTAGGTATGCCAACAATGGTTGTGTACTTTATTACTAATCTGGATAGATCGGTCCTAAGGGTTACTGACTGATCCAGTTATTTACTATTTTTGATGTTAAATACTGCACTCATACTACTTTGGTGCTATATTGTGCTTGTATCCACAGACATATACCAGCGCAATTGTATTGTATATCTATAGACACGCCGCTGCAGTGACACTTATACCATCTCCTCTAGCTATGCCAATAATGGCTGTGTACTTTATTACTATTCTGGCCAGGTGGTTCCTAAGATGGGATACAGACTGATCCAGTTATTTATTACTCTTTGGTGCTAAATATTGCACTCATACTATTTTGGTTCTATTTTGTGCTTATATCCACAGACATATACCAGCATAATTGTGTGTTATATACCCATAGAGGCCGGTCAGCCATTGCTGATCCACTATTCACCATTGACTGGGTGCTTCTGCAGTGATTCTTCCATTTGTAATGTTGTGCGGCCTGGAGTGGACATGCGCCCTCCCTACTCCACCTTTGAGTGGCCTACCTACTTGCACATCCTAGGGGTGTGCATATGGTTATTCTATCTTCTTTGTGTGTCCCCTGTTGGCTGATCCACTTTTGTAAGTGCATTTAATCCAATGTCCTGTTCCTATGAGCTTTTGGTTCAGCATTTAAAATTACGTTTTAAAGTGCAAATCTAATAGGCAAAACTTTTTTCATTACTCTATTCTTGTACTAATCTCTACTTATATGTATATTGTAGAAAGACTAAACGTTTGCTATAAATGACACTAAGCCTCTGAAGGACGGGACTGTCCAAAACATGTCAGGCGTTATTTCCGGCATCGATCTGTGCTAGCCCAGAATGTTTGTACAGGGCAGTTAAGTTTCATGTCTCATGTCTCATGTTTTTAATGTGTATTTTTGAATAATCTTTTTGATACTTGTATGTTATTTCAATCATATACCATATTGTGTAACAATAATTATTTATCTTTTACTATACATTTGGTCCGTCATTTAAAATCCTGAGGGGTTATACTGTGCCTTGTGCACCAGGTTTTTTTTCTGTTGATACATTGGATTGGACCGCGACCGACCAAATGTTCATGCACGCATTGCCAATCCCTGTCACATTATTTTGAAGCATGTCTATCACACTGCCATACTCAGACAGAAATTTAACAGACTTTACACTGGGGTAGCTTCTTCACAAAGACAGAGTTCCTTAATTTTTACTTAGAGCACTCAGATTCAGCCTAACAATTTTGCATGTTGGTTTAATGAAAAAAGAAAATTGTGCCAAAAATATGTACAGAAACAGTACTGCAAAGCAGACCTAAAACTGGATGTAGCATGTTCGCAAAAGTCAACTTATCCTTTAATTCAATAGCCCTGTCCTGGGTGTCTTTCTAGCCTTTTTGGATTGTCATATTTTACATTAAGGAAGGGAACTTCATTATAGTAGAGGTTATGGAAATGAATGAAACGAAACTTTGTGGAATTCAGCTGTAGTTCAGTATAGTATAATACCCCAGCCTCATAGATATGTATTCCTAAGCTGTATACCAGACTATTTATTACACAGTCGCATCCAAGGTCTTTTGAAGATCCCAAGCTAATTCAGGTTTAAAATGTTCTGCACGCCTATGAAGTGGACTGTTTTCTGTCACATGTGCTGTAATTCTACACTATTTAACACAGATAAGAAATTTTAATCTGTCCTGGTGGCTTAAAGCAGAGTTCCACCTAATATACAACAAGGTCTTAAACTAAAGACCACCCCCCCCCCCCCTTGTTTTTGGATATGTATTTTTCTCTTTTATCTTACCTTTTTTGAACTACAAAGGTGTACTTCCGTCCTAAACTTGTAATATCTTCTTCTGCCTCGAGCCCCCCCCCCCTTCCCCGCCTTCTGGGACCTGTGTGTGTTCCAGAAAACAGGGCCATTCAGAAAGCACCGCACGACTCAGGCATGTGCAGTAGGAAACCAGCTGTGAAGCCTCCACTGCCTGTTTCCCTTACTTGCAATGGTGGCGCCTGCACCCGAGCCGATGGATACATTTTTCTCCAAGCGTCTTCCAGGACAGCCCATGAGACCTTGGGCTCCTCCTACCAGGACAGGAAACACGTCACCCCCACCAGATAAAAGGGCGGTCCTCCAGGCCCATGTCAGTTATTTGTGTTTCCTCCGGACGGGGGGTAACATGTTCATGGAACCTGCTCCCATAGGCCTTATAAGCAGGGGCTTTGTATGGCTTTTTTCTGGGGCATATCACTTACCTCTTCCTCTGCCAGAAGCAGCACACCGCTGGGGAGGTTGGCTGTGTTGCTGTTCTCTGTCCTCAGTGCCTGGAGAGGGCCAGGACCGGTGTGAGGTCGTGCCCCTAGCGCAGTGCATTGCACTCTAGCTCAGCTGAGCTTCGGTTGTCCTTCCCTGCCGACAGCCTGGCTGATCTGAGCAAGGAATGGAGGAAGCCGCAGCGTTCGAGGGGGCGGAGCTATTGCGCTCCAAGCTGGCCCACAGGAAGTGCCTGGAGAGGGTTACTTCCGGGGCATATGACATCATCATCGGGCGCCGGAGACGAGGTTCCAGTCTTCATAAATGGCGCGAACAGAGAACGCTGGCTGCTGGTGTTTCTTGGTGTTAAGCAGCCAGGCTGTGGATGACCAAGAGGGGCAGAATGGATCCTCCTGCAGTACCTGCACAGGCAGCGGATGCAGTTCCCAACACCAGCACCTCACAGGTAAGCCTGGGGTGTTCTGTCACCACCTTGCTATCCCTGTGAGTGTTCCCTCCCCCTCCCCCCTCTGTAGTAGTGGGTGTAAGGGGACACATTTCCTCCCTCCTGCACGTGGTGTTACGGAGTGATTGTGTGGCTTTAATTACATTGTGGGTCATTTATTTTGTCTTGCAGACCAAGACTCAGGACAAGGCCCAATCGCAGCCACTTAAAAGGAAATGTGCGGTTTGCGCAAACAAATTGAGCTCCTCATGGAGCAAAGCAGTTTGTCGCACCTGTATAGAAGGCCTAGTAAAGGATGACCCGGTTGCCTCTTGCCAGAAGATGCTTACTTCTGTTAGGGATGAGCTTGCGTCCACCTTCAGTTCCTTTAGAACGCTTATTGACAAGCTCCAGACTCCAGCAGAGAGTCCGTCTTCACTGAAGGCGTCAGTAAGCACTCCGCAGCAGGCAGAGAGTGAAGACTCTGAGGCTGAGGTCAGAACTACCCATTCTTCTCTGGAAGAATCAGGGTCAGATACAGAGCCCAGAGATAGAGAATCCACTCGAGGCTCAAGATTTAAGTTATCTGTTGAGGATGTAGATGACTTATTAAAGGCTATCTATACTACCCTTGAATTAAAAGAGGAAGAGGTTCAGTTATCCAAACATGATCTTATGTATAAAGGATTACATAAGAGAAAATCAAGAGTGTTTCCAGTTCATAGTTCTTTGGTTGATACTATTAAACTGGAATGGGATAATCCTGAGAGAAAACCATTCTTCTCTAGTAACCTAAAAAGGAGGTTTCCTTTTGATGAGGACACTGCGCAGCCATGGAATAAGAATCCCAAGTTAGACGCACCTCTTTCAAAAGTTTCAAAAAACTCGGACCTGGCGTTTGATGATATGGGTACGCTTAAGGATCCGATGGACAAGAGGGGGGATATCCTTCTCCACAGAGCCTGGGACTCAGCAGTTGGAAACCTGAAACCAGCTTTGGCTTCCACTTGTGTGGCCAGAAATCTGGAGGTTTGGTTGACTCAGATTCAGTCACATCTGTCAGCAGGTACCTCCAGAGAGCAAATTTTAAAGTCTTTTCCTCTCCTATTTCAGGCAGTGGGTTTTTTGGCAGATTCTTCCGCTGAGTCGGTAAGAATGTCAGCCAGGACTTCGGCTCTAGTGAACTCGGCCAGGAGAAGCCTTTGGCTTAAGACCTGGTCAGGGGACTCGGCCTCCAAGTTGCGCCTTTGTGGCCTTCCTTTAACTGGCGATCATTTATTTGGTCCAGGTCTACAGGAGGCACTGGAACGCACGGCTGATAAGAAAAAGGCGTTTCCAGAGAAAAAGAGTTCAGACAGCCAGAAAATTTTTTCAAGGCCAAAACAGGCAACAGAGTCCTAGAGAAAAGGACAGCAGGCCGAAAAAGCATTGGACTGGGCACAAAGGCAGAGGCAAAGGGGGAGTGCTATTTAACCCTCCTCAACAGCCCGCCAAGCCGCAGTGACTTGTGTTCCCTGGTGGAAGGGAGATTGAGGGCCTTCATCCCACAGTGGGCAGCAGTCACTCTGAGCCCCTTCGTCCTGGACCTAGTGACCAACGGGTACAGGCTGGAGTTTGTTCACCAACCACCAGAACGTTTGTTGGTCACATTTCCTCCACAAGATCGGGAGAAAGCGAGGGCTCTGGGTCTCCAGATCGGAGACTTATTAGATCAAAAAGTCCTGATTCCTGTTCCTCGATCGGAGCGGGGCAAGAGATTCTATTCCCATGTATTTGTGGTCAGAAAGCTGACCAATCTCCGGACCTTAAACAAGTCCATCAGATACAAGCATTTCCGTATGGAGACGGTTTTTACAATCAAAAACCTACTATACCCAAACTGCTTTATGGCCACGTTGGACTTAAGGGATGCTTATCTTCACATCCCTATCCATCCAGCCTTCCAAAAGTTTTTGAGATTGGCAGTGAAGACGGGTATGGGGACCCGACATTTTCAATTTCAGGCCCTCCCCTTCGGTCTTTCCTCAGCCCCACACATCTTTACGAAGGTGTTGGGGGAAGTGCTGGCTCCTCTAAGATTAAAGGCAATAACGGTTATCCCTTACTTAGACGACCTCCTGATAGTGGCAAAATCATACCAAAGGCTGTTGGAAGATCTCCAGGCTGTACAGGACTTCTTACAGTCCCTAGGCTGGCTAATAAACAAAGAAAAATCGTCCTTGATTCCGGCCCAGAAAGTAACTTATCTGGGTTATGATTTTTGCTCCGTGAACCAAAGAGTTTTTCTTTCTCAGGAGAAGATTACCAAAGTGTTCCAGACTATGTCAACATTGCAGACCAACCAGTCGGTCTCTCTGAGACAGGTGTCGAGGGCAGTGGGTCTTATGACCTCATGTTTTCCCGCAGTACCATGGGCAAGACTCCGTCAGCGTCCGTTACAAAGGTTTCTTTTAAGAAACTGGGATGGGGACGTAAGGTCCCTGGAGTCAAGGATCTGGCTTCCCGACAGGATAAAAAGAAGCCTGTGGTGGTGGAGAGCTGGTCAGCACCTAGCAGGAGGTCTCCCATGGTCCTTTCCCATTTCCCGAAGGATTACCACGGATGCGAGTTCCTGGGGATGGGGGGCCCACCTCAGCAATGCAGTAGCACAAGGAGAGTGGTCCCCAGAGGAGGCAAGGGCCTCATCCAATCAAAGAGAGCTGCTTGCAGTCCAGAGAGCCCTCCAGTCTTTTGATGGAGATCAGGGGTCACAACCTCCAAATCCTGTCAGACAATATAGCGACAGTCGCGTATATCAACAAGCAGGGAGGCACGAGAAGCCGGAGGCTTCAGTCCATTGCCCAGGAGATCCTTTCATGGGCAGAGGGGAATCTAGCCTCCATTTCTGCTGTACACCTGAAGGGGAAAAACAATTGCCTGGCAGATTATCTCAGCCATCACAGGATAGACCGAGACAACTGGTCCCTTCATCCCGAAGTCTTTGCAGACCTCACCAAGAGATGGGGTTATCCGGTAGCGGATTTGTTCGCAAACCAAAACAACCGCAAGACGGAGATATTCTTTTCCATGAACCCGGCAGACCAAGCCTTGGGGATCGATGCTCTGGCGAACCCGTGGCCTCCAGGCCTATGTTATGCCTTTCCGCCAATCAGGCTGATTCCAGAAGTCCTCCGGAAGTTTCGGCTGGAAGAGACAGATCTGATTCTAATTGCCCCGTTTTGGCCCAAGAGGCCATGGTTTTCCCTGCTACAGTCTCTGGTTTCAGAGCCTCCGTGGAGTCTTCCGAAAAGGGAAGACCTATTATTGCAGGGTCCAGTATCACACCCTCAGGTGGTTTCCTTAAACTTGACGGCCTGGTATCTGAAGAAAAGATACTGAGCGCCCAAGGGTTCTCTGACAAAGTAGTCAGGACTCTCGTTAATTGCAGGAAGCCAGTTACTAGAGCCATATATTCCAAAGTTTGGAAAAGGTTTAACTCATGGTTATCTGAAAATGATAGATTAACTCATGATATTCCGTCTATTTTGGAATTTTTCCAAGAGGGTGTCGACAAAGGTCTTTCTGTTAGTACCTTAAAGGTACAGGCGGCAGCTATTAGTGTGTTCCTCCAGTTTTCTCTCCTGGAAAATCCCACTATAGCCAGATTTTTCAAATCTATCTCTAGGGCCAGACCAGTAGTAGTGAGAAGTTGTCCAACTTGGGATCTGTCCCTAGTACTTCAAACTCTGGTAGAATTTCCGTTTGAACCTCTGGAAAGTATGTCAGTTAAGTTACTTACATTAAAAACTGTGTTCCTTATAGCTGTTACCTCAGTTCGTAGGGTAAGTGAGTTGCAGGCCCTATCAGTTAGGGAGCCCTTCCTCACAATTTTTGAGGATCGAGTTGTGTTACGAACCGATCCAGGTTTTTTGCCCAAGGTGGCAAGTACATTCCACCGATCTCAGAACATTGTATTGCCAACCTTTTGTAGTTCGCCACAGGGCGACTTAGAAAGAAAATTTAGTTTTCTAGATGTAAGAAGGATTCTCTTGGTCTATCTTGAGGTCATGAAGACCTTTAGGAAAACTGATGCCTTGTTTGTCCTCTTTTCTGGAGTTCACAAGGGGAATAGTGCATCTAAAGCCACATTGGCTAGATGGATAAAGCAAGCCATCTTGGAAGCTTACAAAATTAGGGAGGTCCCTACACCTTTTGTTACTGCGCACTCAACTAGAGCCTTGTCTACGTCTTGGGCTGAGAGGGCTGGTGCCTCACCGGAACAAATTTGCAGGGCTGCCACTTGGTCCAGTTACTCGACCTTCATTAAACATTATCGCCTGGATCTCCTATCAGCTCAGGAGCAGGCGTTTGGTCGTAAGGTCCTTCAGGCAGTTGTCCCTCCCTAGACTGGTAAGTTCTGGCTCATCGTCTCATGGGCTGTCCTGGAAGACGCTTGGAGAAAAGCTGAGTTAGACTTACCGGTAACTCCTTTTCTGAGAGTCTTCCAGGACAGCCAGATTCCCACCCGGTATTGTCTGAAGTTATGTGTATTATGCATATGTTTTGCAGGGTCCTACGGTTCTTGAGAATACTGACATGGGCCTGGAGGACCGCCCTTTTATCTGGTGGGGGTGACGTGTTTCCTGTCCTGGTAGGAGGAGCCCAAGGTCTCATGGGCTGTCCTGGAAGACTCTCAGAAAAGGAGTTACAGGTAAGTCTAACTCAGCTTTTTTTTTTTTGTTTGGAGGCTGGAACTCCGCTTTAAGCTTTGATTTTCGTGGAAAATTAGGGTGGCATAGTACATTGCCGCTTCCCCATTCTCCACCATAGAGTTTGAGGTTTGTCAGATGGATGAGCACTGTAGCCACTGTAGAATAGCAGCATTGTCAACTTGTGCAAAGGGGTAGTGTTAAAGTGATTGTAAAGTCTTTTTTTTTTTTCTCTAAAAATAACAAACATGGTATACTTGCCTTCTCTGTGAAGTGGTTTTACACAGAGCAGCCTGGATCCTCCTTCTTGGGTCCCTCTTTGGCTTTCCTGGCCCCTCCCTGTCGAGTGCCCCCACAGCAAGCAGCTTGCTATGGGGGCACCCGAGCCGAATCACAGCTCTGTGTGTTCACTCAGACACAGAGCCCTGATTCAGGTAAGTATTAGGGGGGGCTAGGGCGACTGCTGCACACAGGTTTTTTTGTCCTTTTGCATACAATGCATTAGGATAAAACATACTTCTGACTTTACAATAAATTACTAATAAATTTTATAGCTCAATTCCAGCTAACACTTTTTAGGTTATTGTTGCAACAATTGTTTTTATTTATTTTTTTTTTCCTGTGGTATAAAGGTTTTAACTATGAATAACTGCCACCTTTGCTGTACAGCTTGGTCTGGTAAAGGTGAAAAAGAATTCCTAGACTAGAATGATCTACAAGTAGTACCTAATGTTAGGATTAGGGGGATTAGGATAATCAGACTGTTGTGTTAATGCTACCCCTCTCTACCAATCCCTCTGCTGCTTTCTGATCACCTAACAAATACAATTAAAAATATTAACTTACTATTCCATCCACAACTCTGCCCTCAGCTACATCACCAACCTCATCTCAAAATTTCACTCAAACCATCATCTTTGCTCCCAAGACCACCTGCTCCCTTATCGCCTCCTCCCATGCTGGTATTCAGGAATTCTTCAGAGCCTCTCCCATCATTACAAAATTCCCTTCCCCAACCTGTACAGCTTTCTAGTACCGAAGGCCATCCTGCCTCTAGTTAACAACTGAGCTTTATTTTCTCAAACTCATTCTCACATACAGTAGTTGATTGCTTCTCGGCCTTTTGGCTAAGACCAAGTGTAGTATCTGTTCTTATCAGTTTCCAGAGGAGGTGCTGTGCAACTTCCGAGTGTAGGGAGGTCACATGCAAATCCAATGGTGTAATTGGACCTGGAAAGACTGTTTGGCAGTGCCGATGTCTGGACGCCCACCGAGACGTCAACGGGGCCAAGTCCGAACCGTCCAGAAGGGTTCTCCTGGTGAGTATAGGTGCTGCATCCGGGTCTGATCCAGAGGGTTGGGTCACTGGCCTTCTGGCCTAGATTGGGGTGGCTCCAGCTCCAGACAGTTGTTCAGGAGGGAATGCTTGCTCGCCTATAGCAGGGTGGAGCAGTTAGTACTTCCTGAATGTAATTGGGTAGGAGTGATGGGAGCGAGGGTTGAGCTTGTTGAGGTCCGGGCTCTCCCCAAGCTTCCAGAACTTCAGGCCTTCCTGTCTGGGGTGGGGGCTGCTGTGGTCTGGGTCGTTGGCCAGGATTGGTCACGAAAGCCTATGGTGTATGTGCCCCTGGAGTGGCAGTCCAGGGGTGCCTGAAGATCACTGTGAGTGAGGGTCACTTTGATTTAAGGCAACCATGGTCACTGCACCATTACACACTTTTTTTTCACCTGCCTCCTGGGCCGGGCCTTTTGGTTAGGACCGGAGGAATTTTTTATTCCTGGCCGGAGGGCCTGGCCATTGCATTGCACAATGGCCACCTTTTCACTCTTCCCTACTTCCTTCTCCCCCCACTTTCTTTTAATTTCTTTCCTTTGTGTGTCATTTTTTGTATTTTTGTGTTGTACACGTTTTGCACTGTGTGATGAGTAGGGTTGCAGGTCCTCGGGCCTGCCCTGAAAGTCTTGGGAGGGAGCGGACATGGCCTTTTGGCTTGTTTCACCCTCTCTCATGGGATCTCCCTTCGGGGGAGCCCCACCGAGTACTTGGGGTCTGTTTCGGCAGTCCCTCCAGAGAAAGGGGTCCATATGGTTTCGGCCGGATGGACCAAGTGTAAGTACCCTTGTCCCTATCAGGAGCCTAACACCCTGGGGGATTCAGGGCAAGGTCCTCTGATTTTAGAGGGCTTTGTGTACCTGTTGCACTTTTTTGTGTTTCACTCTGTGTGCACATTTTTTTGGCACCGGGTGAAGTTTTTGAGTGCGTTTCTCGCACATGGGCTTTCAAAAAAAAAAAGAAAAGGTTGCTCCCTTTTGGCACATTTGCCCTTCCCTTTAGATTGTAAGGGCACACAAGTAGTGCCCTGCTAACCTCCTTGCCGTGAATTGTATTGCAACAGTACTGTTTCTCTTTATTTTGTAAGGCATTGTGCAAACTGTTTGCATTATACAAATCCTGCATAAAAATATACAGTAATAATAACTGACAGACTGCTGATTAGTTCCACTTATATTGGAACCTACAAGTTAAATATTAACGTTTTTAAGGAAAGTTAATTTTCTTATTAGCTATCTTTTGAACACCTTTGCCGTTCAAATGTTTTATACAAAGATCTACAAAGTACATGGGTGTTTTTAATTGCATAATTAACCTTTTTGATGGAAATCCACTTCATTTGCAGCATATTGATTTCATTCAGCAGGTCAGAAGCGTGAAATTTAAACTGGCCATTCAGTTTAGTCCCAAGCCTGTTCGCCTTGCTGGTGGATCTGACTGATTCTCTTATATTAAAACAAAAATAAAATAACATTTATGAACTTAGTGGGGACTAAAGTGAATGTAAGAGACAGCGTACAGTAGTTAATAAAACAATCCTGACAACTGATATACCGGTAAGTCATGTGTATCACAGTCCTACACTTCGCATACATAATACTTAGCAGGATATGTGGGGGGCTCCAATACATGGTTTTAATAGGCTTTGCAAAAATGTTTGTATGAATATGGTAACTTTGTATTTGGAACTCCCAACCCCCTCTCCCCAACACAATTTTATTCTTTATCATATTTATAATTCTGCACATTTATGTGTAATTTGTACTCATTAGTCACTCATTTTAGGGTAAAGTTTTACTCATGCTTTTTAATTTTTTTTTTTTTTAATTTTGTCTATATTGTTTTTACAATTTGTAGAAGTACAATGTATTAGGAGTGTTTTGACTGAACGTTGCAGTAGGCTTTCTAAGGATGCTATATAACTCTGTACAGGCCAGAATTTGTCTGCGGAGAATCTTGGGAGAATAGCTCTTCGGAATTTGAACAAAGATGCCGACTTGGTAGTGAAGTTGGAAGCCTTTCTCGCTCTGCGTCGTCAGAAAAATATGAACTCCTGGACAACCTTCAAGAGAAATTCAGCTCTTCTAAACTGAGGTAGAACCTCTCATATTTTGAAATTGTGTAAAGTTATTTTTCTGTTTCATGAATGTTACATTCGTGTAAAAGCACAGTGAAAATTGTTAAGGCTTTCAAAGTGTTTTTTTTGTCTGTACCCTTGAGGCTATCTAAAGACACAGAATTTGTCTGGCACACTTTTATTTATTTATTTTCTGTACTGACAGTGTTATGTGCTTGTTTTTTGTATACACTAAAATTTACTTTGAACTGAAGTATAGCTCCTCTGGAGGTTCTAGTCAATAAAATAAGCCCTAGCCTCATTCAACATAGTGTCTGCCTTTCTTCCCCATCATCCAAACAGATTAGGACCTGCACAGAAAAAGTAACAGCTGAAGAATGAGTTTAAATTGTGTTACTAAAGATGCAGTTGTTCGATGAGGTACTTTAAGTTAAAAAGCATAGCATTTTCCAAAGCATAGCAGTGTTGGCCTCTCCATAGTCTTAAGACAGGTATAATTTAAAAATAAAAGGGGCAATTGAGGCCAGGGCTGGTGCTAGACTATTTTGCGCCATAGACAAGACTAGCTACTTGCGCCCCCCTCCCCCCCGCAAAAAAATATTAAAAATGAATTCAATAATAATAGCACCAGAACTCCTGGTGGAGCCAGGTGGACAGGAGAGGGGGTGCAGCCAGGTGGAGGGATGGAGCCAGGTGGACAGGAGGGGGGGTGCAGCCAAGTGGAGGAGGTCACACACCAGTGGTCTGACTTGAAGCCTTCATCCCTCAGCACCTGACAAGTTCTTACCTTGGGGCACTTCTTTCCAGCTCACTCCACATGTCAGGCAGCAGGTGGCAGGCGGTGTCATGGTTGTCACCAGTCCCAGGATCAGGAAATGGGGTCTCCTACAGGCTGTGACTCACAACTCACTAGTGGGAGACCTCCTCCAGCTCCTCCCCCATTCAGATCAGCTGAACATTCGGTTCCATCCCGGGCTCCATGGGCCCGCCGCGGAGAGGCTGGTTAAGCAGGGCGGGCTGCAGGAGCAGTTTTGGGCTCCTCCAGCTCCAGGACAAGTGGCCCAGCGGCCTCGGCCCAGTGTGCATCCTATGGCCATTCCAGACCTGGGTGGATCCATCCCCGCTGTCTCTCTCTCTGTACACAATGCCGCCTGTCCTGCTCCTTCAATGGCTGCACATCACTCAGGGAGGGAGGTGGGGCGGGCAAGAGAGCTGACACCCATGGCTGCTGGACATTGGCATGGTCACCCCTTGCTCTGGGAGTGGGGGGGAGGGTATCTGCTTGCACATTCTCCCCGCCCAGCGACTCTGCAGCCAGCCAGATTAAGCTGCCTCCCGCTACACACCACACTGCATCAGCCACCACCCGCCAGGGGGGATCCGATCCTCTGGAGGGGACCCAGCGGCTGTGTTTGCGCCCTTAGATGGCAGTGTGCCCTAGGCGGCTGCCTAGTTCGCCTAGTGGGAGCGCCGGCCCTGATTGAGGCCAATTTGACAGGCATTGGGCCACTAAATGTTTGGACTATCCTGAGCCTTTTAAGCACATCCACTGTGTTTGCAACTAATAAAATGACTGAAGAGAATACAATAAAGTATGTGCACAGTTTTATTAGACCTTTTCACAGTTAATATGTACAGTGATTAGGAAAGGATAAGATATCCAACAAAGTAAAGGAGCTATACCCATATCATTGAGATGAAAAACATTTATCAGGGATTCTGAAAAAAAAATTGTAAAGTTAATAACTTTATTCATGGTAATAATTTAAAACTTTAAAAAATTTTAGCTCACACTTGCTAAATTTCCTTTTTATTAAAAGGAGACCTGTACTGACAGATAATGCCAACTGCCATTACTGAACCTTTGAAAAAGCCTCTTACCTGCGTGCTGCCCACCTAAAAATGCTAGTTGTATGACTATCTCTAGTTTCAATACATAGAGAGGCTGCCTCAGAATACTTAGCCAGGGACCTTAACACTCTGATTAACCAAAAAATGAATGTTTTAATGTATTTTATAGGCAGGTAAAGATTTATACAATGGCTAGTTTTTAAGTATACTTCTTGTGGGAATGCAGTTAATCTATAATGCTGTCTGATGGCTTCTACTTTTTAATTGTGTATTGTTTAAAACAAGGGTAAATAATAAAGTTAGGGCAGTATCCATATGCATTATATGACATATAGGAATAAGAAAGCTGGGGAAGTGTCAGGGGAGGACCGAGAACCTTTTACCCGGGGGCAAACAAAACCAGATAAAACTTTTTATAGTAAGAATTTTACAATGCAGCTTTATAATGCCCAGCATGTGTCACTATCTGCAGGTCCTACTTTGACCAATGTCTGGTAAAGTATTTCCATTCAAGGCCCCCCATCACAACTATATTAGACTAGCCCAGAGGGCAAATACCCAGTCGGTCTCTTACTGGACTGCTGTACTAATAGCCCCATTCCTAGCTGTATGCATGAGGTGTGCTAAGCACTATACATTTAATCTTTCTTGTTGCTTTTTTCTGTTTCTATTTATTAAGCCAAAGCACTTATTTAATTGTATAAAGATTCTAATCAGTGAATGATGTCCCATCTATAGTTTTCAAAAAATGTTTTGTATAATTAGAAGATAAAATATCAAACTATTTAACCAGCATGTAAGGAACCCTTTAATGGTTTGCAGTGGTTATAAGTTGTATGTATGTAGGAGAGAAGCATCAACAGATTCAAAGTGCTTAAAGGATTCTTAATGTAATGTGTCTATTGTGAAGATGAAAACAGTTAATGAGAAATTGAGCAGGTGATTGCCTGATATAAATGCAGAAGGTGTCCGAGAATGAAATTACCACTCATCAGTGGATTCTTTTCTAGCCTTGATTATTTTTATCCCTGTTGAATTCTCTTCTCTCAAGGTGTTTCTTAAAAAACTTGAAGATTACCGGACTCTTCATCATTGTAGTTGCCTGCTCGGTGAGTATCTCATTTGCAAACATTACCTATGGCCTGAAGCACCTTTCTTCTGTTTGAAACTGTCGCCTTGAAATCACAGCTGATATTTAATTTGCCTTACTCTCTCTTGGTATGACTCCGGACTAGTATTTTGTTGTTAAGGCTTCCACGGATGGCTGTGAAAACCATCATTTAACATCTGCTATGGTTTACAATTTAATTATAGAAAATTTATGGATTACATTTTTGTTTTAGTGATTCAATAGAAGTATATAGTATGCCCTAACATAACAAGACAATGTAGGAGTTTAAAAATCATAATAAAAGAGGTACCTTTTTATAAATGTTGGCTCTTGTACCACATTAACGGTCATTACAGAGAAAAGTTTGGTGATTAATGTCCAAAAGAAAGCTCCTAAAGCGGTATGAAAACCAAAAATATATTAGATTACCAATCATTGGCTGCATCTCTTTTCTTTTCTGTTTTTTTTTTTTTTTTTCTTCCCCCTCTGTTTTGACCTGGTGATCTGGCCAGTAACACACCACCTGCATTAGACCCCTTTTAAGCTGGGGCGCTTTTCAGGCGTTTTTGCGCTAAAAATAGTGCCTGTAAAGCACCTCTAAAGCCACCCCAGTGTAAAAGCCCATTCGGTGGTGCGCTTGCAGGACAGGAAAAGTCCTGCAAGCAGCATGTTGGTGGCGTTGCGCTAGTGGTGTATACACTGCTCCTAAACCGTCCCTGACATTGAAATCAATAGGCAGCGCTTCAGCAGCAGTGCTTTGCAGGCACTTTTAACCCTTTATTTGGCCACTAGCGGGGGTTTAAAGTACCCCACTAGCAGCTGAAAAGTCCCGCTTTAACAGCGGTAAATCACTGCTAAAACTAGCGGCGCTTTACCACTAACGCACGCGCCCGCCCCAGTGTGAAAGTAGCTTTAGTAAGACACAACTCTGAGGAAATGAGCACAGGAGTCACACTACTAGAAGCGTTGCCAGTCTGGGGGGGAAAGGTGGGGGTAGTGTTAAATAAATAAGCAGATTAATAAATCTAATACATACTAATAAAATGAAGCCTAACTACAGCTCACACTTTTTAAGCAGTTACGGCAGTTATTTTTCTTTTTGGGATAAAGGTTTTAACCACTTCAGCCCCAGAAGATTTTCCCCCTTAATGACCAGGCCATTTTTTGTGATACGGCACTGCGTCGCTTTAACTGACAATTGTGTGGTCATGCAACATTGTACCCAAACATAACGTATGTCCCTTTTTTTCCCCACAAATAGAGCTTTCTTTTGGTGGTATTTAATTACCTGCTACACAAAAGCGACAATTTTGAAAAAAAAACACTATTTTGTACTTTTTGCTATAATGAATATCCCCCCCAAAAATTAAAAACAAACTTCTTCATCAGTTTAGGCTGATATATATTATTCAACATATTTTTGGTAAAAAAAAAAAAAAAAAAAAAAACCACAGTAAGCTTATATTGATTGGTTTGTGCAAAAGTTATAGCATCTATAAAATGGGGAATAGATTTATGGCATTTTTTTTTTTCTTTTACTAGTAAAGGCAGCGATCTGCGATTTTTAAATTTTTTTTTTATATTTTATTGGGACTGTGACATTGCAGTGGACAAATCGGACACTTTTTTGGGACCATTGACATTAATACAGCAATCGGTGCTATAAATAGCTACTGATTACTGTATAAATGTCACTGGCAGGGAAGGGGTTAACACTAGGGGGCGATCAAGGGGTTAACTGCTCCCTCACTGTGTGTTCTAACTGTGGGGGGAATGTGGCTGACTAGAGGAGAAAGATCGTTGATCCTACTTAGTAGGAACACACGATCTGTCTCCTCTCCCCTGACAGAACCGGGATTTGTGTGTTTAAACACACAGATCCTGGTTCTCGCTCAGTCACGAGCGATCGCGGGTGCCCGGCAGTCATTGCGCCCGCCCGGCACGTGCATCGGCTTCGGGGACAAGCTGCAGGCACGCACGCGGGAGCTTCCAGCGGCACCTGCGAGCCCGCTACAGCATCTTAAAGAGCCGATGTACAGCTATGACGGCTCGCACAGGGGAGCAGCTGGTTTGGAATTGGTTAAATGAATAAATAAAAGCTGATTATTTTTAATCACCACTGCCAGTGTTAAGTGGTTTGCCTCATCTATGTAAAGTGATGCATTTTCCTGAAGAGCTTATGCTTTTGAAAAAGACTTGCTGGCTGGATCACCAGATGAAAATGGAAGGAAGAAAAAAAAAAAAGAAAAACTAATGCAGCCATCACATCTTAGAATTTGTAGGTTTCAATATAATATTTGCTTTTCGGTTTTACCACTACTTGTACATGATTTTGTTGAAGTGGTTGTACCGGAGTGATGTCGGCAGCTACAGTCATCACCCCGGTACCGTTTTTTTAGAGTGACAACCGATGCGGCTAAGCAGCTCGGCTGTTATTACAAGGAGAGGGAGGGGATGTGCCACGCCGCCCATGTCTCCCATCCCACCGGGAGACCCAAGCCACTATCTAGCCCATCCGCTGGTCGGAGTCCTAAACAAAGCTGGATTTGGCTTTGATCGGGTCTCTGATGTAGAAACCCAGAAGCGACCATTTCTGGTTTACTCGGCAGCCAACGGCGCCAATTTAAAGAAAATAACCGTATTCAAAAACTCCAATCTTGGCGTTATGAATACTGTTAAGTGCAGAGGAGGGCTTTGGAGTCTTTTAGATCCCAGATCCCTCCATAAAGAGTACCTGTCACTGCCTTGTGACCGCAATAGAAGTGATCAGAATTTTTTTTTTTTTAAAGGGACAGTGTAAAAAAGAATAAGCACCCCATCCCTCCAAGCTCAGGCGCCAAAGAAAACTTGTATGTAAGGCGTGCCCGCAAATGTAAACGGTGTTCAAACTGCCTACAGTATATTAGAGCGATAGTTGGAGTGAGAACAAGAATTCTAGAGTTAGAGGAGGGCTTGCACTAAACGGGTAACCGTTAAAAATTTCGAAAGCGTTGCCTATAGAGATTTTTAGGTGCTGTAGTTCGTCACCATTCTGAGAGGGTGCGCAATTTTAAAGCATGAAATGTTAGGTGTCTATTTACTCAGCGTAACATCATCTTTCACATTATACACAAAAATTGGGCTAACTTTACTGTTTAGTTTTTTTTTATTTCATTGAAGTGTATATTTTCCAAAAAAGTCTGCCTTTGAAAGACAGCTGCTCGAATACAGTGTGACGTAAAATATTGCAACGGCCCCCATTTGATTCTTTAGGGTCTCTGCTAAATACATATATGTATGTATGTGTATATATATATATATATATATATGTGTGTGTATGTGTGTGTATATGTATATGTATATATATATATATATATATATATATATATATATATATATATATATATATATATATATATATATATATAATGTGTGTGTATATATGTATGTTTGGGGGTTTGAAGTAATTTTCTAGCAAAAAATACTGATTTTAACTTGTAAACAATAAATGTGGTTAATACTGCTTTAGATTAGGGTGCTAAGTGACAGTACTTGAGGAACTGTTGAGTGTAGGTACATCCATAATTCCTTCTGGGGTACAGTGGCTTTATCATTGCATCAGGTCATAGAGCCTGTCCATTCTGCTATGTGAAAGTGGCTTAATTTAAAGGGGATGTGTTAGGACAGAAATGGTATATCTGCTATTATTATTTTTAGGATGCCTAAGCTATGATTCTTTGGACTACTTGATTTATTCACTTTGAACAAAATCACAACCTGTGAAATGATAAAACACCTGATATGCTTGTCCTAGCCTGAGACCATAAAGTGGAAAAATGATATGAATAATGACCATGGAAATTGCACTTAAAAATAAGTAGCAAGGGCAGCTCCCATGTTTCAACTCTGAAAGATTTATTTTAAAGGAAATCTTTTCTTCTAGTGAACCTTTAACAGCTGCCATTCTAAGCATGCTTCTAATATATTAACTTGCCTGAAACAAAGCTTCAAGGAAATCTTTCTTTATCCTGCCCTGTGCCACACAGCACCATAAAACCTATTTGTTAATTTAACTACTGATCAAACACCACATGTTTCAAGGAAGACCTGACAACGGGTGGTAATAAAAATAATATATGTAAAAGCCCACATTTATACAATGTAGAATCAACACACCACATACATAAGACCAATATAGGTATACTCTCTCTATACAAGTTTTCTGCAATAATACAGTGTTTGATCAAAGGTGATATTCTATACACCTCCGTGATGGTCAAACTGCCGACAAATGTGAACATCACCCAAAAGTAATAATGGATGACTTGCCAGATGGATGCACCTCATGAAAACGGTGTAATGTGTTTAAAAAGGTGATAAAACATGATTTGAAATGCCAAAGCCTTCTTTTGGAATTTGCTTTATCAATATGCAACCCCACAGATTGCACAATGTTCCTGTATACAGACTGACCAGCAAGCACTGTTAACACTCATATAAGCACTAAAATTAGGGAAAATGAGAACTGTTATGGGGGGTAAGTAATGTTATACCTACTTGTCATCCGGGCTATTTCTGACACTTCACTCTTACATGTAAAAGTCGACTATTTTTTTTGCTAGAACCCCCCCCCCCCCCAAACCTTATAAATATTTTTTAGAAAACACCCGATAGAATAAAATGGTGGCCATTGTCCAGCACAGGCAAATTTAGGCAGGCTTATGCTGCAAGCTAGGCCTGTCTGTTTTGATCAGGGGGCTGGGAGTAGTCAGAGTAGCAGTGGGTGTGACCACCTGCACTTCAATTCTGAGGCGCCTCCCCTGCTTCTGAGGAGAATGTTCTAGAAGAGGGGCTGGACCTGGAACTGGAGTGGCAGACAGCTTGTGTGTGAGCCCTGACCAATCCCAAATCGGTATTGGCAGGGGGCGGGCCTCATAAGCTGAGGTGATATGCCATTGGGGGGAGAAGTCGGCTGAGTGAAGTGAGGAATGGCATATTAGGCAGCAGGAGGCCATCCCCATCTGGGGGGGGAGGTGCGCCATTTGCAGGGGGCGGCCCGGGGAGAACTGTGAGGGAACATTGCCTCTACATGGTCATTGGCAATGTCTCTGACACCACACGGTTGGATGGCAGGGAACTCCTGGAGCAGAAGGGCAAGTGAAGCTGTCGGTATGCATGGTCCAGTCAAAGTTCCTCATCAAGGACTCAGGACTGTTGAAAGGTCGGTGAGTGCTACCACAATGGAGGGCTAGAGGTGCCAAGGAGTCTGTAAGGGAACTCTGCTATCACACGGTTGTTAGCAGAGTCTTCATCAAACACACGGTGGATGATGAGTCCTGAATCAGAAAAGAGACTGTGTGGGGATCTGTGTCAAGTCGATGTAGCCTGTGGGCTCATGCATTACAAGTTGACCTTGCTGGGAACAGTAGTCCATTTTCCTAGAAGACATGCTTTTAAACCCACTAGGCCTCCGGGGAGAGGTTCTGCAGGCCTCGACTTTAGTGGCAGCAAGCAACCAGAGCTAGTATAGAGGTTTATTCAGAGTGGGCCCATACTACCTAATAGAAGAGGAGGTGTCATACTTCAGTTAGTAACTACAAGTTTTGTGCAGGAGGAACCAAGTCTGTGCAGGAGGAAACAAGTTTTTGGCAGGAGGTGAAAGATCTAAGAACATTGCTTTTACACGGTCATTAGTGATGCCTCTGGTAAGAGAACTCTTATGCTGTGTACACACGAGCAGACTTTTCTACAGCAAAGGTCCGATGGAACGAATCCGCAGGACGATTTGATCATGTATGGGCTTCATCGGACCTTTTGCTGTTGAAAAATCAGACGGACTTTAGAAATAGAACATGTTTCAAATCTTTCCGATGGACTCTAGTCCGGTCGAAAAATCCGTTCGTCTCTATGCTAGCCTGATGGACAAAAAGGGATGCAAGGGCAGCTATTGGTTACTGGCTACAAACTTCCTTATTCTAGTCCGGTTGTACATCATCACGTTTGAATCATTTCGACTTTGGTGTGATTGTGTGTAGGCAAGTCCGTTGCGTCGGTACTCCGTCTAAAGTCCATCAAAAAGTCCTTCGGAGTTCAGTCTGTCGAAAGTCCGCTTGTGTGTACACTGCATTAGATGGAATAGTTTGCTGAGCTTGAGCAGAGGAGGAGCAACAGTCTGCATGGAGGTGCAGGAGGAGATTCATACTTAATTCAATATGCACATTACATCTTCTGGCTCTAACTTGATCAGGATGTAATAAAATCCTAAAAATATGATGGCAATAACTTATTCTATGGGCATCCCATATTCCTAATCTATTCAATTTGTACCCTCAAATAAAACAACAAAAACAAAACTCGCAAAAGACTGTTGTCTCAAAGTCTGGCAGTGGGGTGATTTGGCAGATTGTTTGTCATTAGCTGCAACACCATGGCAGTGTTGCCGACCGTCAGTATTTTTACTGGCAGCCAGTAAAAAACAGGCAATTTTCTCCTGCCAGTAAAAGGAAAAAGTTGCCAGTAAAAAATTGGACTGTTATGTTCGTCTTGGACCAGAGCTGGCCGAGACCATCCAAGTGCCTGCTACAGTGTGTTCGGCCAGCTCTGGTGGAAGCGGTGCCTGAGCGTGTTGTGTGATGTCATGGTGCAAGGGAGCCAAGCAGTAAATGGCCAGAGCCTCGTGTGTGGGTCTGCAGGACAGGAGCAGGGCAGGTCGGGAGCGGGACTGTCAGTGCTGTTTAGACCGGAGTGGACTGAAGGGACCAAGAGTCAACTTCGTGTGTGTGTGCCTTCCTATTCTAATTTCTTGCCCTCCTGAGTCCTGTCCCTGAGCTACTTACTTACTATATTGAAAATAAAATAAGAAATATGTTTTTTGGCCTAATATCTACCTTAATTCACATTGCTAATTGCATATTGTACTTGTTTGAATACTAACATTTGCACTTAAAACTGTAATTTTGTAACTTTTGGAAATGCCAGTAAAAACTTTGTTGTGCCAGTGGGTGTCTTGTCAGTAGATTTCAATCTGGTAGGTTGGCAACACTGCACCATGGCTACATAAAGTTAGCCCAATTTTTTTGTATACTATGAAAGATGATGTTACGCCAAGTAAATAGATACCTAACATGTCATGCTTTAAAATTGCGTCTGCCCATGGTATGGCATCAAACTACGGTGCTTAAAATTCTCCATAGGTGATGCATTAAACGTCTTTTTTATAGGTTACTAGTTTAGCATTGCACAGGAAGTCTGGTGCTAGAATTATTGCGCTCGCGCTGATGTTCGCGAAAATACCTCACATGTGGTTTGATCGCTGTTTACATATGCGTGTGGGCGTAATGTATGCGTTCGCATTTGCGTGTAAGCACGGTGGGATGGGAGCATTTAAACAAATATGTATTTTATACGAAAATAATTTTTTCCTTTTTTTTTTTTTTTTTTTTCATTTTTGTACTAACTTTATTGCTATTACAAGGGATGAACAACATCCCTTGTGATAGCATGGGCTGTGACAGGTCCCCTTTATGGAGAGATTTGGGGTCTTAGACCCCAAATCTTTCCTCTGGCCTCCCATGTAGCTGATCAGACACAGATTGGTCTGATCGGCTACTTACCTGGCAGTTGGTGGCCAGGTAAACAAAGGGACAGAACTGGAAGTGAAAGACTACTCATCCGTTTCCATGGTTACAGAGAGAAAGGAACATGATTTCCCCCCTTTGTACAGGGCAGCCATCACCGCCGGCCACATCACTCCCGGCCTCCGCGATGGGCCCGGAGACCCCAGGAGAGGTGGCGGCGGGGGAATGATGAGACCCTCTTCAGTCACCCAGAGAAGTGATCGAGTGCCTAATTAGCCACTCAGATCACTTCTACCTTGTACAGAATCGCTGGCTGAAAAGTTTGTTACTGGGATGATGCCTGTAGGTGCAGGCATCATCACGGTATAACCACTGAAACTGGAGGACGTCCATGTACGCCCTGCCGGCAGGAAGTGGTTGACATGCCTAATTAAGCATAAAATACATCTAAAAACCACTGGCAAAAGTAGCTAAAGCAGTGTGCGACATCAGTATCTCCAAGGCTCTGTCCAAAGTCCACTTATGCATTTTGTCCTGTGGGACCCCTGATGAGGTCTTCCATTAACCACTTCAGCCCAGGAAGAATTTACCTCCTTTCTGACCAGAGCACTTTGTGCGATTCGGCACTGCATCGCTTTAACTGACTATTACGCGGTCGTGTGATGTGGCTCCCAAACAAAATTGACATCCTTTTTTTTCCCACAAATAGAGCTTTCTTTTGGTGGTATTTGATCACCTCTGCGGTTTTTATTTTTTGCGCTATAAACAAAAAAGTAGCAACAATTTTGAAAAAAACGCATTATTTTTTACTTTTTGCTATAATAAATATGCCCAAAAAATAACTAAAAAAATTTTTTTTCATCAGTTTAGGCCGATACGTATTCTTCTACATATTTGGTAAAAAAAATCGCAATAAGCGATTATTGATTGTTTTGCGCAAAAGTTATAGCGTTTACAAAATAGGGGATAGTTTTGGCTATGGCAATTTTATTAATTTTTTTTGTTACTAGTAATGGCGTCGATCAGCGATTTTTATTATGACTGTGACATTATGGCGGACACATCGAACATTTTTGACACATTTTTGGGACCATTGTCATTTATACAGCAATCGGTGCCATAAAAATGCACTAATTCCTGTGTAAATGACACTGGCAGTGAAGGGGTTAACCACTAGGGGGTGGGGAGGGGTTAAGTCAGTACTAGGGAGTGTTTTCTAACTGTAGGGGGGATGGGCTAGCTGTGACATGTCACTGATCTCTGCTCCCGATGACAGGGAGCAGAGATCAGTGACACTGTCACTAGGCAGAACGGGGAGATGCTTGTTTACATCAGCATCTCCCCGTTCGTCCTGTCGGTGAGGCAATCACGGGTATCCCCGCGGGATATGGTATGACAAGATGCTGAAACATTGTTTAGAGCAGCATGGAGTTGTTGCAGTGCTGTGGATTCATTTAATATAGGCTGTATATAGTTGGTGCACTGGAGCACCCATCAAATATGAGTGTGATCTATGCATTTTAAAAAAACTTATGGTTTTAAAGATATAAGCACTAATTCGGAGCTCCTCCTTTTCATATATACACCGAGCAACGGCTGATAGACACTGATAGGACGAGAAGGAGGAAGATATGTGCTATTAGTTTAGGGAGACTAAAAAGCTGTTTTTGACCAAACTTAAATGTATGGTCACATTACCTTAGGTGAGCACACACCTAATGGGGGAGCACTGAGGTGAAACATTAGCACATTTGAGGTTGTGGGAAGATAAAATAAGTTTTTAGCCATTGTCCGTGCACTGAAGCACTTGTTCCTTTTTAATGGATTTGGACTGTCTATACAGGAACACTTATTAGCTTGGAAATTATTTTATGGCACATATATTAGCACTATACTTGTTCACTTGGGCAAATTTGTTATAAACATGCACCTCAAGAGAGTTGTTGCACGTTCTATACGTTCACTCTACAGTTGTGCTCATAAGTTTACATACTAGTGCAGAATTTATTATTTCTTGGCCATTTTTCAGAGAATATGAATAACACAAACTTTTCTTTCACTCATGGTTAGTGTTTGGCTAAAGCCATTTATTATCAATCAACTGTGTTTACTCTTTTTAAATCATAATCGCAGCAGAAACTAGCCAAATGACCCTGATCAAAAGTTTACATACCCCAGTTCTTAATACCAGATATTGCCCCCTTTAACATCAATTACAGCTTGAAATCTTTTGTGGCATTTGTGGATAAGGGTCTTTATCTTCTCAGATGGTAAAGCTGCCCATTCCTCTTGGCAAAAAAGCCTCCAGTTCCTGTAAATTTTTGGGCTGTCTTGCATGGACTGCACGTTTGAGATCTCCCCAGAGTGGCTCAAAGACATTGAGGTCAGGAGACTGAGATGGCCACTCCAGAACCTTCACTTTATTCTGATGTAGCCAATGACAGGTTGACTTGGCCTTGTGTTTTGGATCATTGTCATGTTGGAATGTCCAAGTACGTTCCATGCGCAGCTTCCTGGCTGATGAATGCAAATGTTCCTCCAGTATTTTTTGATAACATACTGCATTCATCTTGCCATCAATTTTGACCAAATTTCCTGTGCCTTTGTAGCTCACACATCCCTCAAAACATCAGTGATCCACCTCCGTGTTTCACAGTAGGAATGTCCTACATAGGCCTTGTTGACTCCTCTCCAAATGTGGCGTTTATGTATGTGGCCAAAAAGCTCAATTTTGGTCCCATCACTCCAAATGACTTTGTGTCAGAATGTTTAAGGCTTGTCTCTGCTGTTTGGCGTATTATAAGCGGGATACTTTGTGGCATTTGTGTAGTAATGACTTTCTTCTGGAGACTCAACCATACAGCCCATCTTTCTTCAAGTGCCTCCTTATTGTGTGTCTTGAAACAGCCACGCCACATGTTTTCAGAGAGTTCCGTATTTCACCTGAAGTTATTTGTGGGTTTTCTTTGCATCCCGAACAATTTTCCTGGCAGTTGTGGCTGAAATTTTAGTTGGTCTTCCTGACCGTGGTTTGGTTTCAACAGAACCCCTCTTTTTCCAATTCTTGATTAGAGTTTGAACACTGCTGATTCTCAGTTCCTTGGATATCTTTTTATATCCCTTTCCTGTTTTATACAATTCATCTACCTTTTACCACAGATCCTTTGACAATTCTTTTTCTTTCCCCATGATTCAGAATCCAGAAACGTCAGTGCAGTACTGGATGAAAGATGCAAGGGTCTGTCAGGAGTCCAGAAACTCATTGACCGTTTATATACACACACACACACACACACACACACACACACACACACACACACACTACAAGCAAACAGATCACAGGTGAGGATGGTTACCTTTTTTAATAGCCATTTAATCCCCTTTGTGTCAACTTGTGTGCATGTTATCAGGCCAAAATCACCAGGGTATGTAAACTTTTGATCAGGGTAATTTTAATAGTTTCTGTTGTGATTATGATTTAAACAGTAAACACAGTTGATAATGGCTTCAGCCAAACACAAACCATGAGTGAAAAATGTTTGTGTTCATATTCTCTGAAAAATACCCAAGAAATCATAAATTCTGCTAGGGTATGTAAACTTATGCGCACAACTGTATTTATGTTGGTGTTTACAGATATTTTGCAAAAGGTTGACTATGCTTTTTAGAATTGTTAAATATTGAGATTTATATGAGAACACTGCTTTCTGCATGTATGCATTAAAAAGCACTAAGTCACTTTGGAAACTCAAATATTACCTCAGCATTACATAACCTGAGCTGGTGGAAGGACCCAGTAAGCTCCACCCACTACAGGCTGCCATGACCAGTTGCTCTTCAAGCGAACAGATCACAGGTGAGGATGGTTACCTTTTAATAGCCATTCAAACCCCTTTGTGTCAACTTGTGTGCATGTTATCAGGCCAAAATCACCAGGGTATATAAACTTTTGATCAGGTTCATTTGGGTAGTTTCTGTTGTCATTATCATTTAAAAAGAGTAAACAGTTGATAGTGTTTGGCTGAAGCCATTTATTAACCATGAGTGAAAAATGTTTATCATTCATATTCTCTAAAAAATGGCCAAGAAATCATAAATTATGCCATGGTATATAAACTTGTGAGCACAACTGTATGTCTGATAGACTAACAAAAACGAAAATTCTACCGTAGTATATATTTTATAAATTGTAGATGCTATAACTTTTGCACAAACCAATCAATATACGCTTATTGGGATTTTTGACCAAAAATATATAGCAGAAAACATTGGTCTGCGTTTATGAAGAAGTTTGATTTTTTTTTTTTTTTTTTTTTTTTTTTTTTCTTATTGGATGTGTTTTATCCACTTCAGCCCCGGAAGGATTTGCCCTCTTAATGACCAGGCCATTTTTTGCGATACGGCACTGCGTCGCTTTAACTGACAATTGCGTGGTTGTGCAACATGGTAACCAAACAAAATTGATGTTCTTTTTTTTCCCCCACAAATAGAGCTTTCTTTTGGTGGTATTTGATCACCTCAGTTTTTATTTTTTGTGCTATAAACAAAAAAGTGCGACAATTTTGAAAATTTTTTTTTGGGTTTTTGCTATAATATCCCAAAATTAAAAAAAATATATTTTTTTTTTCAACAGTTTACGCTGACATATGTTCTTCTATATATTTTTGTTAAAAAAGATTGCAATAAGCGTATATTGATTGGTTTGCGCAAAAGTTTTATAGCGTCTGCAAAATAGGGCATAGATTTATGGCATATTTATTTATTTTTATTTTTATTATTATTATTCATGATTTATATAGCACCAACAGTTTACGCAGCACTTTACAATGTAGAGGGGGGACAGCACAATTACAGTACAGTTCAATACAGAAGGGACAGGAGGGCCCTGCTTGTAGAGCTTACATTCTAAAGGGAGGGGGTGGTGGTACAAAAGGTAATAGATGCAGGGAATAATTTATTAATTTTGTTTGTTTTACTACTAATGGCGGTGATCTGAGTTTTTATTTTTAATTTTTTTTCTTGGGACTGCGAAATTTGTGGCGGACAGATCGGAGACTTTTGACACATTTTTGGGACCATTGACATTTATACAGCGATCAGTGCTATAAAAATGCACTGATTACTGTGTAGCTGTCACTGGTAGGGAAGGGGTTAACACTAGGGGCGATCAAGAGGTTAAATGTGTTCCCTCAATGTGTTTCTTACTGTGTGGGGATGTGACTGACTAGAGGAGAAGCCAGATCATCGTTCATAGCTAGTAGGAACAGACGATCTGTCATTTCCTGACAGAACCAGGATTTATATGTTTACACACACAAATGCCCATTCTGTCTCTTGTGCCTGAGATTGCGCGTGGCCGGTTGTCATCGCAACCACCGGCCACGTGCATCGGCTCCCCCGCCGTGCAGCTGATGCTCGACTGCTCTAGCTGTTTAAAGGGTCAACATACAGCTACGGCGATTTGCGGGAGAGAGCCGACCTGCTGCAGTATGATGTTGGCTAGTGGTTAAAGCAGGAAAAAAGTGTTTTTTTTTTTTTTCTTTTTTTTCATAATTGTCTGTCTTTTATGTTTTATAGCACAACAAATAAAAAAACCAAGAGGTGATCAAATACCACCAATAAAAAGCTATATTTGTGGAAAAAATTATATAAATTTTATTGGGCTACAGTGTTGCATGCCTGCTCAATTGTCACTTAACTTAACGCACTGCCATATAGCAAAAAATGGCCTGGTCATGAAGGGGTGGTAAATTTTCCGGAGGTCAATTGGTTCAAGTGACTTTTGCCATTTTTAAAAACATCCTGCCTGCAAAGAAGTGGCTTAAACTTACAGGTCCTAATTCCCACTGGGAAGATCAATTCAATGGGACAGATGAGCAATAAATCCTCTTTGGTCTTCTTTGCTAGTTTTTAAAAAAGGGTCATAGTTACAATTGACATGTATTTTAAACATTGCAGCAGTGGCTTGTTTATTTATATTAGACTGTGTAGAGATCCCAGTAAGGGTTTCTGAAAATCCGAGAGGCTGATAAATTACAGGAAATCTCTTCTTGTGCAGTTTTCATCCTTCTATGCAATTGTATTTTTGTTATCCCTTCTATGTGATTGTGGACGTTTTTTACAGTTACAGTTGCAATAAAAATATTTTCTGTGCATAAATAATTTGCTAATTGCATGTTTCTGATACTTGCTGCAGATTTTATTTAGCACGTATCCTGATAAGGGCAGACCGTGGCAGATGTTGGCCCTGTCATCTTTGGAAAGCTACGGTATCCTTTAGTCATCTGTTATGAGCTCTCATCACAGGGTGTAATGTGGTTTAATTTAAGGTGATATATAATAGTTCTTCCACTGTTCAAAGTGTGACATTCACAGAGATTCATTTTCTCCCTGTCTGAGATCCCCATTCTGCAGAATTAATTTCAAAGAAAATGACTTGCTTCATAAAAGCTGCTTCTCTCAGATTGCCTCCAAATGATATTGCTCTCACCAAAATCTATGAAAAGGTGTGCTTCTGTGTAAGTTTTTTTTCTTTTTCCCTTGTTATATACAAAAAAGATATTGATTTATGAATCCATAGAGGATGCTGCTTAGTATTTTGAAACCGTTCTCGGATATTATAATCTGATGTTAAAATGTAGCTAAATTTTATACGTGGTGTCTTTGCATACAGTATGTAGTTGAACAACACCAGAGATCTGTAAAGTAAAGATTGTATGAGTGATTTTACAAAAAACTGAAAAAATTATTGGTATACACCCTTCTGCTTTTTCATATAGAGAAGCTGCTGCCAGCAGTTGTCTTATGCATTAAATAGTTCCAACATAAAGCACATCAATTTAGGCAAAAAGCCAATTAACCATTTTTGAGTTGCAGCTGGAATCCACAAAAACATATTGTAGAAAAAAATGCAAACAAGATTGTAGAGAATGCAAATAATAACCAAAAAATACTAAAACCATTGTGCCAATAAACCTGGGTCTGAGCATTGCAGGGTCACGGTGATGATTACTAAAGCACTCTACTGACCAGTTGCAGTACATTCTAATAGTAAAAAAAGTTTTTTCTTTTCTGCATGCTCTTGATGTCTGAGCTGTCTGTGTTTGCTCTGTTCACTTGGCAGTGGACATAATTAATGATGGTCTGGCACACAGGGTTCATCGATGCTTCGGATAGGAATTCAGAATGAATTTGAACAGTAAGACATTTTTTGTTTTACCTAAAATTTACTGAATTGAAATCCTGATAATTTTTTGACAGATTTGAAGGTACTGTTACAATTTTGGTGAAAAATTAAAAAACATTAGAAAGTGGATTGGTCAGACCTTCTGATGACACCAAGGTAACATCATTATGCCTGCACGTCTATGAAATGCCAAAAGCAAAACTCCACTGCTCCAAGCTACTAAAATAGTCTCCTGGAAAGTCCACTGCTCTGATTGCATGTCGCAAGAGCTTGTCTAGCCCAATACATATAGCAAAATCAAAGAATGAGGCATGGAAATCCCACTGGAAAAGCTGGTCATACATGGATCGAAATCCTGATGAACTGGCAGGATTTCGGCTGAACTGGCTGTGGCCACTGTGGTTTTAACAGAAGTTGGTTGAATGAAAAAATTGACGTGTATGGCCAGCTTAGGTTTCTTGTGTATATGCTGCAGCTGGTTGTAGACAGTATATGCTCTCAGACCACACATCTCTAACACGTTTCGCTACTTCTATAATAGATAATCATGTGATTAAGCCCTAGGAGGAGTAAAACATGTCAGAGGGGTGTGGTCTGTGTCTACGATCATCTATATAAAATAAACTTACCAGTGGGATTTCCATGGAGTGCCGCCTTGTTGTTTTATTTTTTGCCTGCACTTCTGTATTATAAAAAAATGAGTAATCAAGACCACAAAAGGTTGAGTCCATTCAAACTCTAGGTATCTTCTCAGTCTTAAGAGCTCTAAGAGTCAAAATCGGGGATGTTTTCATGTTTAGGGAATTGTTCATAGTTTTGAGAGAGCCATTATTTCATCCTGTGATTTATCCCTTACTGCATTGCGGTTTGTTACACATCCATATTTTTATATAAAATGTTATATAATGCAGCCTGAACAGCCATGGACAATTGGGTCGTGGCTTTTGAGACTTATTTTTTTAAGGTTAAGGAGTTAACTGACCAGGTCTTAGTCTTAATCTGTCTTAATAAAATGTTTGGCAATCAAATGTTGTCCAAATTGATATATCCACCTATCAGTTAAGTTTACACTTGGTTAAAATGAATTTGTAGCAGTGGACACATACATATGAAGCATTGACTATTAATAACTGTTGCGTTGTCTTAATGAATTATTTGGCTAATCAAGAAGATTTTTTTAATAACACAAGAATCACAGAACTAGAATCATCTAATGGAAAGCTGGTGGTATGTCATTAAATATACAGAGGAACTTTTATAATAAAATTGCATACACACAAAAGGATAAGGGTTGCAAGAGATACGAACAAGGGTTTCAAAAACAGCAAATGAGTGAGAGGAACATTCTATCAAACATTGGTTGATGCATTTATGATGCCATTTATAGGTCCTAAGTTAAAGCGGAGTTCCACCCACATTTTTCACTCCTCACCATGGCACGAATGTGCCTTCTTAAAATGAATTGGCAATTTATTTTTTTTTCTGTTCACTTGCCTGATTTATGCCTATATCTAATTTCACTTCCTCAAGGGCAGTGTTTCTCAACTCCAGTCCGCAAGGCGTCCCAACAGGTCATGTTTTTAGGATTTCCCTCAGCTGAAACGGCTGTGGTATTTATTAAGGCAGTGAAACTGATCAAATCACCTGTGCAAAATAAAGGAAATCCTGAAAACATGACCTGTTGGTGCGCCATGAGGACTGGAGTTGAGAAACACTTGCTCCAGGGGGCTGTGGCCGCAGACGTCATTTCCGGTTTTGCATTGACTCCTGGGAGATCTTGGCCAGCTTGGCATTGCACAGCTCCATTAACATTTAACATTGGCGTCTATTGGAAAACCCTGGTCAGCTTGGTATGGCAGTGCCATACCAAGCTGACCAAAATTGCACTGCACATGCGTGAGATCAGCAGGTACATGCTGGTTAGCCAGCATGCGTGGAATCCAGGAAGGACACCATGGCTTCAAATGCCCATACTGGAGATGGCCGGCTGTGCAGAAACATCACAAAGTAAGAAAACAATGCTGCACAGATAGAAAACTGGGCATAGTTTACAGCATACCTTTGTTACATTGCACGAGACATGAGTATTCTAGGGGTATTTTTTATCTTAAAAGTCATATTTCGGCCGGAACTCTGCTTTAAAGTTCAGCAATTTTTTTTTAGAGCAGTGAATCATTATAACGTCTGTTTATAAAAACAAAAAAAAGTTAATGTTTATATCAAACTCAATTTTTATATCGTTTGGCAGAGGAGAAAAGGTAGAGCTTTATGTGCTGTTTTTCTTTTTTCTGTTTTCTCCCTTACCCTTTTTCAGGGCACTAGGGTCATTGGAACGGGAAGGTGCAGACCCCAAAAGCTTAAGGGCTGCACTTGCCTTACAGCACTAGTGGGCCAGCAACTAGGGCAGCAGGGTTAGAGGAGGCAGCATAAATTTTCTCAATTTACCAACTGTTTTGCTTATCTATGAACACTGGTGACTAAATTCAGCGGGGGCGCTGTAGAGAGGAGAGTGACCAGTGGATGTAGAGAAGCCAAAAGCTTTGATAGAGTTTAAGAAATGTGGAACCATTTTTACTTTTTCTTGTTTGATGCTCTATATGGTTGAAAAATAGTTTTGTATATAGAGCATGCAGCACAGCTTTCTCCAATAGTACATCCTAAAAGCACTTTTTACTAAAAGTAATCGCATAACAAGGGACAATGCTGGTACAAATAGATAATATTATAAAGGTACATTTGGGTTAGCATGTCTACATATGGGTCTGCTTGGAGCCTCCTAACTCTACCTCATGCTACTGAAAATAGAAAAACCGACGCGTCTGTCCCCAGTGGAAATCGCTACCTGTCTCTTTTCTCCCTGCCAGGAGAGGGAGTGAAGAGAGGGAATGTCAAGACAAAGGTTCTAACCTTTTGTCTTTGTCTAAGTAATCTTACCATACACTATAGAAAAAAAATGCTGGAGTTGGCATTTAGTTATCAATGCATTTTCTTATTCCAAATTTCTTGTATTTTACTGCAGCAACTTCTCACATTCCTTACATAGTAAGGTTGAATAAAGACACAAGTCCATCCAGTTCAACCTGAGTCAGCACCCACAATTGTCCCCATCCCCGCACATTGCATCCCATCAAGATGCCCATCCACTATTTTTTTTTTTTTTTTTAATATATATATTTAAGGTACCCATGTAGCGCCATCAATCTACACAGCGCTCCACACACACCCACACTGGTCCCCACCCCCAAGGGGTCTGCAATCCAAGGTCCCCAACTCACACCCATACACCAGGGCCAATTTTTGGACAGAAGCCAATAAACCTAACAGAATGTCTTTTGGGTGTGGGAGGAAACAAGAGTACCCGGAGGAAACCCATGCAGGCACAGGGAGAACATGCAAACTCCAGACAGACAGTGTCATGGTTGGGATTTGAACCAGCGACCCTATTGCTGTGAGGTGAGAGTGCTAACCACTGCACCACTGTTCTGCCTTCCTATTTGACTATCTTATTTCCCTTCCTTCCTATACTTAAGTGACAGCTTATTGTTAAGGGTTGCTGACTGCTAGCCTGTAATTATTTCACATAATAGAAAAGTAATTCCACTAGTGCGGCATCTTGAAAGCACAAGTATAGGTCAGTGTCTAGACCAGTTAGTGACTACCTATTGCCTTTTACAAATGATTCTTTATCTTCCGTAGTGGGCTCAAATAAATGTTGAAGGCACCCTTTCCTCTCTATAACCACCTAATAGATGAAGGCAATTTTAGAAGCACAATTTTTTACACATCTGAAATCTCCTCCTTTCCCATTTCCCTATTAAACTGGAATTATAATGTACTAGTATAAAGAACAGCGGTCGTTCTCTGTGCCTATAATTTGAAATTCTTTCCACTTTCATTACTCTGACAAAAGCTGCAGATATCCTGTCCAAACCATTCTTGCTAATTTGTTACTAAAATTGGAAGCAGAACTACATTTACCATGACACAACTACATTTATCACAATGAAACCATTAAACAAAAGCTGTTGTAACATCTCTTGTTTCGTGCCATAGAAAATTCACTTCCCACTAGACTAAATTGGCAGCTGGTAAAGTCAATGTATGTTTCTGTTATTCTATGCATAAAACAAAATTTAACAAAGCTCAAATAAAATTTAAACTTCCATAGGAAGTGTAGTTGCTATAAATCAATAAAAATATTAGTTGTTGGAATCCCCCCCCAAGCTAGAATTTGAGTTTGAGCAGGAGGGATTACTTTCCTAGGGTATGTTCATGATACAAATGGAGAATCCAATTGTATCACTGGATACAAAGGAGAATCCAACACCTGGGTTATTATGGCGTTCTGTCTGCATTTAGAGCACTCTTGGTGGTCAGAGATTCATTAAGTGTTCAAATATAAATAAGGTCACAGCCCAAGTTTTCATCTTTAAAAATGTAACTTAGTGTTCCTTTTATTACAGTAGGTTCTTTTTAAGTATGACAGAATCATTGTAAAAATAGGCATGTAGGAGTGGGCTAAGCTAGGCTCCTAGAACAGGGTCACTCATCTGGCAGAGGGGGGTACCTTTACTTGTGCCGAACATCTAATGCACATGAACAAATACATTGAACGCCATGCATGCATTTAATTATCTCTTCCTCTTGTATACCTGTGCACAGACTGAGAGCGCCAGTGGAAAAGTCGACATCATCTCTCTGCAAGAGGCTATCTCACTTGCCACATGAACACACCTAAAGGTGGTTGTAAAGGTTTGCTGTGTTTAATAAGAAAAAAATATATACTCTCCTCCTCCTGTGTAAGGGTTTTGCACAGAGTGGCCCCAATCCTCCTCCTTCTGGGGTCCCCCAGTGGTGCTCCTGGCTCCTCCCCACATCGAGTGCCCCCTCTGAGACCAGCTTTCCAAGGGGGCACTTGTGCATGCGGGCTCCCAACTCCTGCTGCTGCGTCCTTTAACACTCAGCCTGACTCGGCCCGACTCTCGTGTCACTGGATTTGGTTGACAGCAGCGCGAGCCAATGGCTCCTGCTGCTATCAATATGTCCAATGAGGACCAGAGACAGTAGCTGGAGCTTCTGGGCTCATTCTCATCGCTGGAAAGATCGGGGTCAAGTAAGAAAAAGGGGGGGCTCTGAGGGGCTGCTGCACTACAGAAGGTTTTTCACCTTAATGCATAGACTGCATTAAGATGAAAAACCACGAGGGTTTACAACCCCTTTAACAGTTTGCTTGCCAAATCTTGGCTACCCTTGGTAACCACTGTGTTGTCTTTGTACTGATGTCTTCATACCCCAATGTACTAGTGACCCAAGCTGATTACTTACATTACACCCCTTTAGTAATGTCAGAACAGGCAGAGGTAAAGTTTCAAAAGCTTTACTGGGAAAAATGCAGCATGATGAAATCACATGGTAACAGTTCAACCTAAAGTGCAGCATTTCCTAACATCCCTAATCCCGAGCTACCGGCTTGTGGCTGCCCCAGCATATCTGCTTAGGAAATCGTCCATACTTGGCAGAGTCCATGGTTTGTATCATCCTCAGAGCAGACTGCAAGTCCCAGCAATTCTCCTCCATGTGGAAGTCTCTAGGACACAGGTGTCCGGCAGAAATAGGGACTTCCAGAGAGGCAGAGAGCCCTGACTGGAGGCCACATCTTGCTGGCTGTCTTTCCTTCCCATGCAGCAGGCTGGGTGTTGTGGCACTACATGGCTCAGCAGCCCCTCAGCAGCTTTCCCATACAGACACCTCTCTCTCCTCCAGGTGGTTGCTTGGCTGAACAGATTACATCTTCAGCTGACAGCCTTTCCTTTTTCCCACATGGCTGGAACTAACTCAGGCCAAGCCTCCTTCCTGAATTCATGAGCACAGGGAGGGGAGCAGAGCCCAGCAGAAAGCCCGCCAAGACAGACCCGGGAAAGAAGTTAATGATTTCCCTCCCAGCTGGGGCAGCATTACCCACTACCTGCCTACAGGCGTGTTCCCAAAAGGCTTTAAATGTTGATGACATCGCTAAGATGAAAATAAACAGACTACAGGACTGAAAAATATGATCCAAGTGCTAAATACACAAACAAGACCCATCCTAGGAGACTGTGGAAAAGGAAAGTTTACAGAGATTTATAGTCTATTTTTTTGCTACGCAAAACCAAATGTAGATTACTACATGATTTACTCGATCCAATCAGCCAGCACAACAAATTCAATCATAAATGGTTTCTAACGTTTAAATTAATAGAAGGCTGTTGCTTCATGCATTTGCAAAAGTAAAGCTACCCTGATGCACCATGGCTGCATTTTAGCATGCAGGCTATTGTGAACCTAACCAAGGCTAGGTTCACACACCTGCATGGCTAAATGCATTAACATGCAGGCTAGTGCAGTGTTGGATCCAGCAGGGAGTTGTGTGATGCACGTTCCACCATGCATTGCACTGTTTTTTGTTTTTTTGTTTTTACTTTTATTTGAATTGTCAGATGTGACACTTCATGTCACTGCCTAAAAGCACAGTGTGTTATGCTGCTGTGTGGTGATATGTGATGCCATTTGGTTCAGTATGGAAAAATGCAGGTAGTCGCACACGCATCACATTTTACTCCGTTAAAGCTGGACAAAGCAAGCTGCAGGCCTTCCTAGCAATGCTGATTTCTAAATTGCATGCCATGGGGTATAGTCTGCAGTGTCCCATGAAGTGCGATTTGTATAACACAACAGAGAACACTCTGTGCTTTAAAGCATTAATTCACCTTTGGGAACATGTTTTAGGAACCCCATTTTCAGGGTGGAACATGTAACCTGTTCCTAATTCTACAGCCGCTGCCTGCTCTGCTCCCACCCGAAAGGGAGAGGATCTTCAACACCCACCCACTTGCTGTCACGATTTTAAAAAAAGACGTGGCTGTGTGGGGCCCCGCCTGTCCGACCGCATAATTTATTCAGAGTTCTGAGAATGGCAAAACTACAAATACTGACAGCCTTTTGCAGCTAACGGCTTGCTGTTTCAATGAACTACTACAGCACTGTTGAGTGCTCTGATAGTTAATTTTCTCTTCCTGTCAATGTGTATCTGCCTGCTTGCATGCAGTGCCTGCAGACAGACTGACAAGTCTGCTGGAGTCCTGCATGCCGATTGTGGGTGCAATGCTTTAGACTCAAAATTAAAAAAAAAAAAAAAAAAAAAGTACATTTTTCCTAACCTGCAAAAATGTGCATTTTTTTTTTTTTTAAAAAGGTGAACATATCTTTTAAGAATAGGCTGGTCACAGTACATCGACAGGTCATGTGACAGGGCTCTTCTCTTGGGACTTTCATTGAAAAAAAAATTGGGCTTTGGAGCCTTAAAGCAAGCCAATTAATAAACACATTTGTAAATCACACGTGTGCCAGTGTTTTTTTTTTTTTCTTCTTTATTTTACTTTATTTGTATTTTTTTTAAGTTGTATGACTGCAATATGGCCCTATTGCTTGCTTTATAAATGTGTTCCATGGTAATGATTTGACAAGACTAGCGATTTTGGAATCCCTGTGGTACAATTGCTTGTTTTTAAGACTCACCTCCAGCCTTACCTTTTAGTCTTGCACATTTTGTACATATGTCCTGTTCTTTACTATAAATGCTTAGTCTGATTTCACTGCTCAGTGTCTGCTTATCACAGGATGCATTCGAAGGTAAGCAAGTTCAACAGAACCCCTTTCCTTCAATTAATTTAATTTCTTTCAATTGTACAGGCTCAGCATTCCAGTTGGGTATTAGCTAGAGCAGTCTTCCCACAAATTACCCTGATTGCATCAAGGTTTAGGGCTATTGAAAGGGGTGCAGAGGTAGGACTCTATTTTCATGAAGCTACATAGAGTGCCCTGACAATCCACCTTCCCAATTCCCAATCGGCAATTATCTGCACACATTGCATAGAAAGCAGAGACAAAGTTTACTCCCTCTTTGGTATGTCAATGGAGGGGAAGAAGGCAGAACAAGGGAAAGCAAAATAAAAGCAGATTTAACTTTAAGATATTCCAGGTTACGTGGTATAATTCTAAATTTCAAAATGTGCGCTGCGCTACTCAACAGATTTAGGAAAACCTGCAAATGCTACAATCAGAAAAAATTTGTGGATAGTGGGAATATTAAGTGCAGCGCTAATTCATATTGTGTGTGTATATATTAAAAAAATTGTGCAAGTATGCAAACAGTAGGTATAACACAGACTGTGCAAAATAAAATAAAGTACTAGGAGCAAACAGCAATAAATAAGTAAAATACAATTTATAAATTGAAATTGCTAAAAAGTCCACGTATGTGAAATGGCTATGTGAATAAATAACCCATAAGGGAAAACACAAAAAAAATGGTCCAAACAGGTGAAATGAAATCACTAGTGTTTAGGTAGAAATCAGTGTTGAAATTGAAGATGTATTCGACCTCTATCTCTACCCATAGGTAGACTGAACTAGCTCCACATTGCTGCGCTTCTTGGATGTATTTGTAATCGCATACCTCATCTCGCATCTCACCTGTTTATATCATCATTGATGTAAGTGTTCTACCTTTAACAATAAAACCCTTAGTTGATGGTTTTACACTATATGGCAACCTTTTTCTTTTTATGAATGGTGGAGTCCATGATTGGGTCCGATGACAAGGTTGAATGGAAGCTGACCTCACATGTTTCCTAAAAGTGACTACGTTCCCAGTTGCATGCCTGTTTGACTCTGCCGCTGGCATTGGGTCCACTGAGTCCGGTAAGAGTATCCAATTTTGTTTCATCGGTGGTGGATTCACAATCAATGGTGATTCCCTTACTGGATGATTGCCTATCTATCAGAGGTCGAATATATCTTCAATTTCTACCTAAACACTTGTGATTTCATTTCACCTGTTTGGACTGTTTTTTGTGTTTTCCCTCATGGGTTATTTATTCACAATGCCATTTCACATATATGGACTTTTTAGCGATTTTAATTTATGAATTGTATTTTACTCATCTATTGCTGTTTGCACCTAGCACTTTATTTTATTTTGCACAGTCTATGTGGTATAATTGTTACATGGTTAAAATTCCATTCTTCTGTTTCCAGGCTTGACCAGTTAGAGCAGAGACCTAGGACATGCTTTGGCATTGAAACAAACTTGAGTACTTGGGGAGAGCCAGATTAGGATAATACATTTAGAATTAGACTGCAACTCACAAAGTGATGGTAATAAAGTCTTCAGCACAGTATAATATACATTTTTAAACCATAAAGTTTTAAAATGGCCATTATGATGGAAATACATATTCCATTGCTCCTTTGCTGATTGTATTTTTATCCCTTTTCAGATTTTCTTTCATCCCCTTTTAACTTGCGCTGCATTCATTTTCATTACATATAAAGAGAAAATGTGCATGCCTATATAATGAGTTATAGACCTAATCATATAGGGAAAATATTTTCAAAAGAAATCTCTTGTGATTTTGATAAAGAAAGTTAATGGCATATCTGGAGGTGAGATGATTTTAACAATCATATATAATTCATGAGTCTTTTTTTTTCTCAGGTTCTGTGTTGTGAATGCATTTATTGATGATTGTCATGTAAGCTCCACAATACTGTGAACAATTCCCCATAATCTAGTTTTCTTTATGCTGAAGAAAAGTCAATAGAACTGCTGGGTATCTTTATTTGATATTGTAAGCTGAGCAGTTACAGGTACATAAGTTCAGTAGCATAAATGTTTCCTTAAATATATGTACAAATGAAACTAATATTGGTTGTTGCAGGAGTAGCTCAATTTTAGATTATTACAAATATATTTGAAATGTAATTCATGTAACGTTTATACATTTCTTTACATTTGAGAAATATTTCAGCGTGCTGAATACTAGCTGCTATGGTTGCTTCCAGAACTAAAGATTCAATTCTAAATCCACTTTGGGAACACAGCCTATTTTAAGCAGGGCTGAACAAATCTGTAAACCAAGCTTCAGAATGTTGGCTCTCTGATATGGACTCTTCTTGCTGCCACAAGCTTCCCCAAGACCAAGCATCTTAAAGTGATATTAAAGGCTGTTTGTTATTTAAAAAAAAAAAAAGTCATGCTTACCTGCTCTGTGGAGTGGATTTGCACATAGCAGCTCCAATCGGATCTCCGCTGGCACTCCTGGCCCCTCCCTCCTGCCGAGTGACCCCCCCCCATTGCAAACCCCCTTCTTTCTCCTGAGCCACTACTCTGTCCATTCAGATACAGAGCATGGCTCGGTCCTGCCCCAAATCTCTGCTCATTGGCTCGCTGGTCAGCCAATAAGGAGGCAGAGAACCCGGAAAGCAGCAGCTCTTGTGCACATTGCTTAACTGAAATGGGGCTCAGGCAAGTATAAGGGGGGGGGGGGTTCTGCTGTACACCGAAGGTTTTTACGTTTTATGTATAGAAAAATCTTGAGCCTTTACAACCACTTTAAGTTCATAACGTGCATCTAAACCCAAGAACAATGTAGTATGTTATAGCTTTCTTAGCCTTTGGGTGTGGTGGCTGCATTCATTTTCTATTTTGAGATGAAGTACATTTTCTGCAAGAACAGAAATTGGCTATTTGTGTCAGAATTCCAATATCCTTGTAACTTTCTGTGCACTAAACGGAAATCTCAAAATTAAAGCGGTATTAAACCCCAAACCAAAAATGTATTATATTGCAGTTTATTAATCATTAGATGTGGTGACTGCATTCGTTTTTCTTTTTAGGCTTTTTCCCCTCTGTTTTCAGAGTGCTCCACTCTGGATGAATGAGCACAGGGGGACACCTTTGGACAGCAATCTGATCAATCTGGGGGAGGGGAGTGTTAGATGGACTAGCAGATTTAAATGCACTGACATACTGAAAAACTCCAACTAACACTTTAGAAGCAGTTACAGCAAACAGTTTTTTCCCTTTTGGGATAAAAGTCTTACAAACATAAAAGCTGATTGCTGAGAGCACCCCTGCTAGTGTTAAATGATTTGTCCCATCTCTGCAACTGATATATTCTGCTGGAGAGCTTGTTCTTTTGAAAAACAAAAGACTTGGAGGCTGGATCACCAGATGAAAATAAAAGCAAGCCTAAAAAAGAAAACTAATGCAGCAATCTTATCTAGGACATAGTAAGCTGTAATATTCATTTTTGGTTTAATATCACTTTGTTTCTCAGCTATCTTTTGTGAACTGTAGAGGAAGTAGAGGTGTTTGCAGACCAAATTAGGAGAGCAGCTTAGAGGACAATGCTGTACCTCCATAGATACAGCGCAGCGAGTGAGCATTGAAACAAGGACGTGTCACTGGCTGAATCGTTATATAGAATTACTAATGCAGCCAAAAAATAGCTGTAGGCTGCAACATATTACATTTTAGTTTTTGAATTTAGATGCATAATGCATAGTTTTATGGCTTTACCTGGAATAGTTACAGCATGTTCAGGATAAATAGAACATTGGTCATGGCACAGAACTCCTCATAGGACTGGAGCTTTGCTCAGACGAAGATTTTTCTGCAGGCAATAATATACCGTATATGTATTTTTTTTGTTACAGTTTGAGGAAGTAGAAAGTTACTAGGCACCCAGCTTTGTTAGTCCTTTACTGTTTTAAAGTGTATTGCCACTTTTTGCAGTCAAACTTGAGTAACCCCCATTGCTCACACAGCAAAAAAAATTTAAATTAAACATTCTTACTTTTTTTTTTTTTTTTGGAGCAGATTTATACATAGCACACTATAGGTCACTTATATTCAGTATAGTCTGCAAAGTGCAATCAATCTGTCCAGAGAAGAGCACCTAATCAAAGTTGAGCTTCAGGCTAAATAACATGAACATTAAAGTGTTTTGTGTATCTTTTAAATCTTGGGGCCCTTTTTTGTATTTCTTCCAGATCTGTGCAGCAATACATAATGAAACAACTCCTATACTTTGTCTCTGTGCAGGAATTTCCTGTACTATAGACCAGTCACTGCTGCACTCTCATTATGCAACAATGATATCACCAACAAAAAAGTAATGTCTGGGTTTGCAAAAGCATTTGGTGCACACTAAATAGATATAAATTCTTTGAGTTCAGCATTAATACATCATTAAATGTATTATTAAATGCATATACCTGAATATGACCTGGTATCTGCCTCTTACAATCTTGTCCTGGACTGGGATAGAGAGAGGCAGAATAAGGAGTCAATTTGTGCTAGCATGAAGCATACTTATAACAAGATAAAGCCGAGTGACAGATGTGCTCATCACTATTCTGATTCCCCTGTCGCTGTCCAGGGTGGGACTAGGTTGACCTGGACTCAGAGTAAGTGGGTAAAATGATAGCCATCAGTCTGAGGACATCTAGTGGCAAATCTATGCAGTGAAGCCCAATATTGCAAAAGCTGTTTTTGTTTTCTCTATTCATGGACTATAAAATATTCTTATTTTTGGTTGGAGTTCTGATTTGAAAATATATCCACTTGTACCTCATATCCCCTTAACCCATATCCTCCTACAAGCTGTGAACCTAACAGATTTTCGGGATGCTGCACTCCTAAAGCTGGAAGTCGATGGGCCTTTTGCTGGGGACTTGATTGATCGAAGAAATGAAGAATATATTCTTGTACAAATTGTTCAAATGGACGATCCCGGTTCAAGGAGGCGTCGCCCTACACAGGTAGGAGTCTTTATATAAATGCATATGAAAACATGTTTGTGCGTTTAGGACTTCTTGGCCTAAAATTTTACAATATGAAATGAGGCCAAATGCATTTTGGTTTCTGAGCAATAAACCTCTTCAGTGCACTGTTAAGAGGGTATTGATCACATAAGATGAATGTGATATTGTAATGTGATTATTTTGCTGAAGCATGCAGATGTCAGTATAATGTATAAATGGAACTTGCCTCCAGAGTCACTATTGATCAGCAGTTTTGGCATACTTAATCAACCGTCCCAGATTTGCTGGGGCAATTCCACTTTTAATTCAACTGCACTGCAATGCCTGTATCCCGGGTTTAGTTCTGGGACCAAGGCTGCGGGGACGGGGAGGGCTGGGTTCAGCTTGGGAGCAGGTCAATTCTGATCTTTTTTGTAGGAGCCATCCATCAGAATAACTTTATTTCAACTGGTCTCACACCAAGCAGCGTTTAATGTTTCAGCACTGCTTGGGCTAGCAGATCAGTCACCATGGCCAGGGTGAGTGTGGGAAATGAATGTAAATATAAGAAATCAAGCAAGCATTTAACTCTGCAAGAGGCACATTACTCTACTTCACAATGGCAATGCAAGTCAAATAAAACACGCATGCATGTATATTTTAAAAAGCATTATTTTCAAACCACTCATTAACTTTTTAATTCAAAACAGTTAACGTAGAGTGCAAAATGTGTTATATTACATCTAGCGTCTGTGCCACCCTACATATATCCTGGTGACAGCACAGCTTACATGGATCAGAATATGGCACCCTTCTTATACTGTAATAGAATTAGTCTTTTTTTAAAATTCAGACCTGGTCAGCTGACCATGCTGCAGAGAAACCGCTATACACAGGAGCAATAACTTTGACACCCCCATGTATAGGGCGCAGTAAAAGTCATGGAGCTACATTAAAAGTAATTAGATGCTACCTTGTTCTACTGCAGACATATAACCCCTTTGTTCCTCAAATGTCAGGCACAAGCTCCTAGCGTTCACTAACCACTCCAAATACATCACACTTCGATCCAAACTGTGATAATAGTTAAAGTGTAAAATGAAGTGTCTCTGAATAAGCTCCACGTGGGAGTAAAACAAGTTGACGTTTGAAAGTACTGTACCAGGGGTCATAGTTGTGTATCGGATCATTCACTAAACCTATACAATTATTTTTATCATTGTGAGTGGCTACCCCTCTTCTCTAAGAATTAAAATAAGATACAAGTATGTTTTTTGTTTTGTTTTTTGTTTTTTTTACCATAAAGAGTTGCTATGTTTCCGGAACTATAACCGGTCTATATTATGTGGTTGGGCCAGCTTTGTTAGATAATGTTTATGCTTATAGCATTTTTACATAATTTCTTTGTGCGTTATGATTCCGCACCTTTAAAACAGGAGGATCATTGTTTATTTTTACTACCAGTTTTTTATTACTTTTGTTTTTCTTTAGCTCCATGCCTACAGCTCTTATTATATGGGTTTAATTGTGATGTTGGATTAAGGATATGCCTCTTGTAGAACCATGCACATTTTTAATGACCTGCCCCTAATTAAAGTACATTCTCCCCCTGCAATGGTTTGCTGCATGCACAGCAAAAAAGGTGTCCCCCTTCTTTTTTTTTTTTTTTTTTGCAACTAGATTGACGTTATAAACATTCCCAGAAGCAAAGCAGCAAGTGTAGTGGGAAATTGCCATGGAAGTGTTTAAAGAGGAACTGACCTGTGGAAGCTGTGGCAGTCAGAGGGGGTGAAGGACTACAGGTAGCTACCAGTACAGCCTGTGGCCTCCCTGGAGCTGATCTGTTCCCCATTATTGACGTAATATGCACTGCACACCTGTGTGGAGCAAGCCATCTTGGTAGATTATTTTTGCTTTCTCATCAGAATCTCCAAAAAGGAAACTGAGAAGCACAGTAGTGACACCATCCAATCTCACTCAATCTCCTGAGACTGCCAGTCAGCGGCAGCATTGCCTAAAGCTGGCTATAGAGGGATCATTTTTATTTTATTTTTTTAAACATCCAGTCGGCTGATCAAAAACAAAAAATGAACAGATTACTCCATTCACAAAATTGAGGTGGATGAAGGAACCCTCTTTGCTGCCCTCTTGTTTTCTGACAGTGGGACTCATCCACTGTCAGAATACACTTATCAGTGCTGTAGTCAATTTGGCTTCAAGCGCTGATCAAATTGAAGTTTTCCAACATTCCCACTCAAGAGAAGCTAATCATTTTGAACACAAAAATGGCCATAGATGGATCAAAATTTGGCCAGTCCCTGCCGAATCAGCAGATTTTTGATCCATCTATGGACCAGCTTTATATCTCACACTGCAAATATACAGATATAATGCTTTAAGCCAGATACACATGTACCGGCAAACCTGCTGAAGTGGCCGAATTTTGGTTTGTGTTTACTCATGTCTGTTCAACAGAATCCAGTGCTAACAATTGGCTTCTGTTGAATGGTCCTGCTGGAAAACCAGCATTCGATCAGCACCAGCAGGCAATGGCTGCAGTGTTGATCAGTGTATTCAGAATACAATAGCACAACGTAGGGGAGATCTCATTGCTTGTATGGAAGTGGGTATCCGTGAGGTTTTTTTTTTTTTTTTTCGTTCAACCTGCTGGTTGAACAAAAATAAAAAACAGTGTATACCCTGCTTTAGTCAAAGAAGTGATTAGGCACCCTCCCATACCAGGAAGTAAACTATTGTTTTTCACAAAGCATTCAAAACCATAGGTATTTTTGCATGGATCAACTTGGACACATTAAACATTTATCGATGTTTCCTATTATAGCAAATCTCCAATTCAGGTCCACTGTAACGTTTAAAATCCTAATTTGTAGTGGGGCAGATGTTCAACAAATATATCCAATGGTGAGTAATTGAGAGTAACAATTTATAATTTACAGGTTATGTAGATTAGTATACCAGTATACAAATATAATTGTGTAGTGCTAGCATACAAACATAGAAATATCACTAGTTTATAAGTGGCCTTACAACCTTAAAGCAGACCTTTTAGAGGTTGAAAACCTCAGACATGAAATATGAACAAAGAAAATCCATCTGCAGTGTGTACTTGTCTCTATCCAGAGCACAACATGGCATTTCAGTCTTTTGCCCCATTCCCCTATCAGCATGAATCACTTCTGATAAGTTTTCCTAACACTAAGAGAGAAAAGGTGACGGGAGGGAGCTCCAGCCCACAGCCTGTGATTGACAGAATCGGCTATGTTTCTGTGTGCTGTGTGAAGGTGGACATTTTCTCTTTCCTTAAATCAGCGCTCTCCTCACTGAGCTCTCCAGAGTGTAACATCAGCTCTCTGCCCTGTTTTCTTAACAGACTAGCTTTTTAAGTTCTGGACTTTAAATGGATGTGGAGCAGAAAAGACTGCAAATAATCAGGTACAACTTATGTAGGAGAATGTTTCATCTCTGTGTATCACCTGAGGCCAGTCCCTTTTACTGGTTATATGTAAGAGTTTACAGAACTTTCAAAGAAAGTGAAAGATCTGCCCAAGGACTATCCCCATCCACAGAAAATGCAAATAAAGATCAAATAAAATTAAATATTAGGTGAAAGAAGGTTACTTGGCTAACACCCAGACTTTGATGGGCTTGCAAAGGTGAGAGTAACACCACTCTGCTTTACTGTGTAGTTCTTGGAAAGCTGAGTATTTGCAGATCCTGTGAGAATATGCTTCTGCATAGTGCTGGAATGTTTTCTTGAAATTTGGGATCCTCCACTTTCTGAACATCCCACGAGAAGACCAAATTACACCACCAAAGTTCACACGTGATCGCATGAAACTGGCGTCCAAGGTAAATATTGTCCCTTTTTTTTTTTTTTTTTTTTCTTTTAAGGTTTAGTTTCTTTACAATGGTTTTATTGACATTTAGGGGCGGTGTTTATGCATTAAGCAAAAAAAAGCATTTTTTTTTGTTGCATTAACACAATAAAATGCTATGGAATTATCATATTGCAATAGATAAGGTGTTGTCAGGCTCCACTTGATTTTTCAGAGAAAGAAGATTTTGCAATACTAGTTACTGAGTGGATATGGGTACTTTACATGATGTGTTTTAAAATCTCAAATAGTAGAGAATGCCTTTAAAAATGCATAAACTAATACACACGTGTGTTTTGGGGCTTTACAGGTTATCTATAACTGGACTCTGGCTTTGAACTCAAGAAAAAATGAACACATTGTAAAGCAAAGGACATTTGAAATTCTAAACGGGTTAGTTTCAAATAAAGGACCAGGTGCTTTATTTCTTTTTGTTCTGTTAGTTTCAAAGTTTTATATGATCATTATAATGAATGCCTCTTAAGCCCCCTCCCTAGGGAAAGAGAGCCTTGACTGATGGGGGCATGGCCAGGTGCTGGACAAGGGGAACGATTGGTTGAAACATGGGGATGGGATGGGCCTGAGCTCAGGGAACGTGTGCCTCAGGGAATTCTGGGTCTTTAGGAAGAGTCGGTTGGAAGAGCTGCCCACCCTCCTGCCCCCTTTTTTCCTCTGTTATAGTATGTCACGGCTTGCTGTGGTTTCTTGACCTTGCCATCGGTTAAAGTTGCTGTAATGGGATATGCCCTTGATGGAAAATTGGAAGTAGGCTGTCTGTTCAGCACTTATGGTAAGGACAGGCCCCACTTCCCTCTTTTGGTTGAGCGCTTACAGTACGACTGTGACTGACACTGGTTAAATATGTTCACGTTATGTGGAATTTAATAAAGCTGCAGCCTTGCCCTTTCCAACCTAATGGTTGTAAATGTCTTATTTAATGGGGTAAAAGGTGATAGGTTGATTGGGACCTAGGCCCATTGCGCCTCAGTAGTCATGCATTATTGATGAATAATAACATTACACCTGTAAAAAAGATACATACAGTTTTTTTTTCCTTACCTAAAAAACATTTTCAGAGGAAGGAGATTGAAGAATATCTTAATGTGGTTTGTCCATTGAACTTGGGAGCAATGTGCAGGAAGAGTGGCTATACCTTTTCCCTACACCCACAGAAGTCCTCCGATGTGACCACCTAATTTGAAGCACATCTCTTGGCTGTCTGAAGTACATAAACTATGTGTGATTCAACAATGAATTTAGATAAAACTGAACTTTGGGCAAATTACTAAATCACAACAATTTTTAATACATTCATGTGTGTAAAAATATATGTAATTTTCTTTTAAAGGGCCAGTTTATCTGATACTGACTCTACTTGTTTTATACACCAAGTCTCTCTCTGATTATTTTTTTATTATTTTTTTTTTCTACCCCCTCTGGCGTGAAATCTCCCTGCTGATATTCTTGCAACTACCTGATAATAATCCTGCCTCCATCAAAGGTTGCTCTTGTAATTTCTTCATAATGTAAAATAAATAAATCTATAAGGAGAGTTCGGACTCCTTCATAATGTAGAGATCCCACCACAAGAGTCTGACAAATATGAGAAACTTTTAGGTAGTTTAACGTAAACATCGGCAAAAAACTGAAATAGTTTTGGATAGACAAATCCGTTATTAGTTAATAGATTTAGTTGTGTTTTGTCTGCAGTTTAGCTTTATTTCTTTATGAATTTTTTAAATGCATATGTAGTGGTCAGGAAAAATGTTTTTGCATTCTCATGGGGTGTTTCAAATGTAAGAATGCAATATTTTGCTTCTTAAAGAGGTGTTCCAGCCTCCTCCAAAATTAAGTCAGCAGCTACACATACTAGTATGTGTAGCTGCTGACATTTAATAGGACACTTCGCGGTTCTGGAATCCAGCGATGTCGGCACCCCAGCTGATGTTTCCATCAGTTATCGGGTGCTGCCATTGCCTGTAAGGGAACCCGGCAGGCTTCACGGCCAAGTCCCTACTGCGCATGCGTGAAGCATGCTGCACACTTACTGTCCCAGCATCAGGGGAAGGGAAGAGAGAAGGGGGTCGGACTTGTGACGTACCGCGGCGAGGTTTGATGGAAGTGGGGACAGGGTACCAGTCACAAACAGGTACCCCCCCAAAGGGTGCCAAATGTGGCACCGGGGGGGGGGAAATTAGATAAGTGAAAGTTCCACTTTTGGGTGGAACTCCGCTTTAATGTGATTGTAAACTTTTTTTTCTAACAAACCTGTTATACTTACCTGTTCTGTGCAATTGTTTTGCACAGAGCAGCCCCGATCCTCCTCTTCTCAGGTCCCCTACTGGCATGCCTGGCTCCTCCCCCTGCCAAGTGCCCACCATAGCAAGTCTTTTTTTTTTCTATGGTGGTGCTACCCTGCTCCTGAGACAGCACTGTGTTTCCATAGAGACAGAGTGTGGCTCTGTCATCCCCCTGCTCCCTTCTCACTGGCTGTGATTGACAGCAGCAGGAACCAATGGCTCCTGCTCCTGTCTCTGAGCCAATGAGGAGGGAGAGAGCTGCTTCTCTCATGCACCTTGCTGGATCAAGATTAGGCTCAGGTAAATATAAGGGGGGGGGGGACTGCACAAGAAGGTTTTTTTACCCTGATTCAGAGAATGCATTAAAGTTTAAAAAAAAAAAAAAAAAAAAAAAACTTCAGCCTCTAGAAACATTAAATTCCCTGCTGATATTGTGTAGACTTTTAGTTGATATTTAGGAAGCTTCATTAGACAGGTTTTATCTTGTTGTTTACTACCATCATTTAAAATCTTGCACTAGTCTCCTTTTTTTTTTTCAATTGTTTTTTCAATTGTTCTTGAACTTGCTAAGAACATGGAGGTGATTTAACGTTCAAACATACAGGAAATGCTTATGTTCCTCTTGCAGTAATGGCCTAGCTGTAAACTTTTTTTTTTTTTTTGAGCATCAAATTTAATTTCCTTTTAAGCACTGAATAAAAGCATGTTTATATTCATTCTAGCGACTCAATCTCGATAAATATTCAAGCCTTTCTACAGGAGACCCAGCTCGTTCCACTATCTTTATCTCATCAATACCTCAGTGCAAGCATAGAGACACAAGTAACTATTGCAGCCGTTATCTTAGCAGGAGTTTATGCACTAATTATATTTGAGGTAAGCCACCCTGATTTTTTAATGTACTCCACAATAAACACTTTTACAATACACAGATTGATGTATACCTATATAGTGAGGAACTGTATTCATCTTGCCTGGTAATGAGTGCACACAATAAAATATAACCTATTTGTTTCTTTAGTAACCCGCAATGCTGCTGTATTTTCTATTTCCCCATTTTACTTGTTTGCATTATACATTTGGCAGCCATTTTCATTTGGCAGCTAAACCTGCACTGGAGTTTTGGCTTGAAAGCTGGCTTGTCTGTATTTATTAAAGGATGATGTAAAACTTACACTTTAATGTAATTAGCCAATGTATGTTTGAGCAAAAAAACAAAAAAAAAAAACTCTGCAGTACATCTCTGTAATAAACACTTTCCCACATGTTATCCCTTTTTAAAATGCTGAGTACAGAAAAATATCTGATCCTGCCAGAAATTTACTGATCTAATAAATTCCTGTTTGACAATCAGCCCTGCTTGAGTTCTTCCTGCTGGACTATAGAACACCTAATCTTCTCTTTGTCTCCATAATATACAAGGAAGGTATTCTTAGACCCCTTTCACACTGAGCCTCCCCGGGCGTTAGTGGGGCAGTTTTAACCTCTGCTAGAGGCCAAAAAGGGGTTAAATCTGCCCGCAAAATGCAGCCGCAGCAGCGTTTTGCTGGCGGTATAGCAGCGCTGCACCATTGATTTCAATGGGGAGGAGCGATGAGTTCACTGCTCCTAATGCGCTCCAAAGAAGTTGCTGGCAGGACTTTTTCGGTCGCCCTACCAGTGCACCGCTCCAATGTGAAAGCCCTCGGGAGTTCTGTGAATAGGCAATCTACAATGACACATAACCTTTCAGGATGTTAGCTTGCAGTTTTCAATTAACTACTAGGGTGCTGTTGTCACTCTGGGTGGTTCATTGATGCTTCCTATTGTGTGACAGTCTGCAGGAGCCTAAGATTGCATATGTGATCTTTGTAAGCTCCTAGCAAATAATAAATGCATATATATATATATTTTTTTTTTTTTTTTGTACCTGCAAAAAGTTGTGCATTTTTATATTTTTTACAAGGTGAACTTATCCCCTAAAGTGGTTGTAAACCTGGAAAAAAACAAAAAACAAACCCTGTAAGACAAAGGCATAATGAGCTAGTATCTCATACTAGCTCATTATGAAATACTTACTTTAGATGGAAGCTGTTGCAGTGGCCCAGAATACTGCTGTAACTGGCGACATGTCTCACAAAGTTATTTCCGGGTTTGCGGACTCCGGTGCTGTGATTGGCCAGAGCCGCGATGTCACTCCCATGCATGCATGCGGCACGGCTGCTGAAGTGGCACGAGCGAGCCATTTCTTCAGTGCGCATGCGCCAATGATGTCGGCTCTAGCATATATGGTTAATATCTCCTAAACCGTGCAGGTTTAGGCGATATTTACAGTACCTACAGGTAAGCCCTTATTGTAGGCTTACCTGTAGGTACAAGTGGTGTAACTAGGTTTACAACCACTTTAAGTGCTGCAGAGGCTCTTGGGCACAGTTCCTAACTAAAACTTAGGATTACTGGATTTCTAGTAGGGCTAAAATGTAATGTTCTGAATTTGCAGAATTGTCAATGACGGAACATGGGGAAATGTGCGTGGTAGTTTTTTTTCTTTTTTTTTTCCCCTACATATATGCTTTAATTGTAATAAGGTAAGTTGTATTTGTATTTGGCTTGCTATAATTACACTATCTCATATCCATACAGTGGCATATTTTACAAGTTGATGAACCAGAAACAATGATGCCAAGTCTTCTGTAATGCATTTTCTAAATGTTTTTTTTTTGTTTTGTTTTATTCACTTAGATTGTCCACAGAACACTAGCAGCAATGTTGGGCTCTTTGGCAGCACTGGCAGCTTTGGCAGCTGTGGGTGATGTAAGTTAACAAAAATATTAAGATCTGCAAACTTTGTTTAGCAAAATAATGAAGCATGGCATCTAGAGAGAATAGAGTACACTGTAGCTTCCACACATTGCTAGCAGATATTTTATGGATGGAACTGTTAAATCTACTACAACCTAGTAACTAGGATAAATGACCGCCTAAAAATCCAAGTTGCCCTTGATTTGTGCATTCTTGATCTGAAGAAATACTTGATTTCACTGTCTGTATATCTTGATGTTAAAGATGGATAAACATACGCAAATTTAAACTCCCTTCTAGATCTCAAGAAGTGTGAATTTCTGTATATTTACTTTTCAGTCTCAATGTCTATTAAAGCAATATTAAAGTCTTTTTTTTTTTTCTTTTTTTAAACTGACAAACATGTTATACTTGCCTGCTCTGTGCAATCGTTTTGCACAGAGCAGCCCGGATTCTCTTCTTCTTGGGTCCCACGCTGGCACTCCTGGCTCCTCCTTTCTGCTGGGTGCCTCCACAGCAAGCAGTTTGCTCTGGGGGCACTCAAGCAGGCATGCTCCTGAGCGGTGGCTGTGTGTCCATTCTCATGTGGGCTCACTGGCTGTGATTAAAAGCAATGGTAACCAATGGTTTCCCCTGCTGCCAAAAGTCAATCAGGAGTGAGAGTCCCCGGAGAGCCAAGGCTCTCATGGACATCGCTGGATCGAGAGGGGGCTCAGGTAATTATTGGGAGGGGGGGGCTGCTAAGGTGGCACACTGAGAAGAGGATTAGTTAGGAGCACCTGCGGGGGACCCTAGAAAAGGATAATTTGGGCTGCTCTGTGCAAAACCATTGCACAGAGCAGGTAAGTATAACATGTTTATTAAGACAAAATACCCTTTAAGATTAAAAAATGGAATTCCTTCACTTTTGTAAACTATCTCTCATATTGATATTAAAAATACTTATTCTCTTGATTTCTGAAACTGTACTTGAGGCTAACCGTTCAAAAATAATGGATATTCACTTCAATATTTCTGGTCTCTCTTGTGCCTATAATAAATCACAAAATACGACACACTTTGGATTGGGCCAGATTCTGACGTAACAATAAGGAATGCAACCTTATTTTATTACAATTTGCTGTGTTAAAGCCCAATTTAAATCTGTTTAATAATTGTTAAACCACGTAAAATCTTCAGAGTCTGGTGTCAGGCTTCAGAGAGGACCAGTACTATTTGTGTGTGTTGTGCAGGGCTGCTAAGTCTGTACAGCTGGCCCTCCTGTACCGGGTCCCATCAGCTCAAAAGGAGGGCCAGCTGGACTGTCATATCACTGACGATGATTTTCTTGATGCGGCTGCAGGTAGGGTTGCCACATCATCCCTTTAATCCAGGACACATATTAATTACACAGGTTCTGATCCGGATTTAATGCAGATAAGGCACCAAGTGAGTTTAATTACCACCTTAATCAGCCACAGACCCTGTGTAACGAATGTGTTTCCTGGATTAAAAGGATGATGTGGCAACCCAGGCACGTTTTTCATGTTTCCCCCATTCCCAACGGCTGCCGGGTGGTCTACATCATGCTTTCTGGGCCCCATCAGTTCATTCACAGGGGCCCAGGAAGCTGTGAAATGGAGGGATTTATGAAAAAAATGCGCCGCGCCTAGGGGTGTAACTGAATAACTGTAAATCTAAGTACAAATCATAGATAATAAAGAGTGCAAATCAAATAGAGCCTAAAGCTCTGATCACTTACTAAGATCAACTGCTGTGTGAATCCTAAAGCTCTGATCACTTACTAAGATCACCTGCTGTGTGAATCCTATGAACAAACACACTAACAAATAACTAGTGCAATAAAACACAAAGTGCAATGTGCATAGAAAAACGTAATAAGATAAATATACAATCCACAGTGATTAAAATATAATCATTCCTAATAAGGTGTATATGCTAAAAAATGTTACACATATGTAGATCCACTGTGATTAAAATGAAAAAGAAAAAAAAAAAAAAAAAAAAAAAAATTTTTAAATAAAACAATATATATATTCGTAAAGCACAAACAAAGTAAATCAATCACATGCATGGGCGAATTGAAACTATAATCGCCCTAATAAAGGTGTTCAAATCACATCCGTGAAAGAATCTTCCAATCCAGTAACATAAAGTGACCAAGTTCAAATAAAAGTCAGTGTAATGGTGATGGTTCAAAGAAAAAGTTCCGGTTTTGAATCAAACGTGCCCAAGAAAAACATGCTGTGAAGTGCCTTGGTGACCCCCAATGTGATTGCGCTCACCTTGGAGCGTGTGACACAGGTTTTAATTGTGTCAATACACGCTTTTGGAGCCACCCCTGGGCTCAGTATTAGGTACAGCTGATTCCCACACTAGATTCTTTATGGCTCCACTCACATCAGACCATATAAAAGAAAAAGGCTAATATAGTATAATACCGTAGGATACTTTTATTAAAATCACATCCAATCCCCACATGGGGTACTCACATTTATAAGGTGCTCATGTGCACCAAACATAACATAGGAAAAAACGGCTGTGCACAGGTCCTGTGTCGAAGACGCGTAGGGGAGGGGCCAGGACGGAGCGATCAGCACAGAGCTGGGTTGTGGAGCTCTCACACCCTGCAGCACGCCGCACAGCCGTTTTTTCCTATGTTATGTTTGGTGCACATGAGCACCTTATAAATGTGAGTACCCCATGTGGGGATTGGATGTGATTTTAATAAAAGTATCCTACGGTATTATACTATATTAGCCTTTTTCTTTTATATGGTCTGATGTGAGTGGAGCCATAAAGAATCTAGTGTGGGAATCAGCTGTACCTAATACTGAGCCCAGGGGTGGCTCCAAAAGCGTGTATTGACACAATTAAAACCTGTGTCACACGCTCCAAGGTGAGCGCAATCACATTGGGGGTCACCAAGGCACTTCACAGCATGTTTTTCTTGGGCACGTTTGATTCAAAACCGGAACTTTTTCTTTGAACCATCACCATTACACTGACTTTTATTTGAACTTGGTCACTTTATGTTACTGGATTGGAAGATTCTTTCACGGATGTGATTTGAACACCTTTATTAGGGCGATTATAGTTTCAATTCGCCCATGCATGTGATTGATTTACTTTGTTTGTGCTTTACGAATATATATATTGTTTTATTTAAAAATTTTTTTTTTTTTTTTTTCTTTTTCATTTTAATCACAGTGGATCTACATATGTGTAACATTTTTTAGCATATACACCTTATTAGGAATGATTATATTTTAATCACTGTGGATTGTATATTTATCTTATTACGTTTTTCTATGCACATTGCACTTTGTGTTTTATTGCACTAGTTATTTGTTAGTGTGTTTGTTCATAGGATTCACACAGCAGGTGATCTTAGTAAGTGATCAGAGCTTTAGGATTCACACAGCAGTTGATCTTAGTAAGTGATCAGAGCTTTAGGCTCTATTTGATTTGCACTCTTTATTATCTATGATTTGTACTTAGATTTACAGTTATTCAGTTACACCCCTAGGCGCGGCGCATTTTTTTCATATATCATTTATCGCACGGTCATGAATACGTGATCTGCGCCTGCAGCCGGGTAGCTGTTTGGTTGAATTTCCATTAAGGCACTGGATAATTGTGGCTCGCAGGATTTTTTTCCATAAATGGAGGGATTTATTTCTAATTCGGAGTGCAGGCAGATTAACACCACCCCGCTTGCATTTGCTGATAATGACCATAAAGTTCTGGCCCTGGCAGAGTGATATCAGTTACAGAAGCTACTTCACTCTCTGCCTCCTTCAGCAAGGCAGGCACCTCAGTCAGGTAGGCTGTACGGGGCCCCATGGTTTCTATCAATGGCCCTGTGTGTGTGCAACAATCTCACTGCAGTGGTGCACCGCAGTTCCTGTTGGGTCACAGCTACAATTGTGCAATAAGCAGGGAGCGTGCACTTTGCAAATCGCACAGCTATACAGCCTATAACTCAGCGAGGGGTTGCTGGACCACCGAAGAGAGACTGTTGATTACACACAGATAGCAGTGGTCCTCCCGGTAGCCCTGCCAATTAGATCTGAAAATTTTATACTGCTGTTGGAGGTGAAGTTATTTGCAAATAGCACTGAGACCTCAAGTAAGACAATGTTTTTTCATGCACCCTTTAGTTATCTCTGAATTGTAACAAAAAACTTAAATTGGGCTTTAAAATGTCTTTAATGGACTGCTAACACTTTATGAACTAGTGGTATACAGACAAGAGTTTGCTGACCACTGGACCTTGTTAACATCTAATTCGAAGTCAATTGATTTGTCTTCTCACGGGAAGCATTTTTGCTAAGCAATGTTGGTATTCAGAAGGGACTGTTACTCTTTTGCAATTTCTGTTTACATACCGATACTTGTCCAATGGAGCCTACAGAGCCCATTCTGCAAAATGTACCGAGTAGGACTGTAAGGATATTATTTAAATTCATTTTGTCTTAATGTGGTAGTTCTAGCACTTGCATATTGTATAAAAAGACATGGAATAAGCTGAAATTCTCTTTCTAAAGCAGAACTTTAGAACACATTACCTTTTTTTTGATAATGAGCCTGAATGGCATGTACAGTTTAAATTTTAATCCACTACATTTATACAAATTGGTACCTTTTTTTTGTTGCGGACCATTTGTAAGCCTTATTAAACAGATGTAATAAAAGTACCAGATGTTCTACAACACACAGGAAAATTACAATTATTAGATAGCACTTAAAGGGATTTAAGAATGGCACCAAAGAAAATCTTTAATCAAAAGCTATTTTTTTCAGGAGCTAATATTAGAATTATGGAGCCTTTTTAAATGTTCTAAAAATATTTTTGTATAGTTGAACAAATACTGATGTGTCACAGTTCATCACTTTGGATGTGATCTAGCATAAAAAAATACATTATTATGCTAATAATAATTTGCCCTTTTTCCATGGTTAAGCAATGGTGAGGTCGGCATTAACGTAAACACATTGATTTGTCCGACAAGGGCAGAAGCACAGGTTCACATTAAAGAATATCTGCTTCTAAATATGTCTGATATATAAATTTTATTATCCCAATGACTATACAAAGGAGAATAGATTGTCAGTTTCTTACAAAGGGAAGAAAACACTATAAATATAGGAAGGGTTTCTTTACATTGAGATTGACTGGGTTGTGTAATGCCCTACCACATGAGATTGTACCTATAGGCTTTTCTACAATTACTATGTCGTCAGACCATTAATTTCAATAACAATCATCCCATAATATATGCGCATTTACTGTATGTTAGGCATGTTATTTATAAATTCCTTCATTGTGTAGACATCCAAAAGCCCTGAGACTGCTGCTAAACAAACATTGCCGTCTTGAATGTGTTGCTGGCAGCCTCAGAGCTGTCCATAGTATTACCTTTACCTCCTTTCCTTGAAAATAGAACAGTTATACAGGAAAGTGAAGGGAGGGTTGGAGTGGCTGCCAGCACAGCCAGTAAGGAGGCATTCCTATGAGGAGAGGACTATGACATGCAAGAAGGCAGGAGATTGTGCTAAGATATTTACTAGTCCATTTTGTAGAAAGTTAAAATGCATCACCTAGCAAGAATTTAATAATAATAATAAAAAAAAACTTTCCAAGTAAGTATGTAAATGCTTTTTTGTACTTTTAAGTGATGGGATCTCTTTAATGAATTTAACAAAATGAGAAAAAAAAATATCCATAGTGCTCACCGTAAAGTTTTTTGTTTTTTTTACTTTCATTGTAATAACCCCCAATTAAAATAAGTGTTCAGCAAAACTTCAGCAATGCATCCACATATACAGTACATATATGTGTGTGTGTGTGTGTGTGTGTGTGTGTATACAGGGGCGTATCTGCCATGAGGCAAATCAGACATTTGCCTTAGGTGGCAGTTTTCAGGGGGGCGGCGCCAATACCTCTTTCTGTTACTTCACCATGCTGCAATGACCCCCGCAAACCCGATGCCCTGCAGCTGTCGGCTTCCCTCCTCTGCCCTCCCGCCGACTTTGGGAGCTGCAGGGCATTTATAGAGGAATTGGTTTGTCCAAATAGATCCCCCTCTGCTCCTCTGACCCTTCCTTTAGCGCCCCCACCTCCCTGATCGCCAGGCTGTTCCATGTAACTGCTGGCCTGCTCTCCCACTTCCCCCTCCCGCAGCTGCTAATACGTTAGATGTGGGTGGGCAGGGGGTTGCTCTGTGCAGCAGCTGGCCAGCTCTCCCACCTCCCCCTACCACCGGCTGCTGCTGGTGCAGGAACTGTAGCTGGATGGAGAGCAAGGAGGGCAGCTCCGTGTAGCGGCTGGTCGGCTCAGTCCACCCCCCCTCCCACTGGCTGCAGCTGCTGTTAGCCCCTTTCCTGAAAGAATACAGACAGCGATCACAGTACTGATCGTTTCTGTATTCATTAATCAATGTGTTTACTATATCTCATTTATCCACAGTGCAGTTTTCAGTCCCTTTCTCTGTATCAAAAAAGAGACATTAGAGGTTTGCTTAGACCCCTAATGTCTCTTCAAAGCACCCCCCCCAAAAAAAAACATTTGAATAATAAAAAAAAATTGTACATATTGTAAATGTTTTTTTTAATAAAACAAAAAACATAGTAAGAGCCCTTGTTTTTGGTGTGATTAGTGTCAACGGACAGGAAGGGGTGGGAAAAACTTAAATGGGGTGGGCACCTGATTTCAGTCTTGCCTAGGGCAGCACAAAACCAAAATACACCACTGTGTATATGTATGTATGTTATTTATATATATATATATATATATATATATATATATATATATATATATATATATATATAGTGTGTGTGTGTATAATGAATATTGATAACACAAAAACTTATCTTTCACTCTTGGTTAGTGTTTGGCTAAAGCCATTTATTATCAATCAACTGTGTTTACTCTTTTTAAGTCGTAATCACAACAGAAACTACCCAAATGACCCTGATCAAAAGTTTTCATACCCTGGTGATTTTAGCCTGATAAAATGCACACAAGTTGACACAAAGGGGTTTGAATGGCTATGAAAGGTAACCATCCTCACCTGTGATCTGTTTGCTTGTAATTAGTGTGTGTGTATAAAAGGTTGAAGAATATTATCTAATATTCTTGTATCTCAGAGGCATTTCTGGATGAATAGCAAAGTCTTTGTAAATATGTCTGTGTCCTCTCTCCTAGAGGGTGTGTGAAGGAGAAGTGTGTCTGTCTTTATCCAAGGCTGCATCTCCACCAAAATGTAAGGAATTAGTTTCATAATAGAAATTGTAGAATCCTTAGTTCATAAAATATTTCAAAGAAAGTTGTTTAATCTTCAGAAAGATAAGCAAAGACAAGACTTGCATAATGACATCTGGTAACATATGGTATGGTGATGGCTTCAGGAGGAGGAAGAGATAGCAGATGTTACATTCTACAAAGTGTAGGTTTCCTTTCCTCTCTTCCTTACCTCTCTTCTCACTTGCCATTCAACCCTACTCAATTCTTATATGGTTTCATAATGTTATGTCAGCATTTCCTAGAGTAACACCCATTTTTGCATATAAGCTTATATGGCTTCAGTCTATAGATAAGTTGCATAACTCCACCCATTGTCCTGACATTGTAACTCAGAATAGAAATACTGTACCTACACAGCAAAATTACTTTTTCTCTGTCCTCTAACCTTCAGAGACCAACACTAATTTAATTATAACATTCATGTGTTTCACATATTTTTCAGAAACTTTCACTTAAAATATTAACTCAAAATCTTCTAACAATTCCCCCTCAATGCACTATAATCAACAAACAAAATACGTGCATTCATCTGAAATAAATGTCTGATCCTTTTTTTTCAATACAAGCAATACAATAAACATTCATACAATTTAGTGTGTCAGATATTGTACATAAGCATTTTCCAAAACTCTGAGATATTCCTATGGAAAAATATTTAACTATTTCATTCCATTGAGAAAATATAAATTATTATATTATTAATTTTAATTAATTCTCCATCTAAATCATGTAATATTAAAGATTTTCTTCCTTCAACTTCATAAATTCTTTGAAATATCAAATTATATTGCTTTGTAATATAAATTAATTAATACAATTGCTTCCATTCCTGGAAATTTCAATAACTAACTTCTACAATATAAGCTTTTATACATTATCCTTGACACTGAACAATTATAAATATAATAATCTACTCATCTGTAAAAACATAACTTTCCCATTATTTGTCACATTTTTATATATTCATTTATCCATCTATCCATGACCAGCAAGCAACTTTTTCGATTTTTCTTTTTTTTTTCCAACATTCCATATTATTTAATTCAACTGTAACTCTGTTTAGACTTTTCTTCCACACAAGCCTGTATATACTCTAACTATACCTTTTTTTTTGTTTTTCCTTTTATCTTATCACTGTCATCATTATTCAGACCATTCATAAAAAATTCCTATATGAGAATCACATCCCAAACATCCCCCTCACGTAATGATCGACCAATCAATATGACGCTTTTGATGCAAGTCCATATGAATAAATCATTGAAGTTCACCCAAAAATGATAGTCCTTGATGATAAAAAAAAATATTTTTTGAAAAAACAAGAAGTAGTAACAAATAGAAGTTTAGTTGTGCTTGTTGCATTGTCATGGAAGAATTAAAAAAATAACAAAGTCCAGAAAAGAACAATAATTTTCTTTAAATTTAGAAACGAAAGACATATCTAGAAAAGAAAATGAAAACAAGTATCAAATTCTTATAAAAAATTATGTTTTCCTTAGTAATTTTCATTAATCAATATAAACCATTCTAAACTGATAAACCTTTCTGTGTTTGCCCATTTTATTCTTATTTTTACCAATTATTTTTACCAATTCTTTTGAAACAAATCTATAATACCAATGTACCTTAAAAATAACAAAATAATCTTCCCAGTTGATATCTCAGTTGGCATCTCTGTTGGCATCTCTGGTACCTTCAGATCTATAATTCTTAACCATAACTTTAGCTACTGGAATAAATTACAACTTATTATTATTATTATTATTGTTATTATTATTATTATTATTGTTACACACTCATTAGAAGTAGAAATCTCATTCAAGACATAATTACTATTTAAATTTAGCAAAGGCCTAGCCATGTTTTGTGAACAAACTTCTGAGATACCTGTACCTGTTGTTTGCAACCACACTTCTTCCTATACAACAGATTATATAAATAACTAAGTATGCTAATCTCAAAAGACATCTTGTCATTAACTCAAAAAGTTAACAAACCCTATGTTTAGAAAATAATAAAGTTTTTAAAATAAAACTATTGCAGGTATATCGGTCACCCAATCTTTACCTTTTTCTTGAATCATCTTACCCTATTTAGACTTTATAATACTATTCATACGTTCTACAATACCTTAAGATAATAAGAAACAAAAATTTACTAAATACCTAAAATTGCATACATGTCCTTCATTACCTGTCCCATGAAATTTTAAATCATTATCTGATTCCATGGTTTGAAATCCAACCCCAATGGAATATAAAATAAGTTCACAACAACTTAGCTTTTGTTACAAATATTATTTTTTCTAGAATGACCTCTATTAATTTATCAAAAAGAAACCTTAACTAAAAAAAACATCCTTGTATCCTCCTTTAGCAGGTGAAAAAAACGAATATAATCAATCTATATAGATTTGCCAAATCCCTCAATACTTTGTAGTATCAGGTTACTTTTTCCTTTTGGATTGTTCTATAAACAAATAAAACAATATTCAGAAGTTTGATGACAAAGTGTTCTAAAATGAGTAGTTCAGAATTTCTTTCAATAGCTTAAACAAAAAATCAGTCAGTCAGGTACCTGCCTATGCAAAAAAATTTCATTTAAAAATAACTCTATCCATTATTGTTGCAATCAATTATTTTTACAATAAATTTTATCTCTTTTATCAGTCTGTACTGATTCTAACTAAGACAGGCATGTCCAAAGTCCGGCCCGCGGGCCAATCGCGGCCCGCGGTCCGGTTTCGGACGGCCCGCCTGGTAATTTTGACATATATATCTTTTGTGGCCCCCAACGAATCCCCGAGCGCCGGGGGCCATAAAAGATAGATATGCTGGCTGCCTTGGAGGGGGCGGGACAAGCGCCGTACAGGATACAGGAGAATTTCCTGTTTACACGGCGTCCTGTGTAAAAGGAAGTCCCGTCTCCTGCGCTGCCATTGGACAATTGTTTTGTCCATCATAGGAGGCGGGACTTTCAATTAAAGAGGCCGCCGTGTAAACAGGAATTTCTCCTGTATATCTGTTGGCGCTCGTCCCGCCCCCTCCCTGTCTCCTCCAAGGCTGCAGATGGACATGAATCAGGCTGCACTGACAGCAATGGTGAGTCTGCATTCATGTCAATGTGGTGGGGGCTGCCGTATTTATGTCAATGTGGTGGGGGCTGCATTCATGTCAATGTGGGGGCTGCATTCATGTGAATGTGGTGGGGGCTGCATTCATGTCAATGTGGGGGCTGCATTCATGTGAATGTGGTGGGGGCTGCATTCATGTCAATGTGGGGGCTGCATTCATGTGAATGTGGTGGGGGCTGCATTCATGTGAATGTGGTGGGGGCTGCATTCATGTGAATGTGGTGGGGGCTGCATTCATGTCAATACGGTGGGGGCTGCATTCATGTCAATACGGTGGGGGCTGCATTCATGTCAATGTGGTGGGGGCTGCATTCATGTCAATACGGTGGGGGCTGCATTCATGTCAATACGGTGGGGGCTGCATTCATGTCAATACGGTGGGGGCTGCATTCATGTCAATACGGTGGGGGCTGCATTCATGTGAATGTGGTGGGGGCTGCATTCATGTGAATGTGGTGGGGGCTGCATTCATGTGAATGTGGTGGGGGCTGCATTCATGTGAATGTGGTGGGGGCTGCATTCATGTGAATGTGGTGGGGGCTGCATTCATGTGAATGTGGTGGGGGCTGCATTCATGTGAATGTGGTGGGGGCTGCATTCATGTCAATACGGTGGGGGCTGCATTCATGTCAATACGGTGGGGGCTGCATTCATGTTAATGTGGTGGGGGCTGCATTCATGTTAATGTGGTGGGGGCTGCATTCATGTCAATACGGTGGGGGCTGCATTCATGTCAATACAGTGGGGGCCACATTCATGGCAATGGAGTGGGGGCCGCAGATGGGCACTGATTAGGCTGCATTGATGGGCACTGACCCTTATTTTGCTTCACAGTTCTTTATTTAAAATTTAAGATTTTTTTTCCTGAAACTTCATTTTTAAAGTGAAGGTGCGTGTTATAAGCAGATTAAATCCGGTATATCCAAATAACACGCCCAAGCTCATCTATTCACCACACACAGCACAAAGGCAAGAGAATTCTTGTTGGGCCGTGTATTAGTGCTCGGATGGACACACTTAGACCAAATTTTAATGGTTTAAGAATGTCAGGCAAAATGGTCGGCCCTCAAGCATGTTCTATTCATCAAATCTGGCCCTCTTGGAAAAAAGATTGGACACCCCTGAACTAAGACAAAATTTCATAGTCATCCTCTTTATCCTGTGACTAAATTAAATCTTGTAAAAGAATAATTTTACCAGATTATTGTATTTTTTTTCTTTACACTGACAATTGCTTTACTTAAGTAAAAGAACACTAATTTTGGTTGGGCTTTCCTAAATATTCTATTTCTGAAAGATATTTGATCATGTTGAAGTAGTTTCTTTTTCAGAACCAACCATGCCTCTCGTACAGTATGATTGAATAAACCACACATGCTCTGTCACTCTGACTGCTAAACAAACACATGGCAGTCTTAAGTTCAGCTTTCAATGTAGACACATACAGAAAGTTTATATTGTTTCATTGTACCAATATTTAGCGCTATCTATATAAGCACAGGAAACTCTTTCCCGATAAATGTCCAAAGTTGAAAGTGACTTTTTCATGATTAATTTACACAACTGTGGCTCTATCACACTGCATCATTTTAATCACCATGTATTTATATCCCATTACAGCTGACCTACCTTTTTTAACATCCAATTGCCACTAAACAAAGTTGTGTGTATTGACACCTCCTGTTTTCCTTGTAATAACACCTTTATGCCCCGTACACACGGTCAGATTTTCCGATGGAAAATGTCCGATCGGAGCGTGTTGTCGGAAATTCCGACCGTGTGTGGGCCCCATCGGACATTTTCCATCGGATTTTCCGACACACAAAGTTGGAGAGCAGGAGATAAAATTTTCCGACAACAAAATCCGTTGTCGGAAATTCCGATCGTGTGTACACAAATCCAACGGACAAAGTGCCACGCATGCTCAGAATAAATAAAGAGATGAAAGCTATTGGCCACTGCCCCGTTTATAGTCCCGACGTACGTGTTTTACGTCACCGCGTTCAGAATGATCGGATTTTCCGACAACTTTGTGCGACCGTGTGCAGACAAAACAAGTTTGAGCCAACATCCGTCAGAAAAAATCCTAGGATTTTGTTGTTGGAATGTCCGAACAAAGTCCGACCGTGTGTAACGGGGCATTAGAGTAACATAAGATGTTTTTAAAACAAATGATGCAAAACCCACAATGTCTGATCTGTAGTATTGGACAATGCACTCCTAACACATTTTTATTTTTTTAATTTAATATTTTTATTTGGTTTTCAAAAGTTTAACAACACTTTACAATTGTCAACGATGCATGTGGGGTTATCATTTGACAAAGGATAAGATTTCAACACAGAAGATATGAATGACAGACATTGCTTTGTAGTACATCAAAAATAAAAACAAAACAAGAGTGTTCTAACTGAGGGTGTGTTGGATTTTGAGCCATGGCTCCCAAGAGTTCTTAAATTTCCCAGTGGAGCCTGATTTTAAGGCTGAGTATTGTTCATACTCTTTGATCAGTTTGAGGTGGGTCTTGACATCTGAGATGTTAGGGACAATGGATTGTCTCCATTTTCTCGTTATTAATCTGGCGCGAATAGAATGTGCATTACTATGGTTCTGAATTTAGTTGGTAGGTTAGTGATCCCTAAGCTGAGGATTGCTAGTGGAAGGGAGGGCTTTATTATGATACCTGTGAGGTCTGAGACGAAGGAAAAGACTCTCTTCCAAAAGGGGGAGATATGAGGGCATTCCTAGAGTATATGAAGCAAGGATCCCTTGTGGGAGCAGCCTCGCCAACATGTGTTATTTATGTTTGCAAATTTATGCATTTGTACCGGGATTAGGTACCATTGTAGGTGTATTTTTTGCGAAAGTTCCCAGTAATTGGTACTTTTAGAAGCTGTTTGGTTATAATAGATGGCTTGACGCCATTGTTGGTCAGAAAAGGATGTGTTTAAATTCCTTTCCCAGTGTTTGAGGGCTGAACCTTTAGTGAATGTACCCTTGTCGCGGATGAGTGTGTAAAATAGAGATATGCCTTTTCGTGCTAGCGATGTGGAGGAAAGAAATTCTCAAACTTTTCTAGGAAGTCTTATGTCAGGAGCGGAATGTCGTGTCATGTAGGAAGCCACTTGTCTGTATGTGTAATGGCTTTACTGTGTTAGATTATACATTTCTTGTAATGTCTGGTAAGAAAGGAGTATGTTGTCCGGAATTATAGTGGATAATGGTTCCTTTTTAAGGTCGGACCAGTTACTAAAAGAGAGATCTGGGATGATAAATTGGAATATTTCCAATTTAATTGGAACTTTCGTGTCACATGTTCTTTGTTGAATATTAGAGACAAAAAATTTCCACGCCTTTAGGGCTGCTGTAATTGTAGGATGGTTAATGCGGTATTCAGTGTGGGTTACCGAATCAGCTAATAATAATTTTCCCAAATCTCCTTTGGATATATATAAAGGTTTGTTCTATGTGTCTCCATTGCTTGCCCATAGCGGGCGTGAACCAGTGGTGAATTTGTTCTAGTAGTACTGCAATGTAGTAGTCTTTCACCTCGGAGTCCCATGCCATCCGCTTTTTTAAGCTTAATAGTAACAGAGTGAGGACATCTTGTTTTTTTATTTGACCATGTATAAGAGCTCAACATGCTTTGTAAGGATTTGAAGAACGTATCAGGGATATCTATAGGTATAGCTCTATATAGGTATAGTAGCTTTGGGAGTGTGAACATTTTGAATGCTGCTACTCTGCCTGCCCATGATAGGTGTTTGCTGATTTGTTGGAGATCTTGTTTACAGGTATTTAGAAAAGGACTGAAGTTGTGTGCAAACAAGTTATTCATTGATATGGTAAGGGAGATGCCTAAATAGGGCATGGAAGAGAATACCCACTGGAATGGAATTTTGTCTTGCAGTTCTTTCTTTATGGGATTATCTACTCCTGCCTGTAGGATATTGGATTTTGACTCATTAACGGTTCTGTGAGAGTAAGGATGATATCATCTGCGAATAGGGTGATTTTATGGTTTTGGTCAGCTACCTGTATTCCTTGGATTGATATGTTGCTACGGATTGTGTGGGCTAGAGGTTCCATCATGAGTGTAAATATTATAGGGGAAAGAGGACACCCTTGCTTAGTGCCATTAGTGATTTTAAAGGGTTCAGAGAGGGTGCCATCAGTAAATACTCGAGCTGAGGGAGTGGTGTAAAGTGCTAATATGGCTTTTAATATGTTACCCTGGAATCCAAATTTAATAAGTGTTTGTTTTAAATAGCCCCAATGAATCCAGTCAAACGCCTTTTCGGCGTCTAGCGTTACAAAGATTGCGGGTATTTTTTTAGATTTAGAAAAGTGTATAAGATTTATAATTTTTCTAGTGGCATCTGGTGCCTGTCTGCCCACAGTGAAGCCAACCTGATCAGTATGGATGTTTGGCATGAACAGTGCTAGTCTCTGGGCCACCAATTTCGCATATACTTTGAGATCGGCGTTTAGTAGCGAAATTGGGCGAAAGTTTTGCAGTGATACCGACTCCTTTCCTGGTTTGGGTAAAGTGATTTTGTTGGCTGATAACATTTCAGAGGGGAATGCGCCCGAGGACACAGCAGCATTGAATGTATGACAAAGGTAAGGCATAAGAATTGTGGAAAACAATTTATAATACTCGGCCGAGAACCCATCTGGACCTGGGGCTTTGCCGTGTGGGAGAGATATTACATGGGAGAGTTCTTTGATAGTGAATGGAGCATTGAGAGCTGACAATTGTTCATCAGTGTAGGTAGGTGAATGGAGGTTAGAAATGTTGCAATGTTTAAATCAGTTGGTTGTTTCACCGAGGGGTCGTCCTTTAAATTGTATAATTTGCCATAGTACTCTTTAAAGGCATTGGCAATGTCCTGAGGGTGAAACATTTTGTTGCTCTAGGTGGGATGTATAATGTATGAAATTTTCATGTCTGTATAAAGGTTTATTAGCTTGAATGATACTGTTTCTTTGATGGCTATCAGTACTCCTTTGGTTTTGGTAGGAGCATTCGCCATGAATATATGAGGAAATTGTTTGTGTGAGATGGGAGGCGCTTGTGTTAGGCTGAAGTGGGTCTCTTGGACACATAGCACATGGCTTTTAAGCGTACGAGCGTCTGTCCAAAGAGTGCCTTTTCACTGGATGATTCAGTCCTTTAGCGTTTAGGGATGTGATTTTGAAAGGCATGCTGTTTCTGGGTGGGGAAGCTCAGATTGGGAGATCTAGGTTGGTAGTATTGGTGGGTGTAGGGTGTATGTGGATAAGAGTACCTTACTACTTGGTTGCTCTACGTTCTCTAGAGTCAGTCGCGTTTCAGCAGTCTGATTCTTGTCGATGGCCTCTTCGCGTGAGGGTGGTTTATATGGAACAATGAGAGAGCAATTGTAAAGTCTACAACTAGTAGCACATACAGTAGATATAAAAACAGAAAACAGAGAAAAAAAAAAATAGGCAAAAAAAAAGATCTTTGGTTTGGAACAGAACTATTAAGAAAGTGCAGATCTCTGCATGCATGGTAGAAACTGCGTCAAATAGTAGGGGGTGATTAACAAATGAACTGAGCTCGTTCGAACAATCCAGGGCAAGTTAAGTTGTGGAGCGATGCACATAAGATTCAGGTGGTAATGTCATCCGGAGGTTCCAGGTCTTCCCAGTTGGCAGTGCGCTGTGAACTATTCCCTCCATGTTGTCGCTGTTCCATTGGTTCCAGAATGTTCCATTGCCTGAGGAGAGTAAGGCCTTCATCTAGAGATCTGACTATGTAGGAGTTGTTATCTTTCGTGATGATGAGTTTCACTGGATGTCCCCATTTGTATGGGATCTAAGGGTTCCTCAAAGGTTTGGTGATCGTTGCGAGATTTTTGCGTTGTTGCATTGTGTACTTTGAAAGATCATTCTGCAGCGTTTCTGGCAGCTCTCATAAGTTTTTCCTTTATATGGAAGAAGTGGATACGTACGATGGTGTCCCTTGGTATGGTCTCAGGCAGGTGAGGCGGTTTTGGTAGGCGTGAATGCGATCTATTATTAGCTCATTTTGTGGTGAGTCAGGTAGAAAGGTCGCCAACAGTTGTAAGAAATAATCTTTTAAAGTGGATGGCTGAACTGACTCTGGTATACCTCTGATCTTAATGTTGTTCCTTCTGGAATGATCTTCGAGGTCGGCCATTTTAGCTTTAAGCCATGTAATTTCTTCTGCTTCTTCTCCTTGGGCATCTATTAAATCATTGATGGAGGCTGTGACTTCCCCCATTTTTGTTTCCACATTTGACACCCTTTCACTCATATGAGACATGTCAGAGGAGAAACATTTCATCATATGCAGGATCTCAGAGCGAATGGAGCTTTGTACTGTAATTAACATATCTTTTAGTGTGGTGTCCAGCACGGGCTGGTTTGTTGTGGGGAATGCAGCTATGAGGTGTTGTGCTCACCAGAGGGTGCTGTGAAGAAAGGACTCCCTCATGAGCTGAGTCCGTGTCCTGTGAGAGCCGCAGCTTCGACTTGGCTGGGCTAGAAGATGAAGTGGAGGAGGCTGAATTTCCCTCAGGGCGATGAGTTAATCCGTCCGATTGTTTAGCTGAGTAAGTCTGCCCTGTCATCTCTGCTTGGCCGCCTTGTAAGAGGATCGCGGTCCCGCCGGCGCCATCTTTGAAAGACGGCTTGTCCGGCGGATAGAATTCTGTCAGCTTGCGGGGAGCTCAGCGTTCCTGTCTCCTTTTTGACATGGTACCTGGTGTCTCCGGGTGTTGGTGATGTGTGCTTATGATCACCTGGCTGGGGATGCCCTGGAAAGCTGTCACAGAGCAGAGCTGTGTTAACAAGCAGCCATCACTCTCGGGATCCGGCCACGCCCCCTCACATTTTTATTTTTTAAATACCAATGAAATTGTCTCATCACCCACATACACTTGAATGTAAAATGGCTGAGAGAGATCTCTATATTAATCAAAAATACTAAATTAATAAGAGCTTTCTTTAGATCTTCAAATGATTGTATACAAGTTCTCTCTTTTTAAAAATATTTGCCATATATCCTCAGTAAGCCTTTATAATTCATTAAAATTTGCCCACACAGATATTCTCAAAAAAAGTTAGGCCCAAAAAATCTTTTTTTTTTTTTTTTTTTCAAAACAATTACTTTAGTAATACCTTTTTAAATATTTATTTTTTTCTCATCCATGAACTCTCTTCCAGGTATCTGGAAGATATAACACAAAAAAATTTGTTGTGCGCTGTCCACAGAAGTGAAAACTGTCATGGCATGACTGACTAGTCTGTGTAACTGAATCTGCATTTCTCTGTTGGTAATGTATTCCTTACATGTCACATACTCTTCAGAGAATGATCTGTTACTGTCAGTCTTAGCTACCATGCTTTGTTTCCCATTCTCTATACAATTCGGTAACTATCTTGTTTCTCGTTTTTATAATGTTTAAACTTTTTACCACTTTTTAAACCTATTTTGTTTGTACATCTAACAAAAATCATGTACTCTACATTATAATATGACTTTCCTGATTATAGTAATGACAAAAAAATTCTTTAGAGGACAATCTTGTGAAACTCACAGATTGGGTCCTGCCCATGAACTGCGATTGGTCATTTCCCCGAGAAACTCCTCCCCCAACCAAAGTTCTTACTTTTACCAGAAACAAATTTACAAAGACTTAACACTTGTTCAATCAAAAAAAAAAAAAAAAAAACTTTCATATATTAAAATTTTCTCTGGGTATCCTTAAGTAAATTAGAACAATCTACTACTTATAATTAACCAAATCCAGGTTTGGAATTTTTTGTAAAAATTGCGCAATCCTAGCCTATTATTTCCTGCAACCAAATCTGTAGGATTTTTGAAAAAACAAAACACCATGTTTTCCATAATCTCAATTTCATATAGTTCTTTCCACAATCTTAATCAATAGTTTTTTCTCTGATAACTTTGTTCTGCCCCCATTTATGTGTTTTAGAATGACCACTTGTAATAACACCCATTTTCTGTTCTTCAGGGCTTAAATATTTATAAACATTTACATGCAGCATTAAACTTAGTTTCCTTATTAAAAAACTTCTTTACACTCTGACGTTAATTACTGCATGTGTTCCTGTATTCCATATATATGGAATGTATCAATTCCCGATAGTACAGGGACATACTTCTGAGCTTTGAGATGTTAACCATCCCATGTTATCCTTTTATATAAACAAACAGGGAAAAAAAGGGGGATATACCGCGCTCAAAAGCAAAACTCTAAAAAAGTAGCTGCAACAAAAACCAACAAATATCCATATGGTGCAAAACAATATAAAATCTATAAGTTGCGCTTGCAAAGTGAACACTCAAAGTAACAAAATGACATTAAAGTGAGTGATAATTAATGAAAAAATAGATTAAAAAAAATGGATAAAATCAATTAGTGAGCAAATAAACATTTGAACAAAAGAAAGTCCATGAGAAGTCCGAAGAGAGCACTGATGGGGGGAGGCAAGTCCACTGAGGGGAACAACTGTCCAGGAGTGAGACACCTTCACCAAAGAAAGGAGCAGGAGGAGAGATGAAAAAGGAATTCCCAGTTGGAAGCGGGTCACAATTGATAAGTAAATGCCCTTACCGAAAACGGTGGACCCCCCCAGCAATTGTTTTTTTTTTTTTTTTTCTTCTTCTCAGCTACAAAGTGTTGTGTCTCATAACACGCTGATCAGCGGCCCTCCCCAGTGGGATATCGGCTGGGTTCTCTCATGGGGGATGCACACGCCATATGGGGTGCTGCCCCGACCCTGGTGGATCCACCCTTGCGCTGCCTCGGATCCGGAGAGTAGGTCTGTTGGCAGAGGTGGTGGCGCCGCCAGCGAGTACTCGTAACCATGCACCATGGTGTTTCTTCCTGGACTGGGCCACAGTTACCCTGATTTCCCCACGGGAAGGGCCGCAATTATACAGGTACCGGTGAGCAATATTGATCACCCCTTATGACCTAAAACCTTCCAAACATAAGTTTATACCAGGGCTGGTATCTTACACAGGGCACATATACAGCTGGCTTCCCCTCTAAATCATTCCCTCTCCTCTCCTTCCCAATCGCCTTCCCCTTTCCTTTCATACCCATCTTCAATTTGGCCTCCCCTAGGGTCGACCTACATTTGCCTTAGCCACCCGTATACTAAGCCTACTTTAAATTAGTACCGTTTGTTACTTGTCCTGTTGTGTATTTCAGATATCAGGTTACCATTTATTTCCTTCGACACATTTTTATTTTATCTTCCGGAATAGTCCTGCCTGGTTCTCAGGCACGCTGCATTCACGCTGTGGGAGCCCCTAGGGCCTGTGCTTTGCATTTAATAGTGCCTTACCACAACCCTTACTAGACCCTTCTGCCCTGGTGGCAGTAGAACTTCTTTACGGAGAATTTATCTTAAACTGTCTATTTGTTCATATTCTGCTCTTCTTCTTTGTCACTAATTTCTTTTTTTTTTCCTCTCTTCTCACAGATTCTCCCATTCCTCTAGCTCTTCTCCTATTTTCTTTATCGCTTCAACCTCTTTCCTCCCCTCTCTTCAATCCCACCCCCCTTTTCTCCCCCCCTTTTTTTCTTCCCCTTTTATTTATTTTTTGTCATCCTGAAGGGGTAGGGACTGTTCGCTGACAACACAGGTGCAACCAGGACACTAAAGGTCCTCTCCTGGAATATTAAGGTTTTTAATTCCCCATTGAATTGAACAAGTTGTCTCGCTGAGTTCTGGAGACATAGAGCACATATGGTCTTCTTCCAAGAGACTCATTTTAGAACAGACAAGATTCCAAAACTCCATAACAAACATTTTCCGATGGTCCACCATAGTCTGTCCTCATCTTCCAAATCAAAAGGAACCAGTATCTTAATAGCCAAATTCCTTCACTGGCAATTCCTCGATATCCTCACGGACTGCGAGGGTAGGTTCCGCTTACTTAAAGGTAAAATACATTCACATACATTCAACCTTGCGAACATCTATTTGACCAACAGTAACCCACTTCCAGTCTTAGAGCTCCTTTCCACTCTTGACTCCTTCATGGAGGGCATCTTAATTTTGGGTGGTGACTTTAACCTGACCCTAGGCCGTCAAAGAGATTCCTCCGGGAGCTCCTCTTTTTTACCCAGGAAAGAGACGTCGCCTTAAAGACCTCTTCCATACTCACCAGTTGATTGACATCTGGAGAATTTTTTATCTGCAGGAGAGGGATTTTACCTTCTATCTGCGCATGGCTTTTACTACAGGATCGATTTTAATTTTTTTTTTTTTTTTTGACCATTCCCCTAGTCTCTACAGTGGAAATTGGCCACATTGCTTTATCTGACCATGCGCCAATTTTCCTAAAATTAGCCATACAAAACTCTCAACCTAAAATGTGGAACTGGCGACTCAATGAGGCTTTTGTAAAAGACCCCACCATAGCAACAGATGTTATATGGGAATGCTCTACGTTCTTCGCCAACAACCTTGACTCGGTGGTTAATCCACTGTCTGTCTGGGCTGCCCACAAGTGCTATATTCGGGGGATCCTGATCAAACACGGCCATTTAACCAAGCAGAAAAGAGCAAAAGTCCTTTCAGATCTTTTGAAATGGCTTCACGCTGTAGAACAAAAAAAACCGCAGCAGATCAGGATACCGAATCGGAGTCGCTCAGTACGAGAGTCTATCCGAGAACACTCCCTTTTATGAAGCGAAACACGCCTTGTTGAAAACCCGCCAGTCTTTCTATAAGTATGGGGACAACTGTGGCCGCATTCTGGCCAATGCCCTACAAGCCAAACGTCTTTGACATATGTCCCTGCCCTATCCTCCCCGCCAGGCTCAAAGATCCATTCGACTCCAGACTTAGCAAAAGCCTTTAGAGATTTCTACTCTACGCTTTACAACCTAGACCCTACCTCACTTTCCTCTCTAAGCTTAACAAAGTTGTCGGATATGACTAAATACATCAGAGGAAGCAAATCTACCCACGCTTGATGATGAGAAACTCACTATCCCAACCTATTTCAGTGGAAGAATTTTCTGCTGCTATAGCCTCTATCAAACCGGAAAAGCCCCCGGCCCAAATGGTTTCACCGGAGCCTACTATAAGATCTTCCAAGCTATCCTTGCTTCCCATTTTACTAAGGCCTTTAATGCCATTACTGAAGACAAACAATTTCCATCAAAAATGTTTATTGGAAGATAATGCAGTTTAACAATCAAAGCATCATTTCAGTATTAATATGGTACACATGTACATAGTATCAAGTAAACAGCAGGTGGATAAGCTATCTACCAAAATGAGTTGCAATAGTTAGTCCATGTGTTATGATGTCCTTCCCAAGCTGGAGGCATGCAAATAATGAGATCTTGTTGTGGTTTTAGTTTACATCGTCCAGCTGAACGTCTGGTACTAGCTTAGTTTGTATAACATAAAACATATCAATCAGTTAGCTCTGATTTCTCAAAGATAGATCATTATAATTGGTTAGGAAAGAGATAGTAGAGAAAAGAAAAGAGGGACTGAAAAAGGATTACCTTCTCTCCCCGGTGGCAGCGTTTTTGCTAGTGTGTGTCTAGGGAAGAGCGAGAAGCACCTTTGCCCGTTAGGGCATTAATCATACATCAGGTGATCGTACTCTGTTGAAACCTTAAAGTGAAGCCAAGGGGACCATGTCGTATGGTATCTTTCTATGGTGTCAGAGGTTTGTGCCAGTGTGTCTTCCATGTGGCAGACCTTGGAGACTTTCTGAAGCCATTCTTTGTTGATGGAGCTTGTGTGTTCTTCCAACGGAGCAGTGTCAGGGCCTTGGCGGAGTTCAGTAAATGCTTTAAGGATTTTTTATATCTTTTATACGGGAAGTTGGAAATATGAAGCAAACAGCAGGCTGCATCAAGCGTGATTCTGGTCTCCGTGATCTGTTGTATGGTGTCTCTTACTATGTTCCAAAAGGCAGCAAGGGCTGGGCATTGCCACCATATGTGTAGGAGAGTACCAGTCTCCCCTCCACATCTCCAGCATTTGTCCGATACATCAGGGAACCATGTTTTGAGTTTGTGAGGTGTGGCGTACCAATGTGTCAGGAGCTTGTACGCTGTCTCCTGTGTTTTGGTACTAATAGAGCACTTATGTGCGAGCGTACAAGCCATTGACCACTGGTTGTCTGTGATGTCCCTCTGCAGAGCTCTAGACCACTCTCTCCTGAATCTGTCCTTAGGTGTTGCTTTAGAATATTGTAGCCAGGTGTATGTGACCGATGTCGCTTTGATAAAGTTGACGCCCTTATGACAAGCTGTTTCCAGTTCATTCAGTGGCCTTTGGAAGAAGGGTTGTTTAGCCTTATCAGTGACGTAACTATGGATTTGGAAGTATGAAAAATGACCAGCACAGAGTAGTCTTTAATTCTGTTGTTCAGGAAGCAATCCCCTGCAGTGAGTTGTTTCTTGAGGGCTTGTGACTGAAATTCCCTATTGGCTATCCCTGGGGCAAATTCTGGGTTGTTTTGCAATGGGGTTAGTGGGCTGAGTTGTGATGTTAAGTCAAACTTCTTGGTCACCGTCTGGAATATGCTCATAGTAGTCCCCGTCAGTGGGTGTCTTTTCACCGAATGGTGCTGGCTTTTCCAAGGAATCCATGGGGTGAATCTAAGAGTCGTGGTTTAATAACTCTTACAATATGACCCAATCTTTGGACCCACTGTGGCAATGCCAGTCGATCACTCTTGTGAGGTGGGAGGCCAGGTAGTAATTTTAAAAATGTGGTAATCCTATATCGCCACAGTCCTTGGGCCTAGTTAAAAGTGCAAATTTGATTCTGGGTCGTTTGTGACCCCAAAGGAATTGTAGGAGAAGGGATTGTAGTTGTTTGAAAAAGTTCTGTGGAATTCTGATAGGTAGTGACCGTAGAAGGTACAGTAGTCGGGGGAGGATAGTCATTTTGAGAATGGCGGCTCTGAACCATGAGAAATATTTGGAATTCCAATTCTGTAAGTCTGTAGTAATATTTCGTAGCATTTGTGGGAAATTTTTGTCATAGATTGTCGTCAATCTTGGGGATAATATTACTCCAAGGTACTTGAGAGCGTTTGTGACCCATCTAAATGGGCAGTTCTCCTGAGTTCTGATAAGTGTGTCCTTTGTAAGCGTGACATTCATTGCCTCAGATTTAGTGTGATTGATTTTGAGGTTAGAAATGTAACCATAGTGTGTGAATTCCTTAATTAAGTTTGGAATTTTGGTGTGTGGTTTGGATAAGAAAAACAAGAGGTCGTCAGCATATGCTGCTGTCTTGTATACTCTGTTGGCTACTTCAAAGCCTGTGATGGATTGGTCTTTGTTAACCCGTCTGGCTCCAGTGATAAGATGAACAGTAGTGGTGACAGGGGGCAACCCTGCCTGGTCCCATTGGAGAACGAGACCCTGTTCGACAGGGTGCCATTTATTTTTATTTTGGCAGTTTTGATAAAGGGCTGCAATCCAGGTCATCATGTGTGGACTTAGGCCAACATGATGGCAGGTGGCCAACATGTAGTCCCAGGAGACCCTATAGAAGGCCTTCTCCACATCCGTGGACAGGAGAAGGCCCTTGAGACCCCGGGAATGTGCTGCGTGCGTCAGAAGTAAAGCCTTGATGATATCTCTCGTCTCTCTGCCCGGCATAAACCCTACCTGTTCTGGGCCAATCAAGGAGGGGTGAAGAGGTTGTAGCCTGTTGGCTATGATTTTGGCTATGATTTTGGCTATGAGCTTGAGGTCTAGATTTAGTAATGATGGGTCTGTAACTTGAGCATTCAGTTGGGTCTTTTCCCACTTTAGGTATCACTGCTATGTGAGCTGATAGAAAGTCAGGTGGTACATGTCGGGGCAGAGAGAGGGAGTTCAGGGCCTTGGTCAGAGGTGTTGATAGAATGTCGCTAAATGTTTTATTGTAGGTGGATGTATAACCGTCCGGACCTGGACTCTTCCCTGATTTAAGTCCCTTAATTACCCCCTGAATCTCTGCTAGGGATATCTGATCTTCTAAAAGAATCATCTTGGTTTCCTCCAACTGGGGGAGACCGCTTTCATTTAGGTATTCTTGTATCGCCTGCATTCTATCGGCTGGTATTGTGGGAGGTATGTGTTGGCATGGTAGATTGTAGCATTTCGAGTAAAATTGGTGGAACTGGGCTGCTATAGCTTCTGAAGTCACTTCTAGTGTCCCGTCCTGTTACCGAATACCTGGGATGATGTTGGTGGAATTGGCCTCTTTTAGAGCTCTGGCCAGAAACCTGCCCGTCTTGTCTCCTGACTCGTAATAAACTCTTTTTTTTGAAGAATAACAATCTATTTTGGCCTCAAATAATTGTTGTAGTGTTTTCCTGGTATCTAATAAGTCCTGTGTAGCCAGGGATTGCTTGTGTGTGGTTTCTAGTTTACGTATTTTGTCGGTCAGTTTATGAATTTCTTTTTCTTGAGTCTTTTTGCGTTGGGCGCCCATTTTAATTCCCCCCCCCGTATCGTGCATTTATGTGCTTTCCAAATCCTCATCGGGTCCATGTCGGGGGTATTGTTGGTTGTAAAGAAGTCGGAGATAGCTGTCCCAATGCGGGGGAGTAGTTTAGGGTCTGTCAGCAGGGAGGTATTCAGTCTCCACGTGTTCGGCCTGCTCATAGATGTGCAGAGATCTGCCCCCAATGAAATGGGCGCGTGATCAGAGAGCGATTGGATGCCTACGTGGGCCCCTGTCACGACTGTAGGTCTCTTTGGGATATGTATAGGTGATCGATACGTGAGTATCGATCATGGGAATTGAGTGGAATGTGAAGTCTCGAGATTCTGGGTGGAGGAACCTCCAGGTATCTACCAACTGTAGGGAATTTAAGAGTTGTTTGAGTTTAAGTGCTCTGTATTTGATGCATGATTTTCCCGTGGAGGAGTCAACTGTAGGGTTTAGGGGAACATTGAAGTCTCCCCCCATGATCAAAATTCCTGATGTAAAGCCCTTGAGTTCCCGAATGACTTTTTGGCAGAAGGTAACCTGAGCCGAATTGGGAAAGTACACATTTGCCAACGTCCTTGTCCTGTTTCTGTAAGTTCCTTTAAGAAACACATAACGACCCTCCGGGTCCACTAGCCTGTCAGTAAGGGTGAAGGGGGTTTCTTTGCTAATTAAAATTGACACCCCTTTAGTCTTTACTATGTCATTGGTTGCATGGTAAGCTGCAGTAAAGAATGCGTTTGTAAGTTTGGGGATTTGGTTTGTCCTGAAGTGGGTTTCCTGCAAGAACACTAATTGTGGCCTACCTTTCTTCAATTCCCTGAGTAGAGAAACACGCTTCTCTGGTATGTTCAGTCCCCTGGTATTATGTGAGATCTGCAGGGGTGTCTTCTCAAGCGACGAGTACGCCATCTCTAGAGTTCAGGGGGGGGCTGCTTCGTATGAACTCTGCAAAAATGAATCTCAGTTATTTGGTGGTTAATTTACTTCGCAACAGGCCAGGGAGAGAAATCGCAGGGGGGGCACAGGTATAAGAAGAATAGAGAGAGGTAAGATCAAGGAAATGAGGATTCAAAGATAGAGAGTGAATCCCATGCAACTGGAGTAACAATGAGAGAAAACAAACTTTAGGTAATATTTCAATCTCTAAAGTATGAAGTTGGTGCACCTGGGTCGTGTGACCCCTGGCCCAGATACACTTCGTGGGTACGTGGGTGGGTCCCACCGGTGTGGCACAGTCACATTTAGTGTTATCGTGGTTGAGGTCTAGTCGAGCCCACGGTGATGATAAGAAAAAATAAAATAAACAAAAAGAAAAACACCAAAAAAGGTGAACGAGGAGGGAAAAAGAATGACACAGCCTAAAAATACTGGCAAAATAGAAACTTGTGTCCATTAATGATCAACCCTGTGGAGAGAGTGAAGAAGGTGTCTTAGGAAATCTGCAAATATCCCGGAAGTCTGTGTAAAAAAACACCCTGTTCCCGCCGGAAACATCCACATGGGGTGTATCGCCACCCAAGTTTTGAGCTTCCCTGAATCCCTGTACAAGGGGCATAGGGGTTTGACTATACGCATTGACCAAGTGAAGTTCCTGGATTCGGTGTCGTCCGTTAGTGTGACCTCGGCACGAGCTGTGAATCAGCCCATATTAGGCACAAACATTGTCAGTGTTGGCAGGGTGTGAATTTGCTCAGTCTGGGCTGCCTCTGCACCTAAAAGATATGCTGCGTCAACCGTGTGGGATCTGGCCGGGTGTAAAGTTAATGCCCTGAGTTGAACAGGCCAAGCGCCCTAGTGGTCAAGTAAAAGTCCTCTTGTGGTGTTAGCCTGTTGGGGTTATACCTGACGAGGGATAAGTTGTGGGTAGCAAGTTCGAAATCCAGTTGGGGGTGCTGATGTGTGCTGATGAGTTAGACTTCAGGGTTGTAAATATATTACTTCACTCTGCAGCTTGGGACCTGGAAGGGGTATGTCGCCCATTAGGAGTTCCTGAGTGTTGTCCACTTCCGCGGCCATGTTTCATCTGCTTGGATTGCTGCTTCTCAGGTGTGGAGGAGGCTGGGGGGGGGGGCTTCTGGTGGGGGGGTGGTAGTGCAAATTCTTAGTACCACTCAGGTAGTTCTACCCTTTCCATACCCAAGCTTTCACAGAAATCCGGCAAGTCAGATGGTGAGCGTAGGATATGTTTCCCCACGAGAGTTACCACCAAAGCAAATGGGAAGCCTCATGTGTAACATAGGTCAAGCTCCCTGAGTTTGTCCAGGAGGGGGCGCAATGCTCTGTGGTTTTTTTTTTAAGGTAATTTGGGAAAGGTCTTGGAAGAGCATGATATGTTCTCCATTAAAGACAATGTGGTCATTTCTGCGTGCCTTTATCATGATGTCTTCCTTAAGTGGATAACTCTGCACGCAGCAGATAATTTCTCTAGGAGGGGCCGTGTCCGGGCCTCTAGCTCTAAGGGCTCGTGGGCTCTCACAAATTCTATATCCGCATCTGTCACGGAACGTCCCACACTCCGCTTGACTGCTTCCGTCATATACCACTTCCTCCCAGTCTGGACACAGATATCAGATATTCCAACCGCTCCCAAGCACAAAACAAGGCGACACTTGCTTCACTGCTAACATGGACTGTTTTATTATCACACGGACACAACAGATAAAATAATGCAGAGACTCTTCCCCCCCACCCTTGGAAAAGAGGGCGGGTTAAACTGTCCAAAGACAATGGGCACACAGGTCAGGTGTGTTCAAACTTCTCCTCAGTAAACAGTCTTATCAGCAGGACTGCTACATTGCAGTAGACAGATCGGACACTTATGACAACATTTTGGGACCATTGACATTTATACAGCGATCAGAGATAAAAATAGCCACTGATTACTGTGTAAATGTCACTGGCAGGGAAGGGGTTAAACATTAGGGGGTGATCAAGGGGTGAATTGTGTTCCCTCAGCATGTTCTAACTGTGGGGGGGTGAGCTACCTAGGACATGACAGATCACTGCTCCCGATGACAGAGAGCAGTAGATCCCTGTCATGTCACTAGGCAGAACAGGAAAATGCCTTGCTTACATAGGCATTTCCCCTTTCTGCCTCTCCTCGTCGCGATTGCAGGACCCGTGGGCACGCTCCCGCATCGGGCGCCCGCTAGCCCTGGATTATGAAGGGACGTACAGGTACGCCCTTTTGCGCACAGGTGCCATTCTGCAGACGAACATCGGCGTGCGGCGGTCGGGAAGCAGTTAAAGGGGTTGTAAAGGTATACATTTTTTCACCTTAATGCATTCTATGCATTAAGGTGAAAAAACTTTTGATAATACCGCCGCCCCCAGCCCCCCCCCGTTTTACTTGCCTGACACCTCGAAACTCGGCCGTTCGTTCCCGACCTCCATTCAGCCGATCAGCCTGGTCGCTGATTGGCTATAGCGGATGGATTGAAAGCAGCGCAGCCATTGGCTCGCGCTGCTGTCAATCACATCCAATGATGCGGCGTGCCGGGGGCGGGGCCGAGTGATACAGCGAGTGGCTATAGCCGCCGGCTGTATCACGGGAGCGCGCCCGCAATAACTAACCACCATGCGAGGGAGCTCGCATTAAGGTGGTTAGTTATTGCGGGGAGGAGTTGAGACAGCCGCCGAGGGACCCCAGAAGAGCAGGTTCGGGGCCACTCTGTGCAGAACGAGCTGCACAGTGAAGGTAAGTATAACATGTTTGTTATTTTTAAAGAAAAAAAAAATTACCTTTACAACCCCTTTAACTGATATGTCCAAACTGTGCTACATACAACTTTACTCTTAGGCTTACCCCCCAAACTAAACTGTGCTAACCATACCCCTCCCCTTTTTTCATAGCTGCTTAATTACTTTAGAGCTGAAGTCTCCACCAGTGTTTCCAGCGTAAATGTAGTAAGCAGCTGGGGAGGTGGGGTTAGGGAGTTTAACTTGGTGACTAGGGATTAATAAAACCAACCCTTACTGACCGCTGTTGTTAAAGACACCATGAAGGGAGTTCTCCTCAAAGTTCCAGGAGATAAAATGTGTTAATTCTCTCAGCACATCAGCTCCCCCTGCTCCCCCTCCCATCAGTGGCCCCATGATTTGTCAGGCTTCCAAACACAGCTGGTGCTCTGGAAGGGGAGCTTCAATGTTTCTGTGTAATTTGAGGATAAATATATCCACAGTACCTGCAGCTATACAGGTCAGTAAGGACTTGTTTTCATTCTCACATGGAGCTGTGGCTTGGCCCCTCCATTTCCTGATTGGCTCACTGGCTGTGTTTGACCAATGGTTTTCCCTGCTACCAAAAGCCAATCAGGAGTGAGAGTCTCTGGAGAGCCAAGGCTCTCGTGGACATCCCTGGATCGAGAGGGGGGCTCAGGTAAGTATTGGGGGGGGGCTGCTGCACACAGAAGTTTTTTTTACCTTAATGTACCTTCCTAAGGTGGCACACTGAGAAGAGGATTAGCCAGGAGCACCTGCGGGGAAACCTAGAAGAGGAGAATTGGGGCTGCTCTGTGCAAAACCATTGCACAGAGCAGGTAAGTATAACATGTTTATTAAAACAAAATACCCTTTAAGGTAAAAATGCAATTCCTTCACTTTTGTAAACTGTCTCTCATATTGATATTAAAAAGACTTATTCTCTTTTGATTTCTGAAATTGTACTTGAGGCTAACCGTTCAAAAATAATGGATATTAATTTCAATATTACTGGTCTTTCTTGTGCCTATAATCACAAAATACGATACACATTAGACTGGGCCAGATTCTGAAGTAACAATAAGGAATGCAACCTTATTTTATTAAAATTTGCCATGTTAAAGCTCAATTGAAATCTGTTTAATTGTTCAACAATGTAAAACTTCAGTCTGGTGTCAGGCTTCAAAGAGGACCAGTACTATTTGTGTGTGTGTGTTCAGGGCTGCTGATAAGGCCGTACAGCTGGCCCTCCTGTACCGGGCCCCATCAGTTCAAAAGGAGGGCCGACTGTACTGTCATATCACTGACAATGATCCTCTTGATGCGGCTGCTGCAGGCACGTTTTTCATGTTTCCCCCATTCCCAGCGGCTGCCTGGTGGTCTAAATCATGCTACCTGGGCCCCATCAGTTCATTCACAGGGGCCAAGGAAACTGTGTCATGGAGCGATTTATTTCTAATTCGGAGTGATTAACCACTTTGCTTGCATTTGCTGATGATGACCATAAAGTTCTAGCCCTGGCAGAGTGCTATCAGTTACAGAAGCTTCTTCGCTGTCTGCCTCCTTCAGCAAGGCAGGCACCTCAGTCAGGTAGGCTGTACGGGGCCCCATGGTTTCTATCAATTGCCGTGTGTGTGTGTGTGTGTGTGTGTGTGTGTGTGTGTGTGTGTGCAACAATCTCACTGCAATGGTGCAATGTAGTTCCTGTTGAGTCACAACTACAATTGTGCAATAAGCAGGGAGCGTGCACTTTGCGAATTGCACAGCTATACAGCCTATAACTCAGCGAGGGGTTGCTGGACCACCGAAGAGAGACTGCTGATTACAGTACACACAGATAGCAGTGGTCCTCCCGGTAGCCCTGCCAATTACATCTGAATATTTTATACTGCTGTTGGTGAAGTTATTTGCAAATAGCAGTGAGACCTCAAGTAAGACAATGTTTTTTCATGCACCCTTTAGTCATCTCTGAAATTTAACACAAAACTTAAATTGGGCTTTAAAATGTCTTTAATGGACTGCTAACACTTTATGAACTAGTGTTATACAGACAAAAGTTTGCTGACCACTGACCTTGTTGACATCTAATTCAAAGTCAATTGATTTGTCTTTTCACGGGAAGCATTTTATTATTCAGAAGGGACTGTTACTCTCTTGCAATTTCTGTTTACATACCGATACTTGTCCAATGGAGCCTACAGAGCCCATTCTGCAAAATGTACCAAGTAGGACTGTAATGATATTATTCAGTCTCATTTTGTCTTAATGTGGTAGCTCTAGCACTTGCATAATGTATAAAAGACATGGAATAAGCTGAATTTCTCTTTTTAAAGCAGAACTTTAGAATTTTTTTTTTTTTTTTTTTTTTTTGATAATGAGCCTGAATGGCATGTACAGTTTAAATTATAATCCACTACATTTATACAGATTGGTACCTTTTTTTGGGGACCATTTGTAAGTCTTCTCTACACAGAAAAATTACAATTATAAGGTAGCACTTAAAGTTTTTTTTTTTTTTTTTTTTTCGTTTTCTTAGAAAATCCCTTAATGGGATTTAAGAATGGCACCAAAGAAAATCTTTAATCAAAAGCTATTTTTTTCAGGAGCTAATATTTGAATTATGGAGCCTTTTAAATGTGCTAAAAATATTTTTGTATGGTTGAACAAATACTGATGTGTCACAGTTCATCAGTTTGGATGTGATCTAGCATAAAAAAATACATTATTATGCTAATAATAATTTGCCCTTTTTCCATTGATTTGTATGACGAGGGCAGAAGCACAGGTTCAAATTAAAGAATGTTTGCTTCTAAATATGTCTGATATAATTTTTTTTTACCCCAATGACTATACAAAGGAGAATAGATTGTCAGTTTCTTACAAAGGGAAGAAAACACTATAAATATAGGAAGGGTTTGTTTACATTGAAATTGACCAGGTTATGTAATGCCCTACCTCATGAGATTAATTGTAGAAAAGCCTATAGGTACAATGTTAGACTATTCCAATAAAAATCATCCCATAAAATATGCGCATTTACTGTATGTTGTTTATAAATGCCTTCATTGTGTAGACATCCAAAAGCCCTGAGACTGCTGCTAAACAAACATCGCCATCTTGAATGTGTTGCTGGCAGCCTCAGAGCTGTCTATAGCATTACCTTTCCCTCCTTTGCTTGAGACTAGAACAGTTATACATGAACGTAAAGGGAGGGGTGGAGTGTCTGCCAGCAGAGACAGTAAGGAGGCATTCCTATGAGGAGAGGACTGTGATGTGCAAGAAGGCAGGAGATTGTGCTAAGATATTTACTAGTCCATTTTCTAGAAAGTTAAAACACATCACATAGTAAGTAAATAAATAAAAAAAAAAAAGCAAATGGCAAGTAAATAATAAACAAACACTCCAAGTAAGTATGTAATTTTTTTTGTACTTTTGATGGGATCTATTTAATGAATTTACCAAAATAAGGAAAAAAAATATCCATAGTGCTCACCGTAAACTTTTTTTTACTTTAAAGCGGGGGTTCACCCACACCGCCAAAAAAAAAAATATTAAAAGCCAGCAGCTACAAATACTGCAGCTGCTGACTTTTAATACATGGCCACTTACCTGTCCCGGGGTCCAGCGATGTCGGCAGGGGACGCCGAGAACCCGCTCAGTTCTCGGCAGCTGCCGCCGCCATCCTGGATGAGGGAATCAGGAAGTGAAGTGTTGCGGCTTCACTTCCCGGTTCCCTACTGCGCATGCGCGAGTCGCGCTGCGCGTCCCAAATGGTCCCCGCTCTCTGCTGGGAGTCTATACCGGAAGTGGGTGCAAATACCTGTCTTAGACAGGTATCTGCACCCCCCTCCCCCCTGAAAGGTGCCAAATGTGACACCGGAGGGGGGGAGGGTTCCGAAAAGCGGAAGTTCCATTTTTGTGTGGAACTCCGCTTTAAGAGTATAAACCCCCAATTAAAAAAAGTGTTTGGTAAAACTTCAGAAATGCATCCACATATACAGTACGTATGTATGTGTATACAGGGGCGTATCTGCCATGAGGCAAACGAGGCATTTGCCTTGGGTGGCAGTTTTCAGGGGGGTGATGCCGCCACCTCCAGGCTACCTCTTCCTGCCACTTCACCACACTGCGGCTTCCCTTCTCTGCCCTCCTGATGACAGGGCATATATAGAGGGATCGGTTTGTCCAAATAGATCCCCCTCTCTTCTCTGACCCTCCCTTCAGCGCCCCCACCTCTCTGATCGCCAGGCTGTTTCATGTAACTGCTGGCAGACTCTCCCACTTCCCCCTCCCACAGCTGCTAATGCGTTAGATGTGGGTGGGCAGGGGGTTGCTCCGTGCAGCGACTGGCCAGCTCTCACCTTCCCCCTACCACCAGCTGCAGCCGCTGCTGGTGCAGGAACTGTGGATGGATGCAGAGGAAGAAAGGCTCCTCCATGCAGCGGCTGGTCCGCTCTCTCACCCCCTCCCCTCAGCTAGTGTTGGTAAACATGTGTTTAATGAATACAGAAGCAAACAGTACTGTGATCGCTGTCTGTATTCTTTAAGGAAAGGGGCTATTAATCACTAACACATAGCAAACTGTGTTTACTATATTTAATTTTATGAATTAATAGGAGTCTCTATACAGACTCCTATCTCATTCATCCACGGTGCAGCTCAGGCTGCAGAGAAAGGGACAGTCTCAAACAAGAGGTCTTCTTAGACCCCTGATGTCTCTCCAAAGACCCCCTTCACTCAAAAAAAGTTTAAATAATAAAAAAAATAAAAGAAATTGTACGTGTACAGCAAAAAATAGTTGTAATTTTTTTTTTAAATAAAACAAAAAACATAGTAAGAGCCCTTGTTTTTGGCGTGATTGGCTGGTGGTGGGTGTCAACGGACAGGAAGGGGTGTGATAATTTTAAATGGGGTGGGGGGCACCCAATTTCAGTCTTGCCTAAGGCAGCATGAAACCAAAATACACTGGTTTGTGTGTGTGTGTGTGTATAGATGTAGATATCTCAGTTGTGCTCATAAGTTTACATACCCTGGCAGAATTTATGATTTCTTGGCCATTTTTTAGAGAATATGAATAACACAAAAACTTTTCTTTCACTCTTGGTTGGTGTTTGGCTGAAGCCATTTGTTATCAATCAACTGTGTTTACTATTTCTAATCATAATCACAACAAATTACCCTAATGACCCTGGTGATTTTGGCCTGATAACATGGACACAAGTTGACACAAAGGGGTTTAAATGGCTATTAAAGGTAACCATCCTTACCTGTGATCTGCTTGCTTGTAATTAGTGTGTGTATATAAAAGGTCAATGAGTTTCTGGACTCCTGACAAGACCCTTGCATCTTTCATCCAGTGTTGCATTGACATTTCTGGATTCTGAGTTGTGGGGAAAGCAAAAGAATTGTCAAAGGATCTGTGGGAAAAGGTAGTTGAACTGTATAAAACAGGAAAGGGATATAAAAAGTTATCCAAGGAATTGAGAATGCCAATCAGCAGTGTTCAAACTCTAATCAATAAGTGGAAAATGAGGGGTTCTGTTGAAACCAAACCTCGGTCTGGCAGACCAACTAAAAAACAACTGCCAGGAAAATTGTTCGGAATGCAAAGAAAAACCCACAAATAACTTCAGGTAAAACACAGGACTCTCTGAAAACATGTGGTGTGGCTGTTTCAAGATGCACAATAAGGAGTCACTTGAAGAAAGATGGGCTGCATATTAGAGTCGCCAGAAGAAAGCCATTACTATGCAAATGCCACAAAGTATCCAGCTTACAACACACCAAACAGCACAGAGACAAACCTCAAACCTTCTGGCACAAAGTCATTTGGAGTGATGAGACCAAAATGTAGCTTTTTGGCCACAACCATAAACGCTACATTTTGGAGATGAGTCAACAAGGCCTATGGTGAATGGTACACCATTCCTACTGTGAAACATAGCGGTGGTGATGTTTTGGGGATGTGTGAGCTACAAAGGCCCAGGAAATTTGGTTAAAATTGATGGCAAGATGAATGCTGCATGTTATCAAAAAATACTGGAGAAATATTTGCATTCATCAGCCAGGAAGCTGCGCATGGGACGTACTTGGACATTCCAACATGACAATGATCCAAAACACAAGGCCAAGTCGACCTGTCATTGGCTACAGCAGAATAAAGTGAAGCTTCTGAAGTGGCCATCTCAGTCTCCTGACCTCAATATAATTGAGCCACTCTGGGTAGATCTGAAACCTGCAGTTCATGCAAGACAGCCCAAGAATTTACAGGAACTGGAGGCTTTTTGCCAAGAGGAATGGGCAGCTTTACCATCTGAGAAGATAAAGAGCCTCCTCCACAAATACCACAAAAGACTTCAAGCTGTCATTGATGTTAAAGGGGGCAATACACGGTATTAAGAGCTGGGGTATGTAAACTTTTCATTTCTGTAATTTCTGTTGATTATGATTTTAAACACAGTTGATTGATAATAAATAGGGATGAGCATTCTGTTCGGGTCGAATATTGGCTGTTCGCCCATTCGTCGAAAACCGAACATTATGGGATGTTCGTGCCAAATTCGAGCGGTGCGTAACGGCTCATAATGCACTGCATTGCTGTATGATGATTGGCCAAAGCATGCACCATGACCTGCATGCTTTGGCCAATCCCAGCGCCCTCAGCTAAGATATATATATATATATATATATATATATATATATATATATATATATATATATATATATATATATATAGAGAGAGAGATATATATCTATATATCCACTGCATACAGTTTAGCTATATCTGACTGCAGGCCGTTCCTGGTGTACTTTTTCTAATATACTTCAGGCGGTGTACACAGTACCATGCACCCCTAGTGCAGTAGCTACTACTTTTCTGGTGGTGTACACAATACATGCAGTGCACCCATAGTTGCTATTAGACTTCTGTTGGTGTACACAATACCGTGCACCCTTAGTACAGTTGCTACTACTTTTCTGGTGGTGTACACAGTACACAATACAGTGTAGTGTGGTGTTGCAAAACAAAATCGCCATCATATTCAGAAGGCCACCAAGGAGAGGCAGACGCTCGCAGGCCATTTAAAAGAGGGCAAGCAGGCTCTGTGTCTGCAGTCCACAATGCTGGTCATGGACATGGTGCATCTTCTGCAGGTGGCCGTGGGTTGTCCTTTTTTTCTGCTGCTAGGACAGGGGCAGAAAAATTGGGCTTGTGGTGGTGGTGCCACAACACTGTAACCCCTCACAGATACTCTTGTTGGGCGTAGGAACGGGCCCTGCTGTGAAATATTAGATCAAAAATTGTAATTACATGCCCCTGTTAAACAGGGACAGAAAAATTGGGCCTTAGGAAGTGGTGGTGGTGCCCTAAACCAAAAACATTGTTGGAAGCTAGCATCATCAAGATTGAGGAGGAATAGAATAGTCACTCAGCATAGGCAGTCTTCAAGGGATCCCAAATCCATAGAAAAATCAGTCAGTTACATCAGGATCAGCAGCAGCTATCAAGCACCTGATGCTAATGTAACAAGACTGATTGATTGATTTTTATGAATGTGAGCCTATCAACGGAGTCTGTGGACAGGCACACTCTGATCCATTACAAACCCTCCAGCAGCACTGAATGTGCGTTCAGAAAGAACGCTGGGTGCAGGACAGGCCAGTAGCTCAATTGCATATTGAGCTAGTTCTGGCCTGTGGTCCATCTTCAAGACCCAGTAACCCAGTGGATGTTCTGTTGGAAAGGGCTCCAAGTCTGCTCTTGCCCCTAGATATTCCTGCACCATGTAATGCAGACGCGGGCGATGGTTGCTTGAACCGATCAGACCTTGGCACTAAGGACTGAAAAATTGTCTAAAGGCATCGGTCAGCCAGCCACCTTCTCCACTGCTCTTCCTCTGAATGAAGCCTCAGCAACACGTTGTCCAGCACCAGGAATTTGTAACCTCTCAGGGTCTGGAAATGCATTGCACAAACCTTTCTTTAAGGCCTCCTGAAGCTGTTTCATCCTCTGCTCCCTCTGCGAAGGCAGGATGACCCTGTGTAACCTCACAGGGTCTGGAAATGCATTGCACAAACCTTTCTTTAAGGCCTCCTGAAGCTGTTTCATCCTCTGCTCCCTCTGCGAAGGCAGGATGAGTTCTGCAACCTTACCCTTGTAACATGGATCAAGAAGGGTTGCCAGCCAGTAATGATCCCTCTCTTTGATACCACGAATCCTAGTGTCCTTACGCTGCATGGCCTCCCTGATTCTGCAAAGCCTGCGAAAGTTTACAGAGGCATTCGATTGAGTCCTCTGGGTCACTAAGGATCACATAATCCGTAACAACCTCCTCCCAGCCACGTACAACTCCTTGGGTTTCTGGGGACTGAAAACCATCCCTTGAAGACTGCTGCTGAGTGTTATCCTCCAAGTCCATGCTGACGCAATCCTCCTCCTCCTCCTCCTCTTCTTCCTGTGTGTTTGGCGGGCCTGCAGGAATAATATCTGGATAACGGGGGCCTTGAGAGGTAAGGAAGTCCTCCTCTTCCTCCCGCTGTTCTGCCTCAAGTTCCCTGTCCAGCCTCAAGTTCCCTGTCCATTATTCTATGAAGCATGTGCTCCAACAGGAAGACAAGAGGGACAGTATTAGTGATGCATGCATTGTCGCTGCTCACCATCCTCATGGCCTCATCAAATGGTGACAGGACAGTGCATGCATCCTTGATCAATAGCCACTGGTGTGGCAAAAAGTAGCCAAGCTCCCCTGACCATGTCCTGGTGCCATACTCACACAGGTACTCATTGATGGCCCTCTGCTTCGTGTGCAGCTGCTGCAGCATTGCCAACATTGAGTTCCACCTGGTGGACATGTCACAAATGAGGCAGTTGGTGGGTAGGTTGCATTCCCTTTGAGTGTCATTCAGCCAAGCACTGGCATCGTATGACAGGCGGAAATGACCACAGACATTTCTGGCCTGCCTTAGGAGATCTTGTAAGCCTAGGTACCTGGTCACGAACCGCTGCACCACCAAATTCAGGATGTGTGCCAAACATGGAACATGGGTCAAGTGTCCCTGTTGGAGGGCGGAGAGAAGGTTGGTGCCATTGTCGCATACAACCATTCCTGGCTGAAATTTAAAAATACTAGTGACTGCGCCACCCTACTGTTTTGAAATTAAGTACACCACTAGTTTACTCAAATCTGTTGTGTAACCAGAATTCTATACTTCAATATTATATTCAAATACACATAGAGGCTGCTGGGAAATTTATCACGTCGTTATGCAATTTCCAGCTGGGCGAGAGCGAGACGCGGAACGCAGATCATGTGAAAACTAGGCTTGCACCATACGCCGGCCTGGAAACTACACACGAGATTCACCCATTAACAACTGCTGGAAAAGCTTGGTGCCGGCTTATGGGCACCCCAAAATGTGAGTGCATAGTCCTTTTTTATCTTTTGTATCAAATAAATATCCATTACATATTGCGCAATGATCGCTGTTTATTTTCTATGATATGGTTTGCCTATAGCAATTGGGGCCAGCAAGGAGAACGGTACAGGTGGAGTGGTTATCCCTTCTAATGAACCAAAGGCACATACGTACCAGTATCTGGTGAGTGGTTAATATAGGTGGTGGTGGAATTGTCACTTTTAATGGTGGAAATGTCACAAGGAGAAATGGATGATTGACCTGACAAGCACAAGAATCACCTATTTATAAAGGACAGTTCACAGAGCCCTTTTATTAGCATAAATTGGACACTGTAGCAATTGTAGCAATTTGTTAGCATAAATTGGACACACTAGCATTTATATTTATTTAACGATTGTACCTGTATGTGGTTTTATGATATTTTTGGCATTTGGCACATTGCACTTTAAGTTTGTATATTTGAATATAATATTGAAATATAGAATTCTGGTTACACTACAGATTTAAGTAAACTAGTGGTGTACTTAATTTCAAAACAGTAGGGTGGCGCAGTCACTAGTATTTTTAAAATTTTATTTTTCACTTATTATTGGTGATTTTTTTTGACTGCAGCAACCAAATTAGGATTCACATTTATTTATTTTATTAAGTTATATATGCGCCGGTGACCCTCACATACTCATTCCTGGCTGAAGGTGGCGTCTACCACCTCTGAGCCTGCCCCTGCAGAGCTGGCAGAATCTCTACACCAGTGTGGCTTCTGTCCCCTAAGCAGGGGTTTAACCTTAAACTACGTAGAGGGTTCTTTACTGTAAGAGTGCAAGGATGTGGAATTCCCTTCCACAGGCGGTGGTCTCAGTGGGGGGGCATCAATACTTTCAAGAAACTATTAGATAAGCACCTAAGCGACCGCAACATGTATACAATGTAATACTGACATATAAGCACACACATAGGTTGGACTTGATGGACTTTTTCAACCTCACCTACTATGTAATTATGTAACTCATGCACCGCATGGCATCTTTTTGCCTGAGTGCTTGTGTAGCCCCTTGAATGCTTACAGAGCACCGCTGGTTCAGGGAACAAATCTGCAGAGAGGCCATAGAGGAAGAAGAGGAGGAGGGGGTGGAGGAGAGAGCTTTGGCAGAATCACTACTAGCATTTTGGAGGCCTGGTGGCGAAACAAGCTCCAACAATACTGAACCCTGTTCTGCATCCTTCCATGCTGCCAGCAGAGTTACCCAGTGAGCCATGAAGGAAAGTTAACATCCCTGCCAATGCCTGCTAGACCATGAGTCTGTGGTAAAATACACCTTACTGCTGACCGCTCTGTCCAGCAAGAAAAGAGAGCTGGAATGGCCTTCCGTGAAAAGATATGGCGTTTTGGAACCTGCAACTGAAGTACAGCACATTCCACAAATTCACGAAAGGGGGCAGAGTCTACCAGCTGAAAGACAGTAGTTGCAGTGCTGGCAATTTGGCCAAGCTATAATTGAGATGCTGAGCATGTGGATGGCTGGGACCAAATTTTTTTTTTACGGTTTAGCAACCGGGGTAGGGAAATTTGTCTGCTAAAATTAGGTGGTGGTGTATTGCTAGCAGATTGGCTGCAAGTACTTGGGACACCTATTGCTATACCTTCATTACTCTCAGTGGAGGTTTTCGAGAGGACTGGTGGTATAGTAGGGTTGGAGATCTCAGATGAGGAGCAAGGAGAAGTCCGCTTTTTTCTTTGTGGGTCTTTCGAGTGCTGTTGCCAACGGACTTGTTGCCTTATGAATTTATGTGAAATCTACATTAATGGCTGTAAAATATTGGAATTATGAATATATTTAATTTAGCTTTTATCTATGTAGGGCGGAACATGTTATCTTCACAGAAATCTCTGGTAGACCAGACAAGTCGGTGCCTAGACTTGTGTATACAGTGGAACCTCGGGTTTGCGAGTAACGCGGTTAACGAGCGTTTCACAAACCGAGCACTGTATTTCTAAAATTCCTAACTCGGTTTGCGAGTGTTCTCTCACAAAACAAGCAGGATTGTGAGAGGTGGGGGGCGCCGGAGCTGAGCAGAGCCGAAAGTCGCCGATCAGTGCTGTTCGGAAATGCACGGAAAGGCCACGGAAAGGCCCGAGGACAGTTCGGCTGACCTCGGCAAACCTCGGAAAGGCTAGTGAACGGAGTCTTTCCGAGGTTTGCCGAGGTCCGCCGAAGTGTCCCTCGGGCCTTTTCGGACGTTTCCGAGGCTCTCCAGCGCCCCCCGCCTCTGGCCGCATGCGGTATTGCATTCCATTGAAGTCAATGCGGAACTAATTATTTTCATTTCCATTGACTTCAATGGGAAAACTCGCTTTGATATGCGAGTACATTGGATTACGTGCATACTCCTGGAATGGATTATGCTAGTAATCCGAGGTGCCACTGTACAAACAATGGGATCCAAACCTCACTGTTTTGCACATACTCACTTCAAAGGATCCCAATGCTGGGATATGCAATGAAGGGAGGCCAACCCATAATCAACACTTAAAGCGGAGTTCCACCCTAAAGAGGAACTTCCGGTCATCGGATCCCCCCCCTCCGGTGCCACAATTGGCACCTTTCAGGGGGGAGGGGGGTGCAGATACCTGTCTAATACAGGTATCTGCAGCCACTTCCGGGCTTAGACAGCCGCAGAATATCCGCAGATGACTGACCCCCCCGTTGTGTTCTGGGAAACACAAAGTTCCCAGCACACAACGGGGACCAGTGCAGAGGTGCAGCGTGACTCGCGCATGCGCAGTAGGGAACCGGGCAGTGAAGCCGCAGCGCTTCACTTCCCAATTCCCTGACCGAGGATGGCAGCGGGGGCAGCCGAGAGCCGAGCGATTGATCGGCTTCAGCTGCCGACATCGCTGGACCCTGGGACAGGTAAGTGTCCATTTATTAAAAGTCAGCAGCTGCACTATTTGTAGCTGCTGGCTTTTTTTTTTTTTTTTTTTTTTTTCTTAACCACCTCAGCAAGAAGGTTTACCGTGGGAATTCATTTTTTCAAATTAATATTCAAAAATTCTTCCCCTTGGTCCTCACATCATTGTGGCTTTTAATCTATTTACTTAATTCATAACACCAAGTATGAAAAAGATGATATACCCCCCCCTACTTCTACTGTTTGTTATTACTTTCTTACTTCCTACCCCACCCCCCCTCCACCCCTCTACCCACCCCGAGACCATACCTCTTCACTTCAAGCCCTTTCCTTTCGTTTCCCACATCTGCCCTGGGTCGGGATCTGCCCTCTCCACTACTCATGAGACCATATCTCAGCTGCTTTTATAGATTTTTTAAATTTTTCCCATACTTCCCACTTTTCCCTATAAACCTCCATTTTTGTCCTGTCACTAAACCTTAAGTACTCCAACTCCTGTATCTCATTTATCTTATTGATCCATTCCCTCATGGTTGGTCTTTCTTTTCTTTTCCAATTTTTAGCAATTATGCTTTTAGCTGCATCTATACAGTGGGGCAGGAGTGTCCTGAGATAGGCCCTCGTGGGCATTTCGCTCAAGTGAAATATAAGAACCCTAGGGTCCTTTGGCAGATCAAAATTAGTGATCATTTTAGTGTATTTTTTAATCTCCTCCCAGAATACTCCTATCTCCCGACACGACCACCACATATGGGCCATCGTCCCTATCTCATTACATCCCCTCCAACAGAGCCGGGATCTTCCCCCATCGATTTTTTTGTATCCTATCCGGGGTCATATACATTCTCATTAGGCATTTATAATTTATCTCTAGTACTTTATAGTTGACTGACGTAGTCAGGAGTCGCTTCAGCATCAGGTCTACCTCTGGCTCGGTCAGCATTAATCCTAACTCCTTCTCCCATTTACTTATAAAAGCCCGGGTGTCCCCCCTCCTCAACTCCACTAATATTTTATATATGCGGGAAAAGCCCCCTCTTTCATCTGTTTCCATGCATATTTTTTCTAGTGGGAGTAAGTTTTTTGTTGTCCTAATTGGTTGAGGTAGGGATTCCACAAAGTGTTTCAGTTGACCGTAGCGCCATGGGTTGATACTTATCCTGTCTCTTCTGTTCTTAAGCTCTTGTATGGAGCATATTTTACCCTTCTCCACTACATCCTTCAGCTGTATGTTCTCATCTAGGAGCCATTTACCAAACCACTCTTCTTTCCCCGGCGGAAAATAATCTACATCCTTTAGAGACATTAACGGTGAGTTATATTCCCAATGTTCCCTTTTGTGTATAAGATCCCATATTCTAAGTGCATGTCTAGTGATTTCATGTGACTCTATATTATATTTTCTTATTTTTGGTGAACACCATATTATATTGTGTAAATTTGCCTTACTTATTTTATTTTCAATCTCTACCCAATGTTTTCCCTTATTTTTAACCCATTCTACCACTCTCGCAAGTGCAATAGCCTCGTAGTATTTACCGATATCTGGTGCTCCCCAGCCCCCTTTTCTTTTCACATTTATTAATTGAGTGTACTTTAACCGTGGAGTTTTCCCATTCCAAATGAACCTTAATATCAATGAATGTAGTCTTTTGAGGTATGCAGGTGGGAGCATGATTGGGAGCATCTGCATTTTATATGTTATTTTTGGTAAAATAACCATTTTCAAAATATTAATTCTTCCCGCCCACGACAATTGTCCCCGGTGTATTCTGTTTAGCTGCTGGCTTTTAATATTTTTTTTTTAAGGTGCAGCTCCTCTTTAACTCCCAGGGAAAATCCAAGTTAAGCTCCTGCTCAGAATAGTCGCAAGGATTTGCATTAAAGGGGGTTGACTTATGCAAAGTATAGGGATTGGAGATGTAGCCAGTCCTTAACCAGGAATAGGGAAGCTCACCAATCAGAGCCACGCTATGCCAACCAATGAGGCATTAGCATGTAATGATATACACAGACTAGATGGAAGGGAAACACATACTTTTATGGGAGAGCAACCATCATAATGGAACCTTGGTGCAAAGGGTAATTATGGGAAAGGTCTGCATTTTACTTGTAACTAAATATGTTTGTAGATTAATGTTTTCAGGAATATACTCTGTGTTCCTTCATGTAATTCTCTTATTTTAACCTAATATTTTCTTTCTCGGTGTAAACTATAGATAGATGGTTGTGTATTAGACTTTAAACTACTCACCAATAAATGTTATTGTGTTAAAGCTTTCACTCATGGTCAAAGAACTCTCATTTAACCCAAATCATATCAGAGATATTAAATCTCAAATATAGTATACAGGAAAAAGACTGCATGGGAGGTCGTCATATGTCTGGTCAAGCATGTGGTGCCCAAGCGACTGCTGTTGTGGCCACGCTTGATCTGCTTTAGACATAGGTTGCAAACAGCAATGGTGCGATCTGCTGCACACGTGTCCAAAAAGGCCCACACCAAGGAACTTTTCAAAATCAGCGGGGAGTCAGCAGCACCCTGCACCTGCAGAGCTCTGCGATGTGATAAAGTAGGGTGGCTGCCCCCTAGAGGACATCCTGCCTCATTGGAGTTGTGCCTCCTCCTCTCTTCTATCAGGCACCCAAGTAGAGTCAGTGACCTCATCATCCCCTCCCTCCTCGTCACTGAAGCAAACTTGGCACTATGCTGCAGCTGGGGGAATATGACTGCCAGTTTCTTGTCCTTCTTGGGCACCCCCTCTCTATGGCTCACGTTACTCCCTTCCTCAACCTGGGAACCAACAATGGAGCCTTCAATTCGCTGCGCATCCTCCAGCAGCATGTACCCGACACTGTGGTCGAATAATTTGTGGGACGACTCCTTGCATGATGGTGGGGCTGTAGAAGGAGTGACTGTGGACAAGGAGCCGGTGGAATAGGCCGCTTTGGCAGCTGCATAGGAAGGAAAACTACTTTGAGCCTGGGTGACAGAGGAGGATGAGGATGGCTTTGTTATCCACTCCACCAACTGTTTTGCATGTTCTGGCTCAATAACACGGCCAGCAGCAGAAAAAAAGGACAAGTGTGCCCCACGGCCACCGGCAGAGGATGCACCATGTCCATGACCAGCACTGTTGACTGTAGACACAGAGCCTGCTTACCCTCTTTTAGTGGCCTGTGAGCGTCTGCCTCTCCTTGGTGGCCTTCTGGACATGATGTATATTTTGTTTTGCAACCCCACACTATACTGTTTTGTGTACTGTGTACACCACCAGAAAAGTAGTAGCAACTGCACTACGGCTGCACTGTATTGTGTACACCACCAAAAAAGTAGTAGCAACTGCACTACGGCTGCACTGTATTGTAATTACAAGTTTTGATCCAATATTTCACAGCAGGGCTCGTTCCTGCGCTCAACAAGAGTATCTGTGAGGCTTTACAGTGTTGTGCCACCACCACCTAAGGCACAATTTTTCTGCCCCTGTTTAACAGGGGCATGTAATTACAAGTTCCAGCGCCCACCAAGAGTAACTGTGAGGGCTTACAGTGTTCTGGTACCAACACCTAAGGCCCAATTTTCCACAGAGTGTATAGGGCGGGCCATATAGTATATACAGGCGGTCCCCTATTTTCAAACATCCGACTTACAAACGACTCCCACTTACAAATGGAGGGAGACAACAGAAAGTGAGAGGAAATCTACCCCTAGGAAAGGAAATTCTCTCCTGTAAGTGTTAATATGGGAAATGGATGTCTCCACTGATGCTTTATCACCAATCCTTGTTTTCCTAATAACCCAAAATTTTCAAAATTCAATTGTCACTGGGACATAAAGTGAAGTGAAATCTTCTAAACAGGGGCACAGACAGCAAAACAAATGTTACAGGGGTGATAACCCCTGATCTAATTTCTTTTTATATGTACAAGTATTCGCCCATAGAGAACCTATGTCTGAATCCAGTCTTTCAATTTATTGCAGCATTTTATGCCTTGGTTAACCACTTCAGCCCCGGAAGATTTTACCCCTTAATGACCGGAGCATTTTTTGCGATTCAGCACTGCGTCGCTTTAACTGACAATTGCGGGGTCGTGCAACTTTGTACCCAAACAATTTTTCTTCCCCACAAATATTTTTTTTTTTTTTGTTTTTTTGTTTTTTTTGCGCTATAAACAAAAAACTGACAATTTTGAAGAAAAAGCAATATTTTTTACCTTTTGCTATAATCAATATTGATTGGTTTGCACAAACGTTATAGTGTCTACAAAATAGGGGATAGATTTATGGCATTTTTATTTATGTTTTTTAGTAATGGCGTTGAGCTACGATTTTTAGCAAGACTGCTACATTGCGGCGGACAGATCGGACACTTAACGCTATTTTGGGACAATTGACATTTATACAGCGATCAGAGCTAAAAATAGCCACTGATTACTGTGTAAATGTCACTGGCAGGGAAGGGGTTAAACACTAGGGGGCGATCAAGGGGTTAACTGTGTTCCCTCAGCTTGTTCTAACTGGGGGTGGGGGATGGGCTACCTAGGACATGACAGAGATCACTGCACCCGATGACGGGGAGCAGTAGATCCCTGTCATGTCACTAGGCAGAACAGGGAAATGCCTTGTTTACATAGGCATTTCCCCGTTCTACCTCTCCTCGTCACGATCACGGGCCATGGGCGGACATTAATTCCGCGGGACCCATGGGCACGCTCCCGCTGCACGCAGTGTGTGCCAGCTAGCCCTGGATTTTGAAGGGACGTACGGGTACAGCCTTTTGCGCACCCATGCCATTCTGCCGACGTACACCGGCGTGCAGCGGTCGGGAAGCGGTTAACTGATATGTCCAAACTGTGCTACAAACATACACCCATTTTTTTCTTTAAAGGATAGGAGTACCTTTACTCTTGGGGGTAACCCCCCCCCCCCCCAGCTAAACTGTGCTAACCATACCCCTCTCCTTTTTTCCTAGCTGCTTAATTACTTTAGAGCTGAAGTCTCCACCAGTGTTTCCAGAGTAAAAGTAGTAAGCAGCTGGGGAGATGGGGTTAGGGAGTTTACCTTGATGGCTAGGGATTAATAAAACCAAACCTTACTGACCTTTGTTGTTAAAGACACCAGGGAGGAAACCATCCTCAAAGTTCCAGAAGATAAAATTTGTTAATTCTCTTAGCACATCAGCTCACTCTGCTCCCCCTCCCAGCAGTGGCCCCATGATTTGGCAAGCTTCTAAACACAGGGCCAGTGCTTTGGATGCTTCTGCTGTGTAATTTGAGGATAAATATATCCACAGTACCTGCAGTTATACAGGTCGGTAAGGACTTGTTTTCAAGCTCATTCATTGCTGGTTAAGAAAATAAATACCCAAATGTCAATAATCCAGTAACACGTTGACTTTAAATCAAGATGCCAGTTGGAATGCCTGTACAAGTTGCTGAAATTAGAGGTAATAAACTTGCTCTTTTTTTTTTTTTTCTGGTCCCCCAGCAGCTTTATGCAATAATGTGCTAGTATGCACCACATATTAGCACATTATGATACTTGCCTGTCAGAGACCCCAAACACTGTCGGTGCGGGAGCGCTTTCATCTTCACCCAGTCTTCCTTCCAGGTTCGCTCTGTTCGGCCTCTTGAATGGCTGGGCTGGGCTGTGCACAGGCGTCAGTACAGTCATGCCTGGCTCAGTGTACATTACTGCTAAGTCATTTATAGCAGAAAAGACTAATTTTGCATGTGCTAATGTTGGCAAGTGTAGGTGTTTTAGTTTACAAACACTCAGACATAATCGGGTTTGTCTGGAAGCAGATGTCAAATGCCAAAAAATAGTAACATTGACGAAACCAAGCCAGGCTACATGGATTAAGAACAGATTGTATAGCTACACAGTAGTCACTAAAGGATTCTCCAGGAAGACAATGGATAAGAAATGGACAAATGTTTACTGGTTATCATGGATTTATAATACATCTGCTATTAACTGAATACGTTTTTCCTGAAATTGACAAATCTGTACTAGATGATGTACACTTTGTACTACAACAGGGTTTTTTTTTTTTTTTTTAACTAAAAAAGCCTAATAACTGAAAAGCAGTTGAATGAAATATACACAAAAGAGGAAATTGGTCTCCAAATGACCATGAACAAGCTACACTGGAATTATTCATATAAATGATAATTACCATTTATTAATGCATATTTAAATTGTTGATTATTAAATGGAGTGAATCTTTTGTGCAGCTAATCATTATATGGGTAATTAACAGCCGTACTTAACACATTGCTTTGTATTTTGATTGCAGAGACCCAGTTTGATGAAAGTGGTGGAGTGGATTGATTATGAGACGCTGGCGCTGTTGTTTGGAATGGTAATTACACACCTCCAAATTTTTTAAAAGGAGATGGGTTAAGTAGTCTGTATTTAATGAAGCAGAAACCTCCTCTAACAATACTAATAAAGTGCTGCCTAGATACCAATAAATTAGGGAAAGTTTTATGCCATTGTATTACTTTTAACCTACTGGGATGTTCTTAGTTTGTATGCAGGCTAGGCCACCTTGCAGAAAGACCTTTACATGGAAACCATTTTTTTTGTCCAAAGCTAAGATTTGGGTTTTCAACCAAAATCCCATTTACTAAATCATCCAGCTTCCTTGTACATGGCGCTGGGACTCCATTCCTACTTTTCAAGTTTAGCAATATAGTAACTGCAATAGACATGTGCAGAATGAAAAAAATAGTTTTGTTTTGAACTGTTGTTTAATTTTGTTAAATTCCTTTAATTTCTGGAATTTGTTTTCAAATTCAATTCAAATTGGCATTCAAATTCAATTTTTTGCTGTCCGAATTTTGGAAGACAGTTATATTCTTTCTGTTGTGTTCAATTTTATTTTCTATTCTATTTTATTCTGTTTTACTCTATTCTTTTCTATTTTGTTTTCTATCCCATTCTATTCTTTTTATATTTTTATTTTCTATTCTATTTTCTTTTCCCTTTTTTTTTTAAATTCTAGTTTCTATTCTATTCCCTTATTTTCTATTCGTTTTTTTTATATTCGCTTTTCTATCCTGCTATATTCTATTCCTTTATTTTCTATTTTGATTATATTTTTATTTTCTGTTCTGTTTTACTCTATTCTAATTGTTTCTATTATTATCTTTTATTTTCTATTCTATTTAATTCTATTCTTGCTTTTGAATTGGTTTTAAATTCGATTTTAATTTCGGCTAAATTTTGTTTCGTTCTTTCTGATTCATTTAAATTCCTTACTATTGTAATTCAGAAATTTGGATAAATCTTATTTTCTGAATGACAAAAAATCCGAATTTGGATTTGGAACGAGCCAAACTGCACATGTGTAAACTGCAATACAACATCTAGGGTAGAATAGCTCTTCTTTAATGTCTATATGGCAAACTAATAGATTTCAACTGCAGGAGTGGCAATGCTGCCAAAATTGTGAAATACAGCTTTCTATATTGGTATAATTCACATGCTTTCGGTGTGGGAGAACCCTTTGTTACTACATGGGGACATTACAACAAAATTCAGGATTTTAGAGCAGCACAGTGGTTAAGTGGTTAGCACTTCCACCCAGGAGCACTAGGGTTTGAATCCCAACCATGGCAATACCTGCACAGAGTTTGCAAGTTCTCCCTGTGCATGGGTTTCCTTCAGGTACTTTGGTTTCCTCCTACACTCCAAAGACATGCTGGTAGGTTAATTGGCTACTGAATTAATTGGTCCTAGTATGTGTAAGTATGAATGTGAGTAGGGGCCTTTTGATTGTAAGCTCCTCGAGGGCAGGTATTGATGTAAATGCACAATATACAGTATATGTAAAGTGCTGCGTAAACTGACGGTGATATAGAAGTACTTGTAAAAAATAAAATTTCTGCTGGAAATATTTAAAGCCAACTCATTGAATATTGATTTAGAAAGAATTGTAAACATTCGGGTACCCTGATTCACTTAGTGGCTCTCCACTCTGGGAAAAATATTAGGTCAGCCCCTACAAATCCAAGACACTGACCTGTCCAGGGATCTAGTGCCATCCTCAGTTCTTCACTAGTTTTCGGGTTCCTAGGGCCAGCATCTTAACTGTGGGAAGCCGGCTGCCCACTATGCATGTGTGAGCTACGCTGTTCTTTGTGAATGGTCCCACAGTCCTCTGGGACCTGTGAAATGTTTGCTAGAAGACTGTGAGGAGGAAGTAGCAGAGGAGTAAAAAAAATAACCTGCCTAATGTGAAGGGGTGGGGGGAGGAGAACTTAAAGCTGAACTTCCATTTTTGGGTGACGCTCCCCTTTAAAATTTCTCTGGAGCTTTGAAGCATATTTAAACACCAAACCAAAAGTATACTAGTGTGTGCATGTGTGTAATCTAATCCACTGGTGTCCAGTTTTGGGTGAATTTTTTAAAGGTTTCGATTTGTGCCTACAGTGTAGCTTACAACCGCATGTTAAGTGCAATGACTGCAACTCATGTGAATGCTTGCTGCACTACTTGACTTTAAAATGCTTCCCAGTGAGAAAAGACATCATAATCATTACAATTCACAAATACATAAAGCTGAAATGTGTACAAATTTGCAACAAATTTATTTTTTTAGCAGTTAAACAAGAAATATCACTGTAAACTGTTAAATATCAAGGAAAACTCCTTTATGGGCGGACACCTCCATCTAAGTAGTCACTCCCTTAAAAAAAAAAAAATGAAATGCGCCATTTATTAACCTAACCTCTGCTAACAAGTGATGTTCTGTCCCAAATCATCTTGCTTCCAGTTTTCCTGTGATGGGGTTTTCACAGGCTCCAGAAGGAGAGTTTGCAGCAATAACATGAGCCAAATACACAACCAGCATGGGACATCTGCATCGCTGCATTACTGGTACTCATGTCCAGAAACTGCAATGGCTCCCGGGCTTAAGATTTAGTGTTACTAAAGCCACAAGGGTAAAATCAGTCTGTATATGCAGTAAAGCATGCTTGTTAAACTCACTGTGGAACCTAAGGGGTAAATCCTGCACATTGTGTAAAAAGACTGATTTATCCTGCCTTCTCTGACCCTCTCCCCCTTTCATGGTCTCCAATATATTTCCTGATGGTACAGAGTCAGAGCACATGCTCAGTTTGGTGTGTATTGCTAGAGGTTTTTTTTCCCCCTTGGGAGGGTGCATGTGATCAGCACAGGGCCAATCAGCACTGTCCAGACAGAGTCAGGGGTTGTGCATCCTGACAGGACAGTCAGAGCAGAATGAAAACTCCTACAACTTTAACCAGACACTGATAGTCACAAGGCTGCTCTAATTGCTGATGAGAAAAGGTATTTAGCCATTTATAATTACTAAAATTGCATTTTCATGTTCTGTGTACTGTGGGAGACCAGATATAGTGAATGCAGGGTCCTGGGTTTAGTAACACTTTAAGTTATTCACTGTTGCAGAAGGTATTTGTTGTGGATTTGGAGCTACAGGCACAGCTTACCTGTCCCTAGTTGGTCAGTGAAGCCTAATTGGAAAAAACCTACTGTACTATGGGAGATCAGACAATACACAGCAAATGTATGCTGAACCTGTCTTGATTTATTACAGATTTGACATGAGTATTTATAACAAACATGCAAGACTTTGATTGTTAGTCAGATATCCTGAAGATTGATCAGATGTCCATGATGATAATTAGGTGGTGGTACTCAAATGTCTCATAAGTATATGCACATTGTGCATAAAGAGAAGTAGAACAGAGGTTTGTTTCAGAAGCTATATTATAATTATCATAAAACCATAAGTTATTATTTTAAAGCCACAAAAGGTATACCCTGCCACTACAAGGTACACTTTTCCAGGACCGTATTAAAAATAAAAGTTATAATGGGTGGAAGGGATGAAGAGGGTTTCATTGCTGTCCAGAGATGGGCTTTAGATTATATTTAACCACTTCAGATGGACTGCACAGAATCACATGTGTATATACAGTATCTCACAAAAGTGAGTACACCCCTCACATTTTTGTAAATATTTTATTCTATCTTTTCATGTGACAACACTGAAGAAATGACACTTTGCTATAATGTAAAGTAGTGAGTGTATAGCTTGTACAACAGTGTAATTTTGCTGTCCCCTCAAAATAACTCCACACAGCCATTAATGTCTAAACCGCTGGCAACACCCCTAAGTGAAAATGTCCAAATTGGGCCCAATTAGCCATTTTCACTCCCCGGTGTCATGTGACTCGTTTAGTGTTACAAGGTCTCAGATGTGAATGGGAAACATGTTTGTTAAATTTGGTGTTATCGCTCTCTCGCATACTGGTTTAACGTGGCACCTTGTGGCAAAGAAGCTATGATTAAGCATCTATATTGATGTGGAACACGTTAGCCTGTCTGTACCTTTCATCACCATGATGTAAGATATTTTGAATCTTCTACACTGTTTTGCCACGAATAAAAGGTGTTCTTCGGAGTGCGGTCGTTCAGCTGTTTTCTTCAATTTTCCACTGGAAGTTCAACATGGCACCTCATGGCAAAGAACTCAGAACTCTCAGGATCTGAAAAAAAGAATTGTTGCTCCAAATAAAGATGGCCTAGGCTATAAGATGATTGCCAAGACCCTGAAACTGAGCTGCAGCACCGTGGTCAAGACCATACAGTGGTTTAACAGGACAGGTTACACTCAGAACAGGCCCTGCCATGGTCGACCAAAGAAGTTGAGTGCACATGCTCAGCGTCATATCCAGAGGTTGTCTTTGGGAAATAGATGTATGAGTACTGCCAGCATTGCTGCAGAGGTTGTCAGGGGTGTCAGCCTGCCAGTGCTCAGACCATATGCCACACACTGCATCAAATTGGTCTGTATGGCTGTCGTCCCAGAAGGAAGCCTCTTCTAAAGATGATGCACATGAGAGTCCGCAAACAGTTTGCTGAAGACAAGCAGACTAAGGACATGGATTACTGGAATCATGTGCTGTGGTCTGATGAGACAAAGATAAACTTATTTGGTTCAGATGGTATCAAGTGTGTGCGGCGGCAACAAGGTGAGGAGTACAAAGACAAGTGTGTCTTGCATACCGTCAAGAATGGTGGTGGGAGTGTCATGGTCTGGTGCTGCATGAGTGCTGCTGGCACTGGGGAGCTACAGTTCATTAAGGGAACCGTGAATGCCAACATGTACTGTGACATACTGAAGCAGAGCATGATTTCCCCCCCCCCCCTTGGAGACTGGGCCGCAGGGCAGTATTCCAACATAACGACCCCAAACACACCTCCAAGACGACCACTACCTTGCTAAAGAAGCTGAGGGTAAAGGTGATGTACTGACCAAGCATGTCTCCAGACCTAAGCCCTATTGAGCATCTGTGGGGCATCCTCAAATGGAAGGTGGCGGAGCACAAGGTCTCTAACATCCACCAGCTCCGTGATGTCATCGTGGAGGAGTGGAAGAGGACTCCAGTGGCAACCTGTGAAGCTCTGGTGGACTCCATGCCCAAGAGGGTGGACTCCATGCCCGTGAGCTGCCTCTGATGAACACACCTGTGCCGAGCAGGAAGAGGGACGTCCTCACCAGAGGCTCATCCTGAGGTTCTGAAAGACAAAGCAAAGTCATCCTTGGCTGCCCAAGAACAGATCTTTCTCTTCAATTCTGGATCCAGCAGTTTGGGACATCCAAATAGGTTTTTGGGAGACTGAATTCCCTGTGCTTGGTGAGACCGCTGTTGTGGGCATTATTGCGGGTAAGGAGACTACATACTCACTTTGAGTGTACAGCCTGCTTGGGGGTAGGGTCCTTTTTTTCTTTCACGGCTTTGTGCTTACATCGTGTCTTTATATCTGCATGGACATCTACTGAATCACTGTTAAATACATTTGGGACTTTGTTCAAATTTAAAATATTCACTTTTATTTTTCACATCTATTGATCTTGTTTTTCTCCACTGATTGGTTTATGTGAATTTTTATAGATTATTGATTATATCCACCTGAACAATTTTGTGGATCTCACTCAATCTATTTGTTATTATTATTTTATTTTTGGCACTTGAACATAATATTTGCCATTCACAGTATCTTTGGCATTTGAATATAATATTTGCCATTCACAGAGTTTTACATTGCCTAAATAGGTTCACCTTATAGATGCAATACAGTTTTTCAGTCTCTCAATTTTAGACATTGGGACTCTGCTTTAGTTTTCCATTTTATTATTTCAGGATTTTACCATTTCTGAATATTTGAAAGGAATTTCATTTTTTCTGTTTTTTCTATTTTGATCTATACACGGATTTTAGCGCTGCACCCAGCCCATGTTTTCCACTGATTTGAGTTCGTGTTTAGGACTTTTGGTGCTGGCAGCTTTATTTGATTTGTTTCAACTTTTTATCTGTCTACTGTCTTTGAGCGCAGCGTTAACCGCCGGTTCTTTTAGTATACAGTGGGGACGGAAAGTATACCGATCCCCTTAAATTTTTCACTCTTTGTTATATTGCAGCCATTTGCTAAAATCATTTAAGTTCATGTTTTTTCCTCATTAATGTACACACAGCACCCCATATTGACAGAAAAACACAGAATTGTTGACATTTTTGCAGATTTATTAAAAAGAAATACTGAAATATCACATGGTCCTAAGTATTCAGACCCTTTGCTGTGACACTCCTATATTTAACTCAGGTGCTGTCCATTTCTTCTGATCATCCTTGAGATGGTTCTACACCTTCATTTGAGTCCAGCTGTGTTTGATTATACTAATTGGACTTGATTAGGAAAGCCACACACCTGTCTATATAAGACCTTACAGCTCACAGTGCATGTTAGAGCAAATGAGAATCATGAGGTCAAAGGAACTGCCTGAAGAGCTCAGAGACAGAATTGTGGCAAGGCACAGATCTGGCCAAGGTTACAAAAAAAATTGTGTGTACATTAATGAGGAAAAAAATGAACTTAAATGATTTTAGCAAATGGCTGCAATATAACAGAGTGAAAAATTTAAGGGGGTCTGAATACTTTCCGTCCCCACTGTATATACTATAGTTTTCAGATGCTATAATACTAGGGGGGTTATTTACTAAAGGAAAATCCACTTTGCACTGCAAGTGCACTTGGAGGTGCAGTCGCTGTAGATCCGAGGGGGACTGGCAAAGAAAATAAAAAAACAGCATTTTAGCTTGCACATGATTGGATGATAAAATCAGCAGAGCCTCCCCTCATTTCAGATCTTCCCCTTAGATTTAGAGTGACTGCGCTTCCAAGTGCACTTGCAGTGCAAAGTGGATTTTCCTTTAGTAAATAACCCCCTATAGTTTGTAGATGCTATAACTTTTGTGCAAGTCAATATACGCTCATTGGGATATTTTTTTTATACCATTGTAGCAGAATACATATTGGTCTAAATTTGATGAAGAAACTTTTTTTTTTTTTTTTGTGTTTTTTTTTTTTTTTGTGGTATAAACGACAAAATTGTCGTTTATACCACAAAAAAATGAAAAAACCCAGATGAACAAATCCAACCAAAAGAGAGCTTTGTTTGTGGGTAAAAATTAGTAGGCCCCCCTGATTCCTCCTGTATTGTATTGTAACTGTACTGTCTGCCCTGTTGATGTAAAACACTGCACAAACTGTTGGTGCTATATAAATCCTGTGCATCAGTAAACCTTGGACCAGAAACATGCTTGTAATCCAAAGCACTTGTATATCAAAGCAAATTTCCCCAGAAATTTGGAAACTCAGATTCGTTCCACAACCATTTATTCATAGGTCCTTCAGTTTATAGTCCATATAAAAAGATTATAGCAATGTGGTTGTGTAACCATAAAATGTCCATCCACAAACAGAAGCCTCCACAAGGGGATTAGAAGCAAAATACAGCAGGAGCTACAGAGTATAAAAAGAGAAGAGAGGCGCCTCTAAGTGTAGCAATATGTTGCTAAATGTTGTACCTTCATTAAATGTAACCATATTGCTACACTTAGAGGCGAGACTCTTCTCTTTTATACTCAGTTGTGACATGACGCTACTTGTATATCAAGACATCGCTTGTATATCAAGTCAAAGTTTATTAAAACATTTTGCTTGTCTTGCAAAACACTCTCAAACCAAGGTTTTACTGTAATACATTACATTTGTGTACAGCGTTGCATGACTGCACAATTGTCAATTTAAGTAATGCATTGCCATATAGCAAAAATGGCCTGGTCATGAGGGGGGTAAATCTTCCGGAGGTCAAGTGGATAATCTGTACAAATAAACTTTTGATACATAACTAGAATTCCCAAAGCTTTGTTGCTTATCTGAAAAGAGAAAAATAAAAAACTAAATGACCAAGGTACACCAAACAGTGTAAACTACATAAAAGTTTATTAATCTATGCAAAGCTGAACACATAAAAAAATAGTACACAACCACTCCTAAAAGACAGATATGGTGGGAATACCAGTAGGGGATCCCATCAATCTATCTGTACCCTCCCTGTAAACAGTATATAATCCGTCCTAATCTGAAAAAATGAGCACCTACAATAGGTGATGTGTTGGTTCATAGTGAGTACACTCAGAAGAATACAATTAAAAGTCAATCTAGTTTATCGTTCATCCCACAATTGGAAGGCATGCATGCCTGTGGGCATTGCTCGGTATGCAAATTCGTTATGAAAACTAACACATTTAGGGATTCCACTGGAAAACAAGAATTCAAGATAAAACCATTTGTGAATTGTTCCACAATGTATGTCGTTTACCAAATTATTTGTCCCTGCGGGAAGATTTACATAGGGAAAACAATAAGAGAGTTTAGAAAGACTGGGCGAACATATCTCCAGCATATGTACCAAGGATGACAAATCTCCAGTAGCAATTCACTTTAGAGACCACCATGGAGCCAAACCAACGGGTCTCAAATGTATGATTATCCACAAACTTGAGATATCGAATAGGAGAGGAGACTGGGATAAAATGCTATTGCAAAAAGAGGCCAAATGGATCTTCTTATTGAATTCAATGACCCCTAGGGGGTTAAATATAGATATGTCCTTACAGTGTTTTCTTTAGGAATTCATTAAATTACAGCCCCTCTCATCACTGTACTCTTTGTTTATCTCTTTGCCTTTTTTACTGTTCTCGGTCTTTAATCTCTGCACTCTATCAGTGGTGGCTTTACCCCTATTCTCCTAATTAAGGAATAGCTGTGTAGATCGAGCAATTTTATCGATCTATCCTGGATTGTACAACACTATCTGTGTATTGATGGGCACATGTCTACAATAGTGATCACACAAATATGTACCCTTTCAAGCAGATTAAGTGGCTGTGTTACGGGAAAAGCAGATGGGGGGATTAGCGAAACTATTGATACTCTCTAAAAAATGCATATACATTTTTGATGACACTATATACATTATTGGTGGTGAAAGTTAAATGCCTCAATGGGAGGAATGATTGGCATACATAGGTGAAATGTCAGCATCTATCTGTATACGTCAGTCCGCCAGTATATAGCTATCCAATAATGTGTAGATTCTGTCTGGACACCCCATAATCTTACAATTGTTTGCTTACAATCGAATCGCAGGAGATCGGGGCGTCTATAGTTGCACATAGCATGCATTGGAATCCATTCGGGTATCAGTGCGTGCTCTGTATGCAGCTGGACGCTCCCCTCTCTGTGAAGACTGAATATGCATTCACCCATACATTGCAATGGGCGATTTATTTTGACTGGAACTATCTGACTGGTGAGGAACATATGTGTGTGATGGATAACACCGCACACACTTGGTGCTCTTCACTACTAGTGGTTTGGAATGAATAATAGACTGTGAATTATATAGGTAGAATATACACATTCCATACTTTACACATATATCAAAGGGCTTAGTCTACAGGATATATGTGTGTGTGTGTGTGTGTGTAACCCTCTATTTATATAATGATCTTTTGGCAATATGATGTATGTGCCTGTGCTTTCTCTTGCAGCACGCTTCTCACATTAGTTGAAATCAATTTATGTGCCGATCTGCGCCTTGAATTGAACAAAACGAGGTTTTGAATAAGATCGGCGCATATTTGAGGGTTAAACACACATACATGTGTCTGAGAGACTGGCTTTCTTCCTCTGTCTAGTCGGAACTTCAATCAAAGGGTTAAGTATGGGAGATACACATTTCTTTAGTGCTGATTTACTATGTGGTGCCCTGTGTGTGATTCTACACATAGATGATGAATATATTTATATCCTGCAATGAAATTTAATTGATCAACTCATCGAGACATAGACAGCACAATATGTATATCGAAATGGAGTAGTGAGTAGATAGTGTGGATATGTGCACATACAGTATCCACACCTTACTTCCCTACATACCATATTGTATATACCTATACTCATAGTACAGTGAGACACTTATCCCATGTATAGCTATATCCTGTCAAATTCAACTATCATTGTAATCAGTAAGAACATTATGTTTGTTTTTATATAGACACTGTACTTTTGGGATCTCTTTAGGCATCATTTTATGATGTCAATCTTTTTATTCATTACTTTTGTTTCTATCATATTCAAAGGGACTTAGAAATGATATTATGTTATTTGTATGTATGAGCGGCACATCACTTCAGAGGAATCTTTTTTAAAAAGGTCTGTTTATGTCTATCACATTACTTAGTTGAAGGGTGGGTAGCACCTGGTTTTAATTACTTAATTAGGGGTGATCATGTAGCTCCCTTATTTACACAGACAATGACTGACCAAGCTCTGAAGAAGTTCCAGGAAGTAAAGGAATGAAACATGTAAGCTGTTCTATGCTGGGTGAGCACCCCCCGCAGCTTACACTGACATATGGATTCGGGGTACTGAACCATTACCTGACTTATTTACTTGGATACCAATCTATCCCTTTTTTTCATACTAATTGCCATGGATCAGACCAGCAGCAGGTGCTAAGGAATGGAACACAGCCCTGCTGATCAGCCAAGCAGCCCAGGTGAAGAGGCACCAATGCTTTGGGTTTAAATATGGATATATTGGAACATCGTCTGGATATACCTACCATACAGATCTGCATCCAGGTCGTCTATCTTTGAGGGACAACCATATTTATCTACCATCTGTGAGTAGCCCTGGCCTTTTTGCATATACCCTTTTTGTGCATTTAAGCTTGCTACAATATAAGGAGGACATACAGCTACCAATTATGTATTGGAATTGTGTCCCCATTTAGCGTTCATTCAGCTATTCAGCCGTGAAGATATTTTGTCTTATTATAGACTCCTCAGCATATGGGTATAGTGCATACCTATTTACTCACGTGTCCCCATTCATGTGGTTACACACCACCTTTATATCCAGCAGCTAATACTACATTAGACACTTGTTATATCCCTGTCTCTAATAACACAGGAAGATAGGATACTTTTGGATGGACTTACATCTCAGGATATAAATTTCTACCAGGCGGAATCAGGCCCCTTTGTTTCATCCTATATTACAGTACTTTATCATATATATTTCTTGTCCTTCCATTGTTCTTTGTTTTTGTCCAATTTGTTCCCATTTTTTACCACCCATTTTTCTTTTGACTGACTGACTGCAGATACCATGGCTAGCCATTGAGCTGTTTGTGTCTGGGAACAGCGTGAATATCTAGTGCATTTGCAGCCTGCCATTTCAGGTAGTAGGGGGTTTTATAGGTGCTATAGGGGTGTGCTATCTATTGGGGTAGGGAGGAACCTCCCCCACTTGCAGGGTTCCTCGCTTTTCTAGCAGGGATTATATACTGTTTACAGGGAGAGTACAGATAGATTGGTGGGATCCCCTACCGGTATTCCCACCATATCTGTCTTTTAGGGGTGGTTGTGTACTATTTTTTTTTTCTGTGTTCAGCTTTGCATAGCTTAATAAACTTTTTTTGTAGTTTACTCTGTTTTGGTGTCTCTTGGTCATTTAGTTTTTTATTTTTATTTTTCATATATAGTTTTTTGATCACACCCCCTTTAATATATGTAGTGAGTACTACTATATTCCTATCCTGACGGGATTCTCATTCTTTCATATTTTTCGGTTATCTGAAAAGAGAGCACATAGAGCTGCTTGCTTTGCATTTCCCTTTAATATAAACCACCAGCCTGTTGCTGTTGTGACAACTTATTTGTGTTGTGTCGACAATGACTTCTCTCACACAACTGAAGTAGCTGAATCTGTGAAAAGAAGTTTAGAGCTTGGCCTTCTGGCTAGATAAAGGACTGCATAATATTAATATGCAATATTTAATTTTATTTATTTTACCTTATTGAAAAAATTGTTTCATGTATTTTTTTTAGTCCTAAAGTATCTAAAAAAAAAAAAAAAAAAAAAAGTATGCAGACACAATTTTAAGAGAACTGCAGTAAACTCATATGGAGTTACTTATGAAGTTGCTCATATATTTATGAACTTTGCATTATATGATAGATTTTTAGAAAATTGCAAAAAAAAAAAAAAAAAGCCTGTAGGTCAAGCAGTTCATGTTGTATTAGAATATGCCACAATTTTCTATTGTCTTACTCATAGTAGTTACATTTAAGAAGAATGACATTTCAGAAGCTCTTATGATATTTAAGAAAAGGTTAAGACATTATGAAGATATGTTCAGTGCTAAAATTACACTTTAATATGAGGTAACACCAAATATACCAGAAGCATACAATTCTCAGGAGATTAGGCATTTTATACTGTATATCAAAAGCAACATTACAAGTTCTTGCATAGATAAAAGGTGTTCAACTGCAATCACTTTTTATGAATCTAAGAGAAAGTTAGTCTTTAGTTGAAAAAAAAAATGTTTTATGTGATGCTTCACTAAGCATTGTGCTTTCATCAGGGAAATGGCTTTAGGCAAACAGCGCTTGAACTAGGTCATGTGAACTACAGTGGCTGGAGTATACAATATATTTTAAAGTTTATTTTCACTTTTGCTACCAAATTTGGATAACACCTACTTTAAATTTGTTACATGTTCTCATTAATGTAGCAGAACTAAAAAAAAAAAAAAAAAAATTGAAAGTAGCATCTTACTTACTATTAGCATCAAAAAAAGCACTGTAAATTTCACTAGTTCTTTAAGGGGTCTGGGCAGCTATTTTTGCCATAATTAACCATGTCTGTACTGTACAGATTGATCCTAATTATCGGTTGTAAACTAGAGTTGAACACTGTCCTAACAAAATGCTAAAGATTTAGAAGCTAGGATTTTTTGCATTGTATGTTAAGGAGGGGAGGTTCAGCTTATCCTTAAGCCTGGTACACACTAGAGCAGTGTTTCTCAACCTGGGGGTCGGGACCCCCTCGGGGGTCAAATGACAATTTGCCAGGGGTCACCGAATCCTGGGCTGTTCCTGAAGCCCATGCTGCTCTCCCAGCCTTTTTGCAGCCGCCCAGCAGGGCTGTCCCTGGAGCCCGTGGCCACCCAGCTGGGCTGTTCCTGGAGCCCGTGGCCGCCCGCTCAGCCTCTTCGCAGCCGCCCATTCAGTTCACAGCATGGTTGGGGGGCAGAGACTAGAGGCCAGCTGACTGGTGAGGAATGAAGTGGGAGGGGCTGGAGGAGACCCTATCTTCTTATTTCAGCATAGGTGTCACTTCTGTAAGACACCACAGAGTCGGAGACACGGTGAAGCCGTAGCCACAGTGAGTAGCACTACCTGTGATTATAGCTGCCATTAAAAGTCCCCACTACAGTTCTCAGATCAGCAGATGACCTTGATCAAGAGCACCTAAGTTGGCTGATCAGAACTCCCCCCAGCACTGCCACTGATCCCACCTCCCACCAGCATTGCCACTCATCCAATTCCCCCCACCAAGGAGTAAGAGAAGGAATAAAAATAGAGAATACGTGGAAGGGAGAGGAAAAGAGGGTAAGGAACAAAAAAAAGGGAGAGAAAGAATAAAGAAAAGAACAAGAAAGACGGCTAGAGAGAGGGGTGGGGGGGTGGGGATTAGCATAGAGAGGGATAAAAGGGAAAGAAAGGAGAACAAAGAGAAAGATGTAATGTACCATGAGGGGTTTTAATACTGTACGAGTGGAAGGGACTCAGGGAGCGCTAAATGTCCGTGGGTTAGGGGCGCACATTACTTGTCCTGTTTTGGGTTCTGACAACCCATGCTATGAAAATAATTTTACTGTTAGGGGTCCCCACAACTTGGGAAATTTTATCAAGGGGTCACGGCACTAGAGGGGTTGAGAAACGCTGCACTAGAGGTTTTTTTTTTTTTTCATTCAACCCAGTGGGCTACAGGAAAAAACTGAAAAAACACAAGCGATGTTAGTGCAGTGATCTCCCCCCACTGTGTCTTTGTGTTCTGACAGGCGGACTGCCCCCCTAAAAGAACACACTGATCAGCATCCCTTGGCTACCGGAACTGATCGGATGCTGGTTTTCCAGCCTGCCCATTTGACAGAAGCAGGTCGTGAGACCGCTGCACACTCAGACTGGAAGTCAGACTTTTGGCCTGTGTGTACAAGATTTTAGGACAGGCTTACTCTATCATTGTTCAAAACCCCTTGAAGTCAGCTACAAGGCCTTCTCTTGAGAAACCTCTAAAGGATAAGAGATATTAAAAAGGAAAAAAAAATGGTATGCTGTGTAAACGAGATCACAGACACATGACCGGGTTTTCTCAAAAGTGGAAATACACTTTAAAGTTTTCCTTTTGAGTTAAAAGAACCCTGATCCTCTGGTATGAGCCAAACCTACCTGGGTTTGGTTAAAGTTGGGTTTGGCTGAAGTTTGAGTACCAAATTCCATTGAAATATACAGGAGCCAAATGTTAAAAAATTTGCAATGGCAAATTTTTAGGCTAATCAGCAATGGTCTGTCAAATGCCATAGGGGCGCAGCCCCGGGAAATGTACCAAATCAATAAAAATAAAAAATTTCTGTTTGAGGAGTAATGATTTTAATATTGCTTTAAGGGGGTTGTAAACCCTCATGTTTTTTCACCTTGATGCATCCTATGCAGGGGCGTGGCTAGGTGGCAAAAAGACCAGGGGCTTCAGCCCGAGGTCATAGCCTGGCACTGGGGAGGGGGGGGATGGGGGGGATGGAAAAAGTGTGGGGTTAATCCGCGCAGTGGTTTAGATGTTACTAGGATATAGGGCTGCTGCCTCTACAGGTACAATTCCACCTAGGTGGAGTGTATTAGAAATTGATAAAAAGCAGGAGTAGAGATGGTGCTGCCCTGGTGGAGTTAAAAGGGTTTATTTCCCATGGTGAACAATTCTTCTGTGTATTGCATGATATACATATAAAACTTGAACTTTACTTCTGAAAGGTAAACTTTAAACCGTAAATGAAACATTTTCTATGTATGTCAAAATAATGACGTGAAATTTTGGGTTAAACCCTGTGACTTGTGCTAGATTATTTAAATACCTCTTTATAATAAAAGTGAAGTTATAAAATAAAGTGCTTCAATTATTTCAACAAAGTGCATTAGTGCGGAAAATCATGCTGTTAATGCAATAAAGTGACTGGTGCTTAATTATACAAAAAATCATACAGGATATCTAACATAAAAGGTGACTGGTGTGTTTTTAACCAGTGTTATTGGATGGGAAAAATTCCATTGGTTGTGAAAAAAAATTTCTTTTTAGTAGAAGTCTGATGACGAAACGCGCGTATGGCGGGAATACGGACGTCTTGCAGCACCTCTAGCTAAGCTGTCCTTGATATCTTTCTTATGCTCGTTTTTATCTTTGCAAATGTGAGTACAATACTTTATTAACTTCAATAAAAGTTCCTATACGGTTTTACGCTATGGGCATCCCTCCTTTCTTTCATATGTAACACGCCAAAATAACATGTAAAGCACAGTCCGGAGGCATCTAAGGTTGCTACACAGTGGCAGATACTGTGACTGCCTGCACCCCTGCAGGGGAAGAAAAATCCGGTGAGTGCAAGCAGTATCAGAGTATAAAGAGCCAGCACCTGGATAAGAAGTTTTCCTACAGAAATTTGTTCCTAGAGATTGAACATTTTAAAATCACTTCTAAAAGAAATTTTTTTTCACAACCAATGGAATTTTTCCTATCCAATAACACTGGTTAAAAACACACCAGTCACCTTTTATGTTAGATATCCTGTATGATTTTTTGTATAATTAAGCACCAGTCACTTTATTGCATTAACAGCATGATTTTCCGCACTAATGCACTTTGTTGAAATAATTGAAGCACTTTATAACTTCACTTTTATTATAAAGAGGTATTTAAATAATCTAGCACAAGTCACAGGGTTTAACCCAAAATTTCACGTCATTATTTTGACATACATAGAAAATTTTTCATTTACGGTTTAAAGTTTACCATTCAGAAGTAAAGTTCAAGTTTTATATGTATATCACGCAATACACAGAAGAATTGTTCACCATGGGAAATAAACCCTTTTAACTCCACCAGGGCAGCGCCATCTCTACTCCTGCTTTTTATCAATAGGGGGGGATGATGGGGCCGCGGGGTTGTATGGAGGGGGGGGTGTTACCTACCTGACACACACTGACCTACCTGACCCACACTGACCTACCTGGCTGACATACACTGACCTACCTGACACGCACTGACTGCTGATCTAATGGGCCACCCCCTCTACATTAGCTCAGAGTCCCCTTACATCAGCACCCCCCTTAGATATCTCTAATAGATCAGTGACCCCCCCATCAGTGTCCCCTGCCCCTAAAGACCCCCATTAGACTGCCTTACCGAGAGCCATTTAGAGTCAGGAAGTGTGGGAGTCGGAGTTTGGGGGCGGAGCGAAGCTGCTCTTCTGTAGTGCCATTTTCCTTCCTCCCTTCCATTGTATGGGGGGGCTTGGGGAGTAGGCAAAGTAAAGGCAGATGCTGCATCGCTGTGCCCACTGTTTTGGCAAGACACATTTGAACTGGTACACTCACTCACAGGGCCGCTGTTGGGAATCATGGGGCCTCCACACCCTGAAGGGGGAAAAGAGGTGGGGGGAGGGAGGTGAGAAAGGGGAGGTGAGAGAGGAGGAGGTAAGGGGGGTGAGTGAAAGGGGGGAGGAGGCAGGAGAGAGAGGGGGTGGCTGACACAGAGGGGGGGGTGCTGACAGAGGGGGGTGTTGACAGAGGGGGGGTGCACTGCTGACAGAGGGGGTGGGCTGACAGAGGGGGTGGGCTGACAGAGGGGGTGGGCTGACAGAGGGGGTGGGCTGACAGAGGGGGTGGGCTGACAGAGGGGGTGGGCTGACAGAGGGGGTGGGCTGACAGAGGGGGTGGGCTGACAGAGGGGGTGGGCTGACAGAGGGGGTGGGCTGACAGAGGGGGGGTGTTGACAGAGGGGGGGTGTTGACAGAGAGGTTGTGAGCTGACAGGGGGGGGGCTGGCAGAGAGGGGGACGCTGAGAGAGAGGGGGGAGGCTGACAGAGGGGGGTGCACTGCTGACAGAGAGGGGGGTGCTGAGAGGGGGTGGTGCTGACAGAGGGGGGTGCTGACATAGATGGTGTGGGCTGCCAGAGGGGGGGTGGGCTGACAGAGGGGGGTGGGCTGACAGAGAGGGGGGTGCTGACAGAGAGGGGTGCACTGCTGACAGAGCGGGGTGCACTGCTGACAGGGGGGGGGCTGACAGGGGGGGGCTGACAGGGGGGGGCTGACAGGGGGGGGCTGACAGGGGGGGGCTGACAGGGGGGGGCTGACAGGGGGTGCTGACAGAGAGGGGGTGGTGCTCAAGGGGGGGTGGTGCTGACAGAGAGGGGAGGGTGCTGACAGAGAGGGGAGGGTGCTGACATAGATGGTGTGGGCTGACAGAGGAGAGGGTGCTGACATAGATGGTGTGGGCTGACAGAGGGAGGTGGGCTGACAGAGAGGGGGTGTGCTGACAGAGGGGGTGTGCTGACAGAGGGGGGGTGTTGACAGAGGGGGGGTGTTGACAGAGGGGGGGTGTTGACAGAGAGGTTGTGAGCTGACAGGGGGGGGGCTGGCAGAGAGGGGGACGCTGAGAGAGAGGGGGGAGGCTGACAGAGGGGGGTGCACTGCTGACAGAGAGGGGGGTGCTGAGAGGGGGTGGTGCTGACAGAGGGGGGTGCTGACATAGATGGTGTGGGCTGCCAGAGGGGGGGTGGGCTGACAGAGGGGGGTGGGCTGACAGAGAGGGGGGTGCTGACAGAGAGGGGTGCACTGCTGACAGAGCGGGGTGCACTGCTGACAGGGGGGGGGCTGACAGGGGGGGGCTGACAGGGGGGGGCTGACAGGGGGTGCTGACAGAGAGGGGGTGGTGCTCAAGGGGGGGTGGTGCTGACAGAGAGGGGAGGGTGCTGACAGAGAGGGGAGGGTGCTGACAGAGAGGGGAGGGTGCTGACATAGATGGTGTGGGCTGACAGAGGAGAGGGTGCTGACATAGATGGTGTGGGCTGACAGAGGGAGGTGGGCTGACAGAGAGGGGGTGTGCTGACAGAGGGGGTGTGCTGACAGAGGGGGGGTGCTGACAGAGGGGAAGGTGGTGCTGACAGAGTGGGGGGTGGTGCTGACAGAGTGGGGGGTGGTGCTGACAGAGTGGGGGGTGGTGCTGACAGAGTGGGGGGTGGTGCTGACAGAGTGGGGGGTGGTGCTGACAGAGTGGGGGGTGGTGCTGACAGAGTGGGGGGTGGTGCTGACAGAGTGGGGGGTGGTGCTGACAGAGTGGGGGGTGGTGCTGACAGAGTGGGGGGCTTACAGAAAGGGTCGGGATGACAGAGTGGGGGGCTTACAGAAAGGGTCGGGATGACAGAGGGGTGGGCTTACAGAAAGGGTCGGGATGACAGAGGGGTGGGCTTACAGAAAGGGTCGGGATGACAGAGGGGTGGGCTTACAGAAAGGGTCGGGATGACAGAGGGGTGGGCTTACAGAAAGGGTCGGGATGACAGAGGGGTGGGCTTACAGAAAGGGTCGGGATGACAGAGGGGTGGGCTTACAGAAAGGGTCGGGATGACAGAGGGGTGGGCTTACAGAAAGGGTCGGGATGACAGAGGGGTGGGCTTACAGAAAGGGTCGGGATGACAGAGGGGTGGGCTTACAGAAAGGGTCGGGATGACAGAGGGGTGGGCTTACAGAAAGGGTCGGGATGACAGAGGGGTGGGCTTACAGAAAGGGTCGGGATGACAGAGGGGTGGGCTTACAGAAAGGGTCGGGATGACAGAGGGGTGGGCTTACAGAAAGGGTCGGGATGACAGAGGGGTGGGCTTACAGAAAGGGTCGGGATGACAGAGGGGTGGGCTTACAGAAAGGGTCGGGATGACAGAGGGGTGGGCTTACAGAAAGGGTCGGGATGACAGAGGGGTGGGCTTACAGAAAGGGTCGGGATGACAGAGGGGTGGGCTTACAGAAAGGGTCGGGATGACAGAGGGGTGGGCTTAGAGAGAGTGGCACACTGACAGACAGGCTGGTGGAAGGGCAGATAACAGAGACCTCAGTCAGGAGGAGACACAGCGCGCGCCAGGCAGGGAGGCGGGGCTCCGGGCGGCCGCAATCACCTACAGTCCAGCCCCTCCCCGCCTCCACATGTGACTAGTCAGCAGCTCCACCGGGCCAATCACAGACCCTTATGTCGGCCGCCTGCACAGCCATTGACAGAGCGCCCGCTGCCCAGCGCTCGTACAGGCTGTATATGATATAACACTCATGGCGGCGGGCACGGGAATCGGAATGCGCTGCTCTACATCTTGCAGCTGGGGCCACTGATCACAGGATGGCTGAACGGGTTTCAGGCGGCTTGCAAACCGGTCACATGTGTCCAAACCAGACAGGTGGCAAACCTACTGCAAGACCCGGTGCTTAGACACTCGGGGCTATTGGCCCCATATTCGGGGCTCAAGCCTCAATAGCCCCCCCTTAAGGACGCCTATGATCCTATGCATTAAGGTGAAAAAACTTCTGGCAGTGACTGGCCCCCCAGCCCCCCCGTTTTACTTACCTGAGCCCGTAATTCCCTCACCAGAGACGCGCTCTCCCTCTCTGCACGGGGTCCTGGCTCTTGATTGGATAGATTGATAGCAGAGCAGCCATTGGCTCCCTCTACTGTCAATCCAATCCAATGATGTGGGGGCCGGGGCCGAGTCCGACATCCATGTGTATGGACACAAATGCTGGACTTGGAACCTCCCCCGCACAGTAACCCCCTGGGAGAGCACTTATCCTAGGAGGTTATCTGTTGTAAGGAGCCGCCGAGGGACCCCAGAAGAGGAGGATCAGGGCCACTCTGTGCAAAATGAGCTGCACAATGGAGGTAAGTATGACATGTTTGTTTTTAAAAAAAAAAAAAAAAAAAAACACAAAGCTTTACAGTCACTTTAAGTGAACCGTTAAAAATTCAATGTTCCTTTTAAATAACATGCCTCAGGGATACCCTGAAGCTGCCTGTGAAGTAGCGAAATCTGTATAATATATACAACCTACTACAGCAAAACTGACATTTACAAAAAAGCTGTTGCATTTTGATGGGTAACTAGCTCCTTCCTTCTCTTCTAACAAAGTGGTCAGGCACTCCCCTCATCTATAGCAGATGCTAATCCTAGATGAGGGTCTGTAATAGATGTTAATGAGGGGCTCTAAACACAAGAGAAAAATGGGTTAGTGTTTCCCCTAAGAACACATAACCAGACCCATATCCTGGCCGGTAATTTAATGGGGTCAAGTAACATCTATGGTTGCCAAGTATACAGCAGGTGCCATAAAAAAAAACCTTCAAGTAGTTGTAAACCTCAGACGTGAAATATGAACAGAGCCTATCTCTTTAAAATGCTGCCTCATTCCTCTATCTGTATGAGTCACTAATGACAATTTTTCCTGACACCAAGAGAAAAATGGTGACGGGGAGGGAGCTCCAGCTGATTGACAGCAAGGGGGGTGTCCCTTCCCTTCAATCAGCTCTCAAAGCTGCTCTCCCTGAGCTCTGCAATGACTAACTTCAGCTCCCCCCCCTTTTTTTCTGAATACTCAGACAAGCTTTATAAATTTTGGATTTTGAATTGCTGTAGAAAAGCAAAGATTGCTGATAAACGGATTCAACTTTGGTAGGAGGATTTGTTTAATCTCTGTGTATCAGTCATTATGATCCAACCATTAATAGGGTAGTTGCTTCATAAATATACTTAGGGTTACAGAACTCTGTTAATCTCACAAAGTATTGAGAAGACTGCAGAGCAGATTTTTTTAGAAAAGCTTTAAATGTGTGAAGAGTGTATGACTGTCTAAGTCTTTAGTGGCAAATATTGTTTTTACATGATGGTGAAATTTTTGCATCTAAAAGAAAAACATGCTTCCATTTGCAGCTTTCTGCTATGCAGTGCTATTCCTCCAAATTGTATTTTAGTCCAATACCAGAACTATTATGAGCCAAATGGATATGTCAGCTGAAAGTTAGGAGTACAGTAATTGTCATTTTAACGTTTTTCTTCGTTATTTATTGGGCTACCTGTAGTTCAATCAAAATTTATTTTTGAAATTACACTTGACAGAACAGGACTGTTGCACATTCAGTTTGACATGTCATATTAAATAGAACCTTTATAAAAAAAAAAAAAGTTTTAAGCCATACTCTATACCAGGCAATCTATAAAATGAAAAACTACAACTAAAACATTGTAATAGAAAGTTAATGTTAAAATGTAGACATGTGAAGAATGGAAGAATTTGTTTTGGATAGATTCGTTATGTTACTAATTTCGTTCGGAATTAATTTAGTTTCGTTTTCGTAAAATTTAGTTTCATTTCATAATTTTCTAATGATCTCAATTTTGAATTTGAATTCTGTGTGGTTGTTCAGCAGCGGGCCTGGGAAGCCGGTGACCCATCAGCTGTAAGCGAGCTTCCCCACTGACAACTGAAATGTAATCAAAACAGTGTCAGCAATAGAAAATTCTGAAAAAAACTGTGTGGGGTCCCCCCCCAATCCATACCATCCCCTTTGGGTCTGGTATGGATTCTAAGGGGAACCCCATGCCAAAAAAGACATGGGGTTCCCCCCTAAAACCCATATCGGACCCTTATCCGAGCATGCAGCCCGGGAGCCCAGGAAAGGGGGGGTGAGCAAGCGCCCCCTAACCATATTAGGCCACATGCCCTCAACATGGGGGGGTGCTTTGCGGCAGGGAGGCTCTGCCCCCACCTCAAAGCACCTTGTCCCATCTTGATGGGGATAAGGGCCTCTTCCCCACAACTCTGGGTTGTGGGGGTCTGCAGGCCTCCAAATTTGGAAAACGTATTTTGTTATAACATTTTTCAAACGGGTAATTTTTCTCCTTCGCTGATGGGCACTGATAAGGTGGCACTGATAGGCGCTGATGTCCCCATCAGCAAGGGGACAAGGTGCTTTGGGGCGGGGGGCAGAACTCGCTCGTTCATTCAAGCCCCCCCTTCCTGGCCTGGCAGGATGCATGCTCAGATTAGGGTCTGGTATGGATTTTGAGGGGGAACACCATGCCATTTAAAGAAAAAAAAAAAATTGGCGTGAGCTTCCCCTCAAAATCCAAACCAGACCCATAGGGTCTGATATGAATTGGAGGGACCTCCCACTCTGTATTTAAATTTTTTTTCACTGCCACTTATTTTGTTTACATTCTTCTGTCAGCGGGGAAATCTGCTGACAGATCACTCTTGATGGTTAGGGATGCAGTGACCGCCCACTCCAACCACAGCTATTCACAGTGAAGTTGGAAGTTAAAAAATTTGAAAACGTGACATCATACAAATTAAACTAATGAATGTATTCATTTTTTCATTATAACTGTTTCGTATCCATTGCCAGTCTTCAAAAATAAATTTTCTTTTTCATACATCATTGGACACAGCGTTAGGCTAATATTCATTACCTACTGGGTTATACGCCATCTCTAGGTGAGAGCCTGCATATGAAAACGGTGGCCAAACCACACATGTGAGGTATTGCTGCAATCGTTAGCGCAAGAGCAATAATTCTAGCTAGACATGTGCATTTCGTTTTGTTCCGAATCGAAATTCGGACACATTTTTCATTATTCGGAAATTCAGATGCATCCGAATAGCCAAATTACAAAATGATGAATTTAAACGAATCCTAAAAAAAAATGAATGAATTCGAAAACAAGTTCGAATCAAATTCGATAACGAATTTGAAAACATATTCGAATCGAATGCGAAAACAAATTTGAATTGAATTTGAAAACACATTCGAATCGAATGCGAAAACAAATTTGAATTGAATTTGAAGACAATAGAAATCGATTTTCTAAAAAATACAATAAAATAGAATATAAAATCATAAAGCAATAGAATACATATATATAATTTTTTTTCTGTTTTATTGTTTTTCTATGCTTTTCTTTTCTATTATTTTCTATTCTTTAATAGTCTTTTCTATTCAAATTCGATTTAATTCTATACGAAATTTGAATTTCGGAACATGGCTTCTGAAGATCGAATTTCGTATAGAATGAATTTGAATAGAAAAGATTAGAATAGAAAAAAAAAATAATAGAAAAGAATAAACTAGAAAAACATATATTGTATTTTATTTTATTCTGTTCTATTGTCTTTCTATTCTAATCATTTCTATTCAAATTCAAAATCATTCTATACGAAATTTGAATTTCAGAAAATGGATATATATATCTCTATCTCTATCCATTTTCAGAAATTTGAAAATCGAATTAGAATAGAAGAAAATAATAGACTAGAAAAACAATAGAATAATTTTATATGTATGTGTGTGTGTGTGTGTGTGTGTGTGTATATATATATATATATATATATATATATATATATATATATATATATAATATTCCAAAGGTTGCTTTATTCCATCAAATCTTTAGAAAAAGATTACAAAGCAAGTAGAGTCATTCCAAACAGAATCATTACAATTATTTGTTCAGACAAAGATTACGTTTCAGGCTGATATGTTCGCAACCCTTCCTTAGATCAGTCAGAACACATCTGAACTTTATTTTTATAAATACAAGGTCAGTGGGAGGACCTGTTTGCTGACACTAGATTGAAAGCTGTGTGTGTGGTATATATGTGTGTGTGTGTGTGTGTGTGTGTGTATATATATATATATATATATATATATATATACACTACCTGCCTGGAGTTTGCATGTTCTCCCTGTGCCTGCGTGGGTTTCCTCCGGGTACTCCGGTTTCCTCCCACACTCCAAAGACATGCTGGTAGGTTAATTGGATCCTGTCTAAATTGTCCCTAGTATGTATGAATGTGAGTTAGGGACCTTAGATTGTAAGCTCCTTGAGGGTAGGGACTGATGTGAATGTACAATGTATATGTAAAAGCGCTGCGTAAATTGACGGCGCTATATAAGTACCTGAAATAAATAAAATTATATATATATATATATATATATATATATATATATATATATATATATATATATAATTTTTTATATTCTGTTCTATTTTTCTATGCTATTCTTTTCTATTCTAAACTTTTCTATTTGAATTCATTCTAGACGAAATTCGAATTTCGGAAAATGGTTATATAGAAATAGAATGAAATCGAATTCTAATAGAAAAGACTAGAATAGAAAAAACAATAGAACAATATATATAAAACATCTTCCGGAATTGGAATTTGGTACAGAATGAATTTGAATAGAATATATTATATCTTTTTCTATTCTGTTCTATTGTTTTTGCATGCTATTCTTATTTTCTATTCTTTATGAATCTTTTCTTTTGGAATTCGATTTCATTCTATATGAAATTCGAATTTCGCAAAATGGTTATATATAGTTTACCTTTTCAAATTCGGTCAAATTTTTTTCGAATGCAGTCGAATTTTTTCGAATACGAAACTAAACGAATCCCGAAAACTAATGTAACGAATGCAACTAATTTAACTAAACAAATTTAGTTAAATAACGAATCGAAACTAAACAAATTTTTTTCATCCTGCACATGTCTAATTCTAGCCCTAGCCCACCTTTGTAACTCAAAACATGCAACCTGTAGAATTTTTTAAACGTCGCCTATGGAGATTTTTAAGGGTAAAAGTTTGACGCAATTCCATGAGCGGGCGCAATTTTGAAGAATGACATGTTGGGTATCAATTTACTCGTCGTAACATTATCTTTCACAATATTAAAAAAAGGGCTAACTTTACTGTTGTCTTATTTTTTTTTTTTTTTCCAAAAAAAGTGCGCTTGTATGACTGCTGTGCAAATACGGTGTGACAAAAAGTATTGAAACGACCGCCATTTTATTCTCTAGGGTGTTCGAAAAAAAATGTATAATGTTTGGGGGTTCTAAGTATTTTTCTAGTAAAAAAACTTGTTTTCCTTGTCAAAAGAAGTTTATTGAGTATACAATGTTATAAAGATACATAAAGTAAGTTTACAAGGATCTATAAAGTAAGCTCATTGTTTTACAGTAGGGTTTATATAGATAAATATCATGAAATTTCAAATATTAAACATTGGGTTCACGTAAACCTAAATTAAAGATCTATGTCATTTCCTTAGTTACTTTTGTAGGTATTTAAATGATTTATACCTACTATACATATTGTTTACAGGTAGAGTGTATATAGGTCAAATAAATTCTGATAATGAGCTTTAATCGTAAGGTGGAGGAAAGAGAAAGAAGAAAAGGGGTAGAAAGGTAGAGGTATGGTCTACAAGGTTGTCCCGCTCGTCAGTTTATTATTCTTTTTAGTTCTCTTTGAAGCCTTAGAATGGTTGTCTCTGTAAGTCATTTAATCTGTTACCATGGCAACAGGACAGAGTCATTGAAGTTTGACAGGAACTGTTGTTTTATCCAAGGATGCCAAAGTTTTTTAAATTTTGGAATTTGATTTTGATCGATGGCTACCATCTTAGCATGGGACATTGTATTATTCATTCTGTGAATTGTTTCTGCTAGTACCAATGTAGGAGATTTCCATGCCTTGGCCACTGTTTGTTTTGCAGCCGTTATTAGTTGGATCATAAGTTTGAATTGAGAGAGTGTTAACCATTCCGGTTTTAGATTAAGTAAAGTTATATATGGATCTGGTTGTATTATTTTTTTAAATATTTTAAAATAAGACTTCCTTCCAGAAGGTTTGGATTACTGGGCACGTCCACCATATGTGTAAATGTGTGCCTATTTCTGGGCATCCTCGAAAACAAAGAGCTGAGGTATTAGGTGAATATTTTGCCACTCTAGTGGGTACAAGGTACCAGCGAGTTAGGATTTTATAATTTGTCTCCAGTGCTAAGATGTTGGGTGAAGATGACTTAGATGTGAGCCATATGTTAGACCAGTCCGTGTCTTCTAAAGTTCGTCCCAGGTCCTCCTCCCACCTCTGAACGTAAGAGGGTCTATTAAGATTTGCTACTCCATATAATTGATTATAAAGTGATGAAATTGTACCTTTAGCAAATGGATCTTTTGTACAGATTGATTCAAAAATGGATAATTGGGATAATGGTGTATCCCCCTTTAGGAATGGTGTATAGAAGTTTTTGATTTGGAGATATCTAAATATCTCAGAGTTTGGTAGATCATATTTTTCTCTAAGCGATGGGAATGAAAGGAATGATTTAGATGCTATGAAGTCATTTAGTGTCTGAATGCCTGATGTTGTCCAAGCTTTAAAAGAATTTGGGTAGATCCATGCCGGATAAAAGGCCGGATTTCTGATAAAAGAAAGGAGAGGATTGTGTGGAGATTGTAACTGATATTTGGTTTTTAGTTTATCCCAGAGAGATAAGAAGTGTTTAGTTATGGGATTATGAATTTTAAAGCGTTCTTTAGGGTCAAGCCATAATAAGTTTGATATTAATAGAGGGTCATTTTCTGAAGCCTCTATAAATACCCATAATGGGATTTCCTGTTTTGCATGGTATTTGGACAGACTGGCCAAATGTGCTGCTCTGTAATAGTTAGTAAAATTAGGGTATCCCAGGCCTCCTTTATTTTTGGGAAGATGTAGTGTGTGTATAGGTATACGTGGTTTAGAAGAGCCCCATATAAACGAAGTTGCTCATTTTTGTACTATTCTCAAAAAATAGGAAGGAATTGGAATAGGGAGGACTCTGAATAGATAAAGCAATTTGGGTAGAATAGTCATTTTGATTGCATTAATCTTCCCTATCCAGGATAAAGGAAGTTGCGACCATTGTTTTATTAGGTTTGTGATCTGTCTTAATACAGGAGGATAATTGGTTGAGAATAAGTCAGAATGAGATGCTGTTAAATGAATTCCAAGATATGGGATTGATTTTTCTGCCCATGTGAATGGGTGTGCAGCCCTAGCCGGGATCAATTCCATGTTTGTGAGTGAAATATTTAGCACTAGGCATTTCTTAGGATTAATCATAAGGCCGGATAGGGCTGCAAATCCATCAAGAGCTGGTATTAAGTTAGGACCAGAGACCTGTGGTGATGATAGAAAAAGTAATATATTGTCTGCAAATATACATAATGTGTGTAATACCTCCTACTTCAATGCCAGTTATAGTTTGGTTTGTTCTGATGTATTGGGCCATGGGTTCGAGTATAAGGGCAAATAATAAGGGAGATAATGGGCAACCCTGTCGGGTACCTCTTTCGATATTAAAGGCATCAGATTTGTATCCAGCATATTTTATATAGGCTTTGAGTTTATTATATAATGCTTTGATACATGTTAAAAAGTGGGGTCCAAAACTCCATTTTTGTAATGAATATTGCATATATTGCTAGGATACTGTGTCAAATGCCCTCTTAACATCGAGAGATAGAAAACATAAAGGGATTTTCCGTTTTTTAGCAATATGTGCCAATAAGACTGCCCTGCGTATATTATTGCCTGCCTGTCTATTTGGCATGAAGCCTACTTGATCTCTATGTATTAATTTTCCTATAATGCTATTGAGGCGTTTTGCTATTATTTTTGCTAATAATTTAATATCAAGGTTTAACAGAGAGGCCGATAATTCACACAGGAAGTATCATCAGAAAGGGGTTTTGGGATCATACAAACAATTGCCATTAATGTTTCTTGCCGAAAAGAATGTCCATCTAGAAGTTTGTTAAAAGTTTCAGTGAGAATGGGAGAGAGTATTTCTGAGAATGTTTTATAGTATAAAGCCGAGTAGCCGTCTGGGCCTGGTCTTTTATTAAGTTTTAGGTCTTTTATGGCGTTAGCAACTTCATCTATAATTATAGGCTCATCCAAACTGCTTTTTTGATTCTGAGATAACTCAGGTAAGGTTATTTTTGAGAAGAAGGATTCAGCCTCTGTAGGATTAAATTCATTGTTTGAATTGTATAAAGTTGCGAGATGTGAGTGAAATTTATGGACTATTTTAACTGGATTACAAGTGTAAACATTTTTTGATAATTTCAAACGTATTGGTTTGAAAGATTTGTTAGTTGAATTTAATGCCCGAGCCAAATATGTACCTGGTTTGTTTGTATTCATGTAGAAATTGTGTTTGGAGCGTTTGAGGGATTTATCAACTGACTCAGTGAGAAATAGATCGTATTCCAATCTAGATTTTTCCAGATGAGATTTTGTACTCTGAGATGGATTATCTTGGAATGATATGTAGAAAAATAGAAAAATATGATCTATTCTGGTGAAGGTTTGATGAGGGTGCGAGAAATAAGTGAATTTCTTTTTCATTGGGTTACTTTCTCTTCACGAATCTACCAGATTGTATTTGGAAAGAAGTTGAGAAAAAGGTAATCTAGAGGTTATTTTGGATGGTGTAAAAGGTGATTTATCTAGAAATGGGAGGAGGACCTGGTTCGAATCCCCACACATTATCACTGTTCCTATTTTGTGTGTATTAATCACTTGTAATATATGTGAGAGGAATGGTGCAGGTTGTTTGTTAGGAGCGTAGTAGGAAATCACCGTGACTGCTGTATCCATTATATAACCCATGAGTATCAGGTATCTACCTTCTGGGTCTTTAATTTCTGATGATAAGGTGAATGGTGTGGATCGGTGAAATGCAATTAGAGTTCCCCTTTGCTTGGTACAGGCAGAAGCCGTGTAAATTTGTTGATAAAAAGGAGAAATATATTTTGGAGTAGAATCTTTGGTGAAGTGTGTTTCTTGGAGGCATACTATGTGAGCCTTCTTGTTATGGAAAGTACGGAAGGCTTTGGTCCTTTTTTGAGGGACATTTATTCCTTGAACATTCAGGGAAAGTATATTCAGTGGTGCCATGGCAACAGATCAAATAGTTTTGACTTACTTTTTGTTATGCAGAGCTGACTGCGCAGATCAACCTGTGTGGACTGAAGAGATGAAAAGATAGAAAAGAAACCAGTGAATTCTGGAGTAAAGAGTAAACAAAAAACATATGAGATTAGATGATACATTGTATAAATTATTTTTTGCAAGTAATCACAATTTACCCGTGAAAAAGAATAAATATCTCTCTCAGGGGAATAAGTGCCTTCGTCACACTCCCACATAATATGGTTGGGAGAATGAGGAGGGCTAATGGGGGTACACGGATCTTCCGCTTACAGGAAAGAAGTGCTATGTCAAAAGACATCAAAATGATGTTTCATTAATTGGAGTGCAAAATATAGTTTTTGTAGAAATTATTTATTCCAGGGTGGTTGTATATGGTTAGTCTTGCCCTAGGCTAAATAATTCAGTTAGAAAGGTACTGTTAATAACTTTGGTATTGAAAAAAAAAAAAAAAAACTTGTTTTCAACTTGTAAACACAAAGTCTGAAAAAGAGGCCTGGTCTTTAAGTGGTTAATCTGGGGGAGAACGAAGATTCGCATCATATGCGAATACAGTCAAGCCTGTTTGCCGGGACCACGTGTGTGCATGCGCATAACGTCCAGGCACACAGCCAGCTTATTTAAGCTGTGTATGCCAAGCATGCGGTGCTTCCAGAAGGCAGCTGTGGGACACAGAGCAGGCTCTGAACCAAGCATTTGCAGCAGTTCATTTCTCCTTACCTGGGTCACGTGAGTCACCAGGTGTTGCTTGGCAGGCTAAGGTGCTAAGCAGGATTGTTGCATAGGGGCTTGGTGAGCCCTATCTAAGGGTCTCCCTTCTAAGGTGTGTTAAACCATCCAGGGTACTCTTTTTGTGGCTTGTAAATGTCTTCAAAAAAGTGGAGCGGGACTAACACTACAGGGAAGGGCACACCTATGTTGTCAAGAGCTCCTGATGAACTTAGTCATATCCCTAGTGTTGTATCCCCTGAAAAACCAGAGGCTTTCGGGCAATCTGGGCCACTGCGCCTATCTGGTATTGTGCCTACAGTCAATGCCGCTGCTTCACCCTTTACCACCAAGGATGAACTGTGCTCAGCCCTAGCCGGGTTAGAGCAGAGGATTGCTGGCATGATTGCCTCCATCCCACAGGGTGGCAAGAAGCGTGATATATCCCCCTCCCCTGAGCCTCCTAGTTTGGAGCAGGAATGGGTTGAGGATAGGGAAGAGCTAAAAGCTCAGGATTCTGTGGAGGGCCTGGAAAATGATTCTGCTTCTGAGCAATCTGGACAAGAAGATATCCAGTTGGTGTCTGCCTTTCAGTCGCAGAGGCTTTTGATCCAGACTCTTACCAAGATGGTTCGCTCTGCCTATAAGTTGCCTCTTGCAGAGGTGACTGAGCCCCCCTGGTCTTCTTTGGGGTCCCCGAGGCCTCTTCTGGCCGCACAGGCTTTCTCCTTACACCCACTGTTGGAACAGGTGGTGTACGCTGATTGGGAACATCCTGACAGGATTTTTGTTCCTCCTAAGGGGTTTTCCCTTTTATATCCCATGGCTGAAAAGTTCATTAAGAAGTGGAGCATGCCAGCCATAGATGCAGCAGTCTCTTCCTTAAACAAGAAATTAACTTGTCCGGTGGATAATGCACAGGGATTGAAAGACCCTGTTGACAAGAAACTGGAGTCATTACTAACCACTTCAGCCATGGAAGGTTTTACCCCCTTCCTGACCAGAGCACTTTTTACAATTTTTGGCACTGCGTCCTTTTATCTGCTAACTGCGCAGTCATGCAATGTTGTACCCAAACTAAATTTGCGTCTTTTTTTTACCACAGATAGAGCTTTCTTTTGATGGTATTTGATCACCTCTTTGGTTTTTATTTTTTGCGCTATAAATGGAAAAAGACTGAAAATTTTGAAAAAAAAAATTTTCTACTTTTTGTGTTAAAAAAAAAATCCAGTAAACTCAATTTTAGTCCTACATTTAGGTCAAAATGTATTCAGCCACATGTCTTTGGTAAAAAAAAGTCAATAAGCGTATATTGGTTTGCGCAAAAGTTATAGAGTCTACAAACTAGGGTTCATTTTCTGGAATTTACGCAGCTTTTAGTTTGACTGCCTATCTCATTTCTTGAGGTGCTAAAATGGCAGGGCAGTACAACCCCCCCAAATGACCCCATTTTGGAAAGTAGATACCCCAAAGAAATTGATGAGAGGCATGTTGAGCCCATTGAATATTTTATTTTTTTTTGTCCCAAGTGATTGACAAAAAATATTTCTTTATAGTACATCACGGGACACAGAGCACCATAATAAGGACTATCTGGGTTATATGATACCTTTAGGTGATTGGACACTGGCAACCAATAGTAAGAAGGTTCCTCCCATATAACCCCTCCCATACAGGAAGTACCTTTTTGGTTTTTTTGCCAGTGTCTTGAAGGTGATGGTCACGGCTGTGGAAGCTCTTCATTCGGATGGCTTATTAAAGCTAAAGTGGATGGTACCTGAGCCTTGGTTCAAGAACAAGGTTTTGCCTGTAATGTGTCCTTTATGACGCTGGACCCTTGTTATATGGTATTCCTGGTCTATCTACTCACCATATCTCTCAGCAAATAGCTTGGGGTGTCTACTTTCCATGGCCTCCGAAACTGTGATAGGCAGTGAGGAGTGAAATCAAAAATTTACACCCTTAGAAACCCTGAAGGTGGTGCTTGGTTTTCGGGGTCCTGTACGTGGCTAGGCTCCCAAAAGTCTCACACATGTGGTATCCCTGTACTCGGGAGAAGCAACAGAATGTATTTTGGGGTGTAATTTCACATATGCCCATGGCATGTTTGAGCAATATATCATTTAGTGACAACTTTGTGCAAAAAAAAAAAAAATTTGTCTTTTTCCCGCAACTTGTGTCACAATATAAAATATTCCATGGACTTGACATGCCTGTAAGCAAATAGCTTGGGGTGTCTACTTTCCAAAATGGGGTCATTTGGGGTGATTTTGAACTGTCCTGGCATTTTATACACAACATTTAGAAGCTTATGTCACACATCACCCACTCTTCTAACCACTTGAAGACAAAGCCCTTTCTGACACTTGTTTACATGAAAAAATATTTTTTTTGCAAGAAAATTACTTTGAACCCCCAAACATTATATATGTTTTTAAAGCAAAGGCCCTACAGATTAAAATGGTGGGTGTTTCATTTTTTTTTTTTTCACACAGTATTTGCACAGCGATTTTTTTTTTTTTTTTTTTTTTTTTTTTTTAATGCATTTTTTTGGGGGAAAACACACTTTTCTTTAATTTTAATACACTAAAACACACTATATTGCCCAAATGTTTGAAATAAAAAAGATGATCTTAGGCCGAGTACATGGATACCAAACACGACATGCTTTATAAACGTGCATTGGCGACAAACTACATACATTATTAAAAGCCTTTAAAAGCAGGTTACCACTTTAGATCTACAGAGGTCTACTGCTAAAATTACGTTCCTCGATCTGACCTTCGCGGTGATACCTCACATGCATGGTGAAATTGCTGTTTACATTTGACGCCAGACCGATGCTTGCGTTCGCCTTTGCGCGAGAGCAGGGGGGGACAGGGGTGCTTTTTTTTTTTTTTTTTTTTTTTTTTTTTGAAAAAATTGGGGTCTATTAGACTCTAGATCTCTCCTCTGCCCTCAAAGCATCTGACCACACCAAGATCGGTGTGATAAATGCTTTCCCAATTTCCCAATGGCACTGTTTACATCCGGCGAAATCTAAGTCATGAAATGCTCGTAGCGTCCGGTTTCTTATGGCCATAGATATGATTGGAGCCATTCTGGTATCTGATCAGCTCTATGGTCAGCTGGCCAAATCACCGGCTGCATTCTTGGGTTCCCTATTGGGACAGGAGAGCCAGAGAAAACCATGGAAGATGGTGGGGGGGGTCATTCCCTCCCACTGCTTGTAAAAGCAATCTAGAGGCTAATTAGCCACTAGGATTGCTTTTACATGAAAGCCGACCGCTGGCTGAAAAGAATGATACCAAGATGATGCCTAAACCTGCAGGCATCATTCTAGTATAACCACTCAAAGTCCAGCAACATGCCAGTACATTGCTGGTCCTTGTTGGGCATATATTGTAATCTTTTTTTTTTTTTTCATGCAGCCTGTGGGCTGCATGAAAGAGATTGATTGGTGGGTACCATTAGACCACCATTAGAATACTTCCCTTTATCCACCCACTTCTAATGATGGGCATACATGCACCATTTACATATACCGAAGCATGGGGGCATCCACCTGCAAAAGGTGGGAGCAAATCGCTCCTCCGCCCCTGCTGCCCCCATGCTTCGGCACATATGCTCTTTTTTTTTTTTAACACTGGTGGTAAAATCATCTCCGACAGCGATGGAGTCATGGCTTTATGTATCGTGGGAGCAAACGCTGTTGCTGTCAAGATAAATAAATCCACGCTGCAACTGAATGGCGTACCTGAAAACAAAAAAATGGTTTACAATAAAGCACAGTAAAGTATAAAAAAAAAAAATTACATACCTGAAAAGCAAACATGATAAAACATAATAACAATAAAACATTGCAGCATAGAATACAGTAAAAAAGAGCAGAACAATAGAGCGACAATAGAGAGAACGATAAAACGACAACTATTTTTGTTTTTTTTTATATTATTTTTTTTGTGTATTTTTTTTTTACATTTTTTAGTTACATTTTGTAACTGTAACCGGTTCCAGGTTCGGGTCTCTCAAAATGCGATGGCATCTTGGGAAACCCTGTGAAAGTGTGCCTAGTCTGTACAATGCTGTACCCTATGCTAAAACTCAACTAGTGTATGATAGCGCTCAAAACATTCACCAATGCAAAGACCAGGATTGTCAGGTCAGCAGGGACAAGAATAGCAGGTGTCACGCCTATATCCGTGCTTTCTACAGACGCAACATTTTCTTTGGGGGGCTCGTTGGGTAGGGGTACTCGGGAGGACATAAGGAAAATGCCTCTCATGCAGCCGACTTACTGCATTTGGTTGGGGAAGGTGAGGTGGAGCACCGTCTGGAAACAGAAGGGCTCTGACAATCTCTTCCTGGAATTTAAGGAAGGATCCAGTCTGTCCTGAAGTTCTGTATAGCACATGAGCGATCAGCAAAGCCAATTGAAATAAGTATACAGACACTTTTTTATACCAGCGTCTGGCCTTACGGGCAGCTAGGTACGGCGCCAACAACTGGTCGTTGAGGTCCACCCCTCCCATATTTTGGTTATATTTGTGGACACAGAGGGGTTTCTCTACAACACCAGTCACCGTAGGAATTTGGACAGTCGTGTCTGCATGAAGGGAGGTAAGAACGAAAATATTCTTATCCCTCCACTTCATAGCGAGCAAGTTATTACACTTCAAACAGGCTCTCTCCCCAGCCTAAGACGGGAATCTACAAGCCGCTGTGGAAAACCCCGGCGATTAGATCGCACAATGCCACATGCTCCAATCTCATGATCAAACAAGTGACTAAAAAGTGGCACGCTCGTGTAATAATTGTCCACATACAAATGGTACTCCTTTCTGAATAAGGGTGACACCAAGTCCCACACAATCTTGCCAGCGCTTTCTATGTAGTCAGGGCAGTTTGTCGGCTCTACGTGACTATCTCTTCCCTCGTAAACCATAAAACTACATGTATAGCCTGTGGCCCTGTCCCAGAGCTTATACATCTTGACCCCGTATCTGGCACTCTTGCTGGGAAGGTATTGTTTGAATGACAAGCGGCCAGAAAACTTAATCAGAGACTCATCAACGCAGACAACTTGATGGGGAGTAAACAAGTCTGCAAAATATTGGTTGAAGTGGTTTACGAGGGGCCGAATTTTGCAGAGCCGATTGTATACAGGGTCTCCACGAGGACGACAGAGTTCATTGTTGTTCAAGTGCATGAACCGCAAAATCTGCTTGTAGCATGCCCTGGCCATGGAAGCAGAGAACACGGGTATATGGTGAATTTGGTCAGAGGACCAATATGATCGCAACTCACTCTTTTTGATTATGCCCATGAGGAGGGATAGGCCCAGAAAGATCTTAAATTCGGAAACCGTAATTGGTTTCCAATCTCTGGCAAGGGAGGACTGGGGAATAGTGGCGATGTGTTGACCAGCATACAAATTGCTTTGGTCCACAATAGATCTATAGAGATCTTCAGTGAAAAACAGTAAATAAAAATCAAATGACGTAAAATCAACTGTTTCAACATGAATGCCGGGTTGGCCAGTGAATTAGGATTGGCGAACGCAGCAGGAAGGGCACTCTGGGCACGACGGCCTGTGTTCGTCTTCTTGGTGGCAGCGGGACACTACTTGTGCTTGCCACCTCGCCAACTTGAACTGCACTTATGGAACTCGCCACGTCACCAAGTGTTACTGCAGTGCTGGATGTACGACCAGGGTGTACTAGGCCGCTGGTGCTTGCCAGTTCACCAGAAAGAAATAGCGGCGCTAGTACTTCTCTGCTCCATATGAGAGACCTGCGGTTCTTGCACCTCAACAGCAGAATATGATTGGGGTCTGGTACGCCTGACCTTGGCATGGACCACAACTCCGTCGTCAGAGCTATCTGTCATTGAGCCGCTGCTGTCTACAGGTTCATATTCTGAGCCTGAATCTGACAGATGAGTGACTTCCTCTTCACTATCTGTCATGCTCAGAAACATGTAGGCCTCTTCACTAGTGTACCTAAGATTTGCCAATTTGGTCTCTAAATTTAGTGGTACACTAGTGAGACTCACAGGCAAAAAAGCTCCTGACTGTTAGCGACTGTATCAAAACGCTACCAAAAAACTGTTAGCGATCGCAGGGATCAGGCCTGACTCTGCGAACGCTGCAGTTATGTGTGTTTAGTGTTTAAGTGACAGTGATCGATCGATACTGCACTTGGGTGGGCTGGGCTGGGCGGTGGAGCAAAACGCAGGTGCTAGCAGGTATCTGGGCTGATCCCGCTAACACTGCGTTTTTGGGAACCCTAAACTGCTGGGGACGCTAGCATAGATCTGATCGGATCAGATATTGATCCGTTCAGATACTATACCATTAAGGGAGGTGTATGCTGCGTGCATGGGTGTTAGCGGTACTGGCACTAACCTGACGCTGCCTGGGGCAACGCGGACCGTATCTGACCTTAAAACCTAACTTATATCACCCGCTGGGCGATTAGGGGGTTAAACCATTAGGTAATAAACGGCGGGTGCCCTGACACTATAAAAAAAACTAACTAGCATCACCCGTAACAGTTATACGGTGATCACTGGTGAAAGGGTTAACTAGGGGACAATCGGGGTTAAAACCTTTACTAGGCACTATATGGGGGTCCCTGACGCTACAAAATGCTGACAGCGAATCTAAATACTTACCTGCCTAACTAGCATCACCTGTGACACTAATACAGCGATCAGATAAATGATCGCTTAGTGACACTGGCGATGGGGGGTGATCAAGGGGTTAAAAGTTGGTTAGGGGTACCCTAGACCTAAAGGGGCCTAACACTAACTGCCCTAACACTTATAACTGTCACAAAATGACACACATGCAATAATCAGAAAAAAAAACTGCTATTGGTGTCACTGTGACAGGGGGTACAGGGGGGTGATCGGGGGTGAAAAGTGTGCCTAGAGTGTTCTACTGTAAGTGTAGTGTTGGTGGAGACTTGATGTCTTCTCTCCTCATAAGCTGGAACAAAAAGGCTTCACGAGGAGCGATGACATCACTTCCTCTGCCGCTGTTTACATTACAGCAGCAGATCATGAGAGGGTGGCCATGAATCAGTGGCCTCCCCCTCACCTCGGATCGCTCCTGACTGTAATCCGACCGCCGCAGGCACCGGGGGGTCCGATTGGACCCCCCGCCCGCGGGCAGGCAGAGACGTACAGGTAAGCCTTTATGCCTGCCCGTGCCATTGTGCCGATGTACATCGGCGTGCGGCGGTCGGCAACTAGTTAATGGCTTCCTTTTCTTTGGCCAGTTCAGCTATTTAGCCAGCTGTTGAAGCAATTGTTATCTGCCAGTCTGTAAAGGATCAGGTCAGACGGTCTGACGGGCCAAACTAGGAGGTAGATCTGTCTTATTTTCAGCCAGATATTCCTCGAGCACTGTGTTTTGCTGTTGATGCCTTTAAAGGATTCAATACAGCAGGTTTCTCGTTTTGGCTCTTGTCTGTACATATGCACAGACTTTTGTGGGTTAAGAACTGGTCAGCCGAGCTTCCTTGTAAGAAGTTATTGGCAGGTTTCCACTTTCATGGGGAACGTTTGGTGATGATTTGGACAAATATATCCATAAGATTTCCAGAGGGAAGAGCTCTCTACGTCCTGTAAAGCAGTGATCATCAACCCTGTCCTCAGGGCCCACTAACAGGCCAGGTTTGCAAGATAACTGAAATACATCACAGGTGATATCATTTGCTGCTCAGTTTAAAACCTCAGGGGCTGCTTCCTCAGGTGTCAGCACCAAGGTGGTTCCGCTGCCAACAGGACACTAGAGCCAAGGGCAAGCCAGGGCCAGAAAAAGCCCTGGGTCCAAAACTCTTCTAAACCGCACATTTGGAGAACAGTGGTTCAGGATGAGTGGGTCACCTCGACTATATTCCGCGGTTACAAGCTGAGTTATGGGGGGTCTCCCCTCAGAGGTTTGTAAGATCCAGCGTTCCCTCAGATCCTCCAAAAAGAAACTTGCTGTTCCAGGCACTGCATCGTTTAGTGCATCAAGCATTGATTGTACAGTTTCCTGTATCCAAAAGGGGCGCTGGGTTTTATTCAAACCCATTTGGTTTTTGAACCATAAACAGGGACACCAGGTCCATTTTAGTTCTAAGATCCCTGAACCAACATCTACTAATCCAGTCCTTTCAGATTGAGTCTGTCAGCTCAGTTGTAACCTCACTCCAGATGGAAGACTTTCTAGCCTCCATTGATATAAAGGATGTGTATTTGCACGTACCTATCTTTCAGCCTCGTCAGAGGTTCCTGCGATTTGCAGTAGAGGAACGTCATTTTCAGTTTGTGGCTCTACCCTTTGAGCTTGCCACAGCTGCCCGGGTGTTCACAAAGGTCCTAGCACCAGTACTAGGTCTTTTAAGGGCCCAAGGGATCTTGGTGCTCGGGTATCTGGATGACCTCCTGCTCAGAGATCACTCACTACAGGCTCTACAACAAAGCATAACCTGCACAGTGCAGTATTTGGAAAGCTTAGGCTGGGTCATAAATACTGAAAAGTCAGCCTTCAGATCAGCTCAAAGTCTGAAGTATTTATGTCTGATCCTAGATACGGTCCAAGCAAGGGTATTTTTGCCACCTGTAAGGATCTGTGCCCTGAAGGATTAGGTGCACCAGATAAGGGGCACCAGACAACCCTCCATTCGGCTCTGTATGAGTCTTCTAGGAAGGATGGTGTCCTCCTTTGAGTGACTTGGAACAGGAGAGGACAAGCCCTGGATTACCCAATGTTCTTATCGCCTCGGGAACGCTTAAGCCTAAACTGGTGGTTGCAGGATCAGAACACACGAAAGGGAAGATCCTCCTCCCCGGTAACTTGGAGAGTACTGACCACAGATGCCTGTCTCTCAGGCTGGAGAGCGACCCTAGAGGGGCTCACAGCTCAAGGGAAATGGGCCAGGACAGAACAGGTCCTGCCCATCAACATCCTGGAATTGCAGGCAGTATGTCTGGCTGTCAGAAACCATGAAATCAGGCTGAGACAGAAGTACATTTAAATCACACTTGTTTAATAATAAAAGTAAATAGCAGCCAAGCCAGAAGTCAGGGATCAATGTAGTAGAACAGCAAGCCGGATCTTGAGCCAGAAGGGATGTCAGCAAAGCAAGTCTTGACCAGGATCGCAGAAGTTTCTTTGATGACCAAGGCGAAGGCAGAGCTCGACTGGACGGCTTAATTAGGCAGGACTGACTAGCAGGATATCATCAACAGCTCAGTAACTGTGGAGAGATAGGAGCTGGCAATTAGCCGACAGCTGAGCGGCCAGCTCTGAGAAGGAAGGGCTGGGCCCAGCCCTGACACTGGCCCTACGGTCCTGGACTGTGGAGCTTCAGGACTGCCCTATCAGGGTTCAGTCAGACAATGCCACTACAGTGGCCCATATAAACCACCAAGCAGTACTAGGAGTCGTTCAGCTCTGAAGAAGGTGAACCACATACTAGCCTGGGCAAAGGGACATGTGCCGATTCGATCGACAGTCCATATCACAGGAGTAGAGAACTGGAAGGCATATTATCTCAGCCGCCAGCAGATCTGCCCGGGGGAATGGTCCCTACACCCAGGGGTGTTCCAGGAATTATGCCAGCGTTGAGGATGGCCAGAGGTCAAAATTTTGGCATCCAGGTTAAACAACCAGCTACAGCAGTTTGTGTCCCGAACAAGGGATCCTCTGGCAATCGGAGCAGATGCTGGCAAGCGGAGCAGATGCTCTGGTAGTTCCATAGAGCCAATATGCCCTAGTTTATGCTTTCCCCCAATTCCTCTCCTTCCACATTTTTTGTGCAGGATTCAGAGAGAGGGGGTTCCAATCATTCTGGTGGCACCAGCCTGGCCCAGAAGGCCCTGGTTCCCGGAGATTGTGATACTGACAATAGACGGGCCATGCACGCTTCCACATCGCCCCGATCTACTGTCTCAAGGTCCTATATTCCACCCCAATTTACAGTCTCTCAATTTGACGCCATGGCTATTGAAGGCAGGGTGTTGAAGGACCGTGACATCTCAGGACCAGTGGTATCTACCCTAGTGAATGCTAGAAAGGCTGTCACTAGGAAGATCTATCATAGGGTCTGGAAGACTTACATTACTTGGTGTGAAGCCAGAAAATGGCATCCTTGGAAATAGGTGATTGGGGGAATTCTCTTTTCTACAGTCAGCTGTAAAATATAGGGCTAAATTATTAGGGACTTCAATTGAAGACATGACCCGGTAAGGACAATTATTCCATCCCTCGGGACTTTGAGTGAAATTGTGACCCGGTAAGGTCACATATTTCCATCCCTATTATAATCAAGAAAGGGAAAGGGCAAGGGAGGTGGGACTTTAAATGAGGCATGTGGTTGTAAAATAATAAAGCTGGTGAACATAATTGGAATTTATTAATTGCCATAAAGTACAATTGGAATACATCATGTAAAAATACATAACCATAATAAAATGATACAAGGGGTAATACAGTACATCTTAATCATAATTAGAATATCGCATATGGCAAACAATAGCCTCCAGAGTGCACCATTAACTCATTTGGGTTAATTGTATAATAAAAATGAATGCCTGCAAAAACCTCTGGCCTCATTGTTCCAGAAACATGGTATTCAATATTGGCTGGTGCGGATATATATATATATATATATATATATATATATATATATATATATATATATATATATATTCATCAGAAACATGATAATTGGCAGCTCTATGCGTTTCGTGGCTAGAGGGCCACTCGTCAGGAGCAAAGACTTGATGTAACTATGGGTAAGAAAATTAATATAAGGTTAATAAGTATGAGCAATACAAAAATGGATAGGGGTAGGGCTGGGAACCCCCATACCACTTATGGCTTAACTCAGGTTCATGTGGTGGTGCAAAAACCTCTGGCCTCATTGTTCCAGAAACATGGTATTCAATATTGGTATGGTACCCATAGTTACATCAAGTGCTTGCTCCTGACGAGTGGCCCTCTAGCCACGAAACGCGTAGGGCTGCCAATTATCATGTTTCTGATGAGAATATATATATTACCGCACCAGCCAATATTGAATACCATGTTTCTGGATCAATGAGGCCAGAGGTTTTTGCAGGCATTAATTTTTATTATACAATTAACCCAAATGAGTTATTTGTGCACTCTGGAGGCTATTGTTTGCCATATCATGCAATATTCAAATTATGATTAAGATGTACTGTATTACCCCTTGTACCATTATATTATGGTTATGTATTTTTACATGATGTATTCCAATTGTACTTTATGGCAATTAATACATTCCAATTATGTTCACCAACTTTATTCTTTTGCAACCACATGACTCATTTAAAGTCCCACCTCCCTTGCCCTTCCCCTTTCTTGATTACAGTCAGCTGTGGAAATCAGATTGGTCTTGGACGAATACTGACAGGGCTGAAATCTGACCTCTGATTGTACTCAAAGGCCTTTAGCCTTCCATTCGCTGATCCAAACCTTTATGCAGGGGGCAACTTGTTTGCTGCTTCCCCCCATTAAATCACTTGTGTCCTTGGGACTTGAACTTGGTGCTGTCTGTGTTACAGAAACAACCATTTGAGCCTATCAAGGAAATTCCATTTGACTTGCTGTCATGCATGAATGATCCAAAGGTCTGCAACTTCATCTCTAACAGGCCATCAATTACCTATAAGCGCGCTTTGTCGCTAAGGGATAAACTGGTTCAAAGCGAGTTTAGGGATGAACAAAAAAGATCTAAACACTGTTCAATTTTGGGATCGTTTCCCTGCGGACACTGTTCAGTTTGCCAATACATCAGACGTGATAAAAACTTCCGTCTTCCAAATGGGGCACTATTCAAGCCTAAACACTTCACTAATTGCCAAACACGAGGTATTGTATACCTTATGTCATGTGAGTGCGGTGCTTACTATGTTGGTAAGACCAAGCAGGAATTCCATCGCCGGATGTCTAAGCACATCTATCACATGCAGATTGGCAACTACTATTTACCATTAGGCCGACATGTAGTGTCAGTACACAACTATAGAATGCCCAAAGTGTCCTTCACCGCTCTCGATCGGGTACATATACCAAATCGAGGCGGTGATTGGAACAAAATCCTGCTGCAACATGAACAGAAGTGGATATACAAATTAAATGCCACCTTGCCCCCGGGACTAAATGAGGCCATCTCATTTGCCCCGTTCCTAAAAGGGTTTGTTTCGGGCAAAACCCAGTAAAGTCTTTTTGGTCCTTTGTAAGTAACATAGAGCAATCTTGTCTGTTATGAGCCCCCCCCTCCCCCTTGTTCCATCTCCGAACATTCTGTTTCTGACTCCCTCCCCTTTCCCCTTCCCTGGCAGTCCAATGGTATTTATCATATTTATATACTTTTAAAATACTTCTCCCCTTTTTTTGCATATAATCTATTCTTTATATTTCATTTCTTATTCTTTAATATACGTTTTCCTCCTTTTTTATATATATACCTTTTTCTATTTTCTATTATGTGTTTTTCAGACACCTAGGCATGTAAATTGATTCTACATATATGGATACCTCATGTTAATAATTTATAATTTTTCCTGCCAATTAATGTATGTATTAATATGGGATGATGTGTCCACATATGCGATGGACCGTTTATTCATATGTATTTTCCCTTTAACTTTATACATCAATTGAGCCTTGTGCTCTGCCCGCCCCCTTTATAAGAGCTGTCATCTTGACCGCTGCTGCTGCCCTCTCATCAGGGTTCTTTTTCCCCAGATGTGTCTTCCCGGCAAGGTGGGGGGGGAGGGAGGGCCATCGGCATAGCCGGCGCCTACCTCCCCCCTTCCCCCATTGGATACCCAGGCTGGTCCTGGCTACCACGGTGGGGATTTCTCCCTTGCTGGCGGCGTTCGGGGACATCCCCGGACGTTTCCGCTCACTGCGCATGCGCGGGGCCCCGCGCGTACCACGTGATGCGGACGCGTCACGCGATTGCGACGGCGTCAGCTGACGGAGTTTCGACCCGCCCCGAACGCCGGGGGGGCCACACGAGGCTGCCATTTGGCCGCCATGCCCCTCAGCGCGGCTTTCTCCTTCGGTCTGATCGGATGGGGAGGTGGCCGCACCTGTCGCTAATCAACCCTCGTCGGATATACGCCCCCTATCTGGGGCATATATACCCTCTCACTCTTCATATCTCATTCCGGATCTTTCTGTCTAGTTGGTGGTTTCTCCAGCAGTCTCACTCTGTAAGTATACAATATGATAATTTGTTTCCGCACTGCCGCTGTCCATATTGATATAATACTCGGTCTACTATAATGACCCCACACCCACTCTAAATGCCTGAATGTATACAATACAATTCTTTTTACTTTATACTTTCAGACTTGCTAAATGTCAGCTTGGACGGGCGTTCACTGAGCCCAGTTCAAAGTTGTGACCAATCCCGGGTTAAGGTCACAAATGATTGCAAGCGCATAGGGCTACGCAGTGCGGTTTTTACATGTTATCTTCACTGGTTCATTAGGTAATATATTTTATTCACCTGGTTTCCCTACACGTGGGCACTTTTTCACCAATTATTCCCTTGTTGCATCCACCCATCACCCATTTCTGCACTGCATGACACTTTCTGTGTGTTCACCTTCCACATATTTTAGCTGCACCCACTAGGGACCCACGGTCTGTTTCTGTTTTCACACTTTTCCTAACACTTCACCCAATTGCCACCCCCCACCACCAGCATTGATTAGTCTATCCATACCCCTCACCCATATGGCTGAGGTGTTTCTACAAAACTAATTTCCTTTTTCCTTTACTACCCTGATATACTTTATGTATATATCTAGAGACTTTTTCCATATAAAAGTTAATTATAAATTATATGCATGGACATATGCATGGACATACATGTATGTGTATATAGATATATGTGTGTTGATTTTATACACACACACATATTCAGCACAATAAGATTCTGACTCGCCCAATGGGTGTACACATGTATTTGTGATATCCTAAACCTGGGCTGATATATGGATATATTCTCTGGATTCAACTTTGGAGTACATACAATGCATATTGTTCCAAATTGTCTTTTCCTTCTTGGGTTGATTGCTGCAGATGCTCCCCCCACCTGATTGGCCGTGAAGTCCGTGCTTTAGATAGGGGGCGCTTCATTGTGTGATCTCTCGTAAGCCGCATCCTTGGGACCTTCCCCTGAGATTGGAGGCTGTAGCGGTGGTGCCATGGGATCTCTAGGGGAAAACGAACAGGCTATCCTTTGTTTTTAAGAGGACCTCTCTTACAGAAAGCCTCTCGCATAGGACACTCATCATTGGGTAATTATGCTATGTTAATATATGGCATATCCGTTGTGAAATTTATATATTTAATCTTTTCTGACATATGTACCTTTACTGTACAATTTTAGCAGATTGACCTTTGAAGAAGACCTGGAACTTATAGGTCGAAACGCGTCAGGTCCATATCTCTAATACTGTCAATGTACAAATAATATCATTATGAAAATGTGCCTATATTGCTTGTACTGAGTGTCATTAGATTGTACACACTCTGTATTGGAGCTCATTTTTTTAACCTATGTGTTTAAGCTATTTTTGTATAATAAAATTTATTTTTACATACATTGGCCTACCACCTTCTTTTGTGCTGCCTAAAAACCCCACTGGGGAACTCTTTTCTCTTTTTCTGTCATGCAAGCTAGCCTTCCTGATGGCCATCACCTTGGCTAGAAGGGTGTCGGGGTTGGCCGCCCTTTAGTGCAGGGAACCATACTGGATCCTTCACCACGACAGAGTTGTGTTAATACCGGTTCCATCCTTTTTGCTAATAGTGGTATCAGCCTTTCATTTAAATCAGGACATTATTTTGCCTTCTTTTTTTTCTCTCAGCCTTGTTCAGCGGAAGAGAGACTGCATTCTTTGGACGTTGTCTGGGCAGTCAAGGTTTATTTGTCTAGACTTGCAGGGATCCGAGGATCAGACTCCTTTTTTGTTTTACCAAAAGGACCCAAGAAGGGGCAGGCAGCTTTCAAAGCTTCCATTGCCAATTGGGTCCGTAATAGGTTATTCAGGCCTATGGTCTGAAACGTAAAGATCCTCCATTTGGGGTGAGAGCTCATTCTACCAGGGGTATGGAACCTCCTGGGCTTTTTGCCATCAGGTATCTGTGGCTCAGATTTGTAAGGCTGCTACCCGGTCTTCAGTGCATACGTTCACAAAATTTGATGTGCAAGTAGCCGAGGATTTGGCTTTTTCGGCTGCAGTGTACTGCGGACTGCCGTAGAAGATCTGATGGCTATAGTTTGGCAGGGTGTCTCCCTCAGGGCTATTGCTCTGGGACGTCCCAATAGGTAATGAATATTGGCCAAATTCTGTGTCCCATGATGTATGAATAAGAAAATAGGATTTTTTCATCATACTTACCTGTAAAATCCTTTTCTTGGAGTACATCATGGGACACAGAGATCCCTCCCCTCCTTTTTTTTTTTGAGCATTCAGTGCTTGCTACAAAACTGATGTACTTCCTGTACGGAAGGGGTTATATAGGGGATCACTTCCTCTCTAAGACTTTGTCTACCAGTGTCCTTTCACCTAGAGATGGCGTATAACCCATTAGGTAATGAATATTAGCCGAACTGTGTCCCATGATGTACACAAAGAAAATAATTTTACAGGTAAGTACGATAAAAAAATAAAAATTTTCATCTAAAAAAACTAATCAGAATGAAACTAATTGCACATGTACTTTTACCTAGTTAATTTGGGCTGACCCAAAAAACTATTTCTGGCTGCATCAACTGTAATCTCAGCTACATACAGGGCCAGATTAACATAGGGGCTGATGGAGCTGCAGCTCCAGGCCCCTGCCTTAAAATTGGCCCGCCCAGCCAGCAGTATAAGCCTGATTTTCTCCTGTCCATAAAAATCTATGGGACAGGAGAAGCTGTGTATAAATGTAGGGGTGTCTGGCTGCATCTGTGTTTTGCTCACTGTGGTTATTACGATGTCACAGTGCACAGTTCCCCTCTACACAAATGGGGGAGGCTGAGTTGGCTCTGCCTTTCCCCTCCCCTCTGTATCCACACTGTATCTGGTGGCAAGAGGCACACTGTATCTGGTGGCAGGCTGCTGTTGGTAAGTGGCACACTGTATCTGGTGGCAAGTGGCACACTGTATCTGGTGGCATGCTGCTTGTGGCAAGAGGCACACTGTATCTGGTGGCAGGCTGCTGTTGGCAAGTGGCACACTGTATCTGGTGGCAAGTGGCACACTGTATCTGGTGGCATGCTGCTTGTGACAAGAGGCACATTGTATCTGGTGGCAGGCTGCTGTTGGCAAGTGGCACACTGTATCTGGTGGCAAGTGGCACACTGTATCTGGTGGCATGCTGCTTGTGGCAAGAGGCACACTGTATCTGGTGGCAGGCTGCTGTTGGCAAGTGGCACAATGTATCTAGTGGCATGCTGCTTGTGGCAAGTGGCACACTGTATCTGGTGGCAAGTAGCACACCATATCTGGTGGCATGCTGCTTGTTGCAAGTGGCACACTGTATCTGGTAGCATGCTGCTTGTTGCAAGTGGCACACTGTATCTGGTGGCAGGCTGCTGTTGGCAAGTGGCACACTGTATCTGGTGGCAGGCTGCTGGTGGCAAGTGGCACACTGTATCTGGTGGCAGGCTTCTGTTGTCAAGTGGCACACCATATCTGGTGGCAGGCTGCTGGTGGCAAGTGGCACACTGTGGTGGCAAGTGGCACACTGTATCTGGTGGCATGCTTCTGGTGGCAAGTGGCACACCATATCTGGTGGCAGGCTGCTGGTGGCAAGTGGCACACCATATCTGGTGACATGCTGCTGGTGGCAAGTGGCACACTGTATCTGGTGACAGGCTGTGGGTGTTAAGTGGCATACTGCATTTGATAGCAGGCTATGGGTGGCATCTGGCATGCTGCATTTGGCGGCAGGCGATGGTGGTAAGTGACATGCTGCATCTGGTGGCAAGTGACAAGCTCAGGTTCCCACTGATTCTGCATCATGGTGAGTTGAACTATTTCACTATATAGTACAATGTAGTAATAGAAATAATGGAGTTTGATCATCCTGAGGCCATATCAAGCATAGTGTTAGGATGATTTTAAGTGCTAACACCAGCCATTTGCCCGAAAAATCACCCCCGCCACCTATTCCCCTATCAACCTCTTTTTTTTTGGGAAGGGGGGATGTCCCTGAATGGCAGTTTGGAAATGTGGTCGCCCTATGTTGCTGTTAGTGAGAGACCCACATAGCAGGTGATATTGGTGGTGTTGCTGCTGCTCAGAGGCTGCACGGCTGATATTACTGGTGAGAGTATATTTAATTTGTTTTAGCAAAACATTTTTGCATTTTCATTTTGTTATCATGAAAAGGCCCACCGAAATCCTCAGCACCAGGCCAATGATGCTCTTAATCTGGCCCTGGCTACATACAGTATACAACCTTGTGTTCCGGGTGTGAGATGAGACCCCACATCCAGACCAAAATTAAATTGGGCTGAGCAGCACTCATAGGCAGCTTTGTACTCTATAATACACAACAAATCAGCATAGCGCTACAACCCTTAAGCCTGGTACACACGATCAGATTGTTGGCAGGGGATTGTCTGTTGACTGTTCTAAAATCTGACCGTTCATACGCTCCTTTTGACAATTGTTGTCCAACTTTCTGCGAACATATGGTGACAGACATGCTAGTAAATTTTTAGCGGGCAACAGTCTGTTGTCAGATTTTCTGATGGTCAGTACACAAGTCCGTCACACAAAAGTTGAAAGTACAAACGTGCATGCCCACCAAACATGAAAATTAGCAGAAGGGGCCCAAAGGGTGGCGCTCAAGAGCTTAAACTCCACGTAGTACGTCACTACGTTTGTGTTTGTTGGCTGACAATTGTGTACCGTTAGTATGCAAGACAAGATCAAGGCACATGCCCTTTTGACAAAAATCAGAAGCTCGGTTGGCCAACAATCTGTACCAGGCTCAAGTGGGATGTGATGGAGCAAACAAGTGCCAGATCACAAAAGTATTCAGAATAGATCGACATCACTGTATAAATGCTCAAAAAAATCTTCTTTATCAGAAATTCCACAGGAGTATAAAACCTTATATGCAGAGAACATTTGTTAAGAATGAATACAAAGGGACGCATGCGCGAAGCTAGACATGGCTGTCGCACTCCTGTAGAGCGCCGCACTCCCTGCAGCATTGCCGAGCTATCAGCTGGATCCGAGCCACCTGACTCACACTGCGCAATCTTTACCTGGTCCACTGGCGGCCCCCGGCGGGATGGTACTAATAGGTAATCGTGGGGAAGAAGAAACCAAAACCTATCAAGGAGGCACTTACCCGTGCCTCCTCCAAGATGGCGGCGAAGTCCTCAGCCCTGCAGCACATGCCATCCCCAGCCCAGCCTGGGCTGTTAGACAGTGATGGGGAACCTGACTACAACCTCAGCGGGTCTCCTGTACTACCGCAATCAGGTACAGTATGTCGCAAACGAGACTTCTTTAATCACATGGAGTCCATGTTACAAAAAGCTCTTACAGCAACTTCAGAGCAGATAACTGACAGGCTGTTCCGAGAGATCCGGGAATTGGGTCAGCGCACTGCTGACCTGGAAACCAGGATTGATGATATGGAGCTCACCCTAAATAAACACGCCTAAGATCTGGAAGCAATCCATGAGGAGAATAAAACACCATTATCCCACCTGGAGGATGCAGAAAACCGTTCCTGCAGATCCAATTTGAAGCTCCGTGGCATTCCTGAAAGTGTAGATGATATCGCCTTATTTACAACAGCTCTGTTTCAAGAACTTGTGCCATCTATACCAATTGAAGGCCTTGAGTTCGATAGGATACATAGTGCTTTGACACGCAGTTTACCAGATGGTCCACCTCATGACTTAATTGTCAAGCAACATTTTTACTGCATGAAAGAGCAACTTATCTGCTGCTCATTCTAAAGGACACACTGCAGTTCCAAGGATATGCATACCAGATTTTTTCAGATTTAGCTTCTCTTAACGTGGCAAAACAAAGAGCTATGAAACCACAACTACAGATCCTTCTACAGCATTAGCTTAAGTATACCTGGCGTTTCCCGTTTGCCTTGCAATTCACCTGTCAAGGTCAGCAACACTCTTGCACCTCGCCTGAATCGTTGCAGCACTTGCTTGAGACCCTTCACCTTATGGCCCCTGACTCAGAATCAGAAACCGCACTGCCTCAGGCCCCAGCACATCCACACCCTTATGCTACACCAACGCATGCTTCTCTGGGTCCATCCGCAAAGGAACTCCAGCGCGGTCTACAACCTCGGGCCCCAAGAACCCCACTTTGACCAGGCCAGGATGAGTTGACACCATGGAACACTGTCACCTCATTTTCCTTTAATGGCTGTGCTTCTGTGTGGAACCCCTTCATGTGGTTCCGCATGGCCATTGGCTCTGAGCCTGTGCCTCGCTGCAAATTGCTACAGGCCATTGTTCTTCCTCCAGAGTTGATAGCCCATTTTGGGTTGGATCCTGTTAATGTTACTACTTCTACAGTACTCAGAATAATGTGGCTTTATGTGCTGACGTCATTGCATTTGTGCTTCTGAGCGAACGGGCGTTCGCAAGCCGGCCGCTACTTTTGCTGTTTTTAACTGTGCTTCCTGTAAGTGTGTTTTTCCTTATTTTATTAAGCGGTATTATCTGATTTACACTATGGAGAGCTCACTTTTCTCATTTTTTGAGTGACATCTGGTATCTATCCGTGAACCTTGTTTGACCGAGCCATCCGGCCATCGGTTGCCCATCTCTCCTCTACTGTGCTGATGCCATTTGGAATTGTTGCCTCTGTACCCCCTGGATAAAGGCCTTGGCTGGGTATATGGCCACAAGCTTAATTAGCTTGCCTTTTGGTAAGCGTGCATTTTATTTGGTGTTTGGCACATACGGGTGTTGGAAGATCAGGTTATTTTCCAAGCTTCATTTGTTCACTTATATGTGCACCATTATGTGAATTATGGACTGTTCTTAATATTGGACATTTTCACCTTTTTATTGCTTTTTGTAACATTCACAATGCAATAGAGTCATATGTTTGATTATTTATCATTATCCTTAATCAAATATTTTTGTATTTTGTAATTTTTGCCCTATTATCAGCGCAGCTATTTCTGTTCCTTATTTGTCTTTATGTACAGTACCGTATTTTGCCTTTTGCTGCCATACTAACCTTAATGTTTATATAATTCAATGCCTTTTTCCTAGTTGTGGTAGCTAAGTAATGTTGCTTTATATTGTGCTTAGGTTTACTTTTATTCTATTCCTCATGGATGTTGCTAAATTTTGTTATAAGTTTAGGTTTACCTCGAGTGCTCTGGGGAGCAGATGCTGCACCCCCCTCTTCTTCTTTTTTTTTTTTTTTTTTTTCTTTTTTTTTGTGTCCATGTGCCCTGGCCAGCTGGCTGTCCTGGGTGCCTGCACACAACTTGGTCGGGCAATACTATTCAGCCCAAAAAGAACTAACTACATACTATGTTGCTTTACAGAAAATGTTTTCCCTGTTCAGAAATTTTTTCTAAACCCTCTTCTTTCTACCTGCTTTTTTTCCTTCACTTCTTGCAAGGCCGTTGGCCCTTGGTGAGCCCAAAGCTCATTTGTAATGTTCTCTTTTCATTCACCAGATGGCCCCCCTGAATATATTGTCCCTCAATGTTAAGGGCCTTAACTCCCCTCATAAAAGGGTTAAGGCCTTCCAGGCATTCGCAACCCTAAAGGTAGGTGTGGTGGCCTTACAGGAAACCCATACTGCTGCATGATCGACTCCTACGTTTTTCAACTTTGGTAACCCTTTAAGTTTTTTTTCTGCTTCAGCTAGCACAAAACACAAGGGAGTCCTATTGGCTTTCCATCATACAATACAATTCACTCTCCTTGCTGAGATCAAAGACCCTGTGGGTCATTACATTATTCTAGTTGATCTATTGCAGGATGTTGATGTCTTCTTATGCCCCTAATGATAACCCTATTCCTTTTTTCTCCAATTTACTTCTCAGGTGGTGCAGTCCCATTGTAAAGGCACGCTAATCCTCTGCGGTGACTCTGATCTTGTACTTTACCCACACATAGATAACTCTCCTTATGCTTCAGAGTCGCATTCACCCTCTCTACTTTTACGTAAACGGCTCCAGCAGGCATCCCTTCTAGACACTTGGAGAGCATGTAATCCCCTGAAAAAAATTATACTTTTTATTCCTTCCCACATAAATCTCTTTCCAGAATAGATCACATATTTATCCTGGTGGCATCCTCACCAATCCTTTTAGATTCAAGAATAAAACCTATCCCATGGTCTGACCACTGTGCTGTAATCGCCACTATCTTCTCCTTGATTCCTCAAACCAGAGATCTGGTGTATGAATGATATGCACCTAGTCAACAAATCCTATTGCTTTGATATACAGCAAGCCCTCAAAGAATACCTTCTGCACAATGCTTCTCCAGATACCTCCCTGGTTCTCTTGTGGGAAGCCCATAAACCAGTAATACAATGCGACTGCATCTTTGTCTCTTCCCATCTTAACCAGGACAAAAAACTCAAATTAGAAAATTCAGAAGCAAAATATCACCAGCTATTTCATAAATTCCAATCTTCCCCCACCGAATTGAATAGGACCCGCCTAGAAAAAACCAAAACTGAGCTGGACCTGCTTTTGGCTGAGACAGCTGACAAGGCTATTCATAGGTCCAACCACAAAATCTATACCAAAGCTAAAAAACCGAATACCTTTTTGGCTCTTTGCCTATGTCGGCCGGACCAGATCCGAAAACCGATAAGACTCAAACTAGCTAAGGACCTTCAAGGTGCTCTCTAAATTTCGAAAAGGGCTATCAGTTATATGAAGCTAAATCTAATTTCTGCTCTGATCAGGCTAACTCTCTATTCCAGGATCTGCACATGCCAACGATGTCAAAGGTCAATTGCCTCTCAATGGAAAGCCCTGTCTCGGTTAACGAGGTCTTGCTGGCGATCAAGGCCCTTAAACCAAATAAGCATCCCGGCCCTGATGGCTTCTCGGCCGCATATTTTAAAAAATTTCTGGACATATTGGCCCCCCTGTTATCTAAGTCCCCCCTGTTATCTAATGCTTTTTAATCCCTTACTGAAGCAGTGTTCCTTTGGCAGAGACACATTGAGGGCTATAATATAATATGATACCGAAACCTAATACAGACCGTACAGTATAGACTCTATCCTCTTCTCACTTGACATCCAAAAAGCATTTGATACAGTCTCATGGTTATACCTGCATTTCGTGCATTCTGCGATGGATTGCTTCTTTATGACCACCCACAGGCATATGTAAAGTACTCAGGATTTAGCTCAGAACGCTTCCCTATTATTATGCATGGTACTGGGCTGGGTTGCCCACTATCCCCCTTACTTTTTGCCCTTGCAATTGAACCCCTTGCGATCTTGGTTCGGACTAACCCAGACATTAAGGGTCTAGAATTTTGCCTCGACTCACCATGTTTATTTGCTGATGACGCTTTACTGTTTGTCACCTCCCCACGTACAACTCTCCCAAATTTGTTTAAACTACTGAATTCTTTTGCTTAGGTTTCTGTATTAGAGGTCCACCTGTCTAAATCCAAGGCCCTCAATGTGTCCCTGCCCCCAGGGGAGCTCTTTTCTTCAAAAAAAATTTCAGTTTCAGTGGTCTACATCCTCAATACCATATCTGAGAATCAAATTAATGATCTGTCCCCCTCTCTCCTATATCGGGCAAATTATCTTCCGATGCTGTCACATCTATCCTCTCTATTAGCCTCTTGGCAACCACACTGCATCTCCTGGTTAGGCCGTATCACGGCAGTTAAAATGACCTTACTTCCTAAAATATTGTACCTTCTTTAGGGTCGTCCCGGTCTCAATTCCCTCCTATTTCTTTTGGGCTCTACAGGGTCGAGTATATAAATACGTTTGGGATACTACTAAACCTACAGCAGTATTACTGTGGAACAAATTACATGGAGGCTTGGGGGTCCCCAATTTTCTCAGATACTTTCAAGCTGCTCAACTGGCCCACATTACTCTATCACGCTACTTCTGAAACACCGCAATGGGTTGCCCTTGAGGCAATTGATCTCTATCCGATATCGGTAACTAATATGCTTTGGATGACACGTACAGATCGTGGGCCTATAACCAGCCCAGCAACGCAGCATTTGCTTACACTTTGGGACAAACTCTGCTGTTCATTTAAGCTCATGTCCACTCCTTTCTTTTCAGCTTTCTATCCAACCTACTCTAGTCCAGCCTTATTTTGACTTTGGCAAGACTTGGGCTTAACCCGTATATGTGACTTGGTGACGAATAGTGACTTGAAAACATTTGCAGAATTACAAGAACAGGTTCAGATTTCGCTTAGGGAATATTTTCATTATCTTCAGATTGCTCCCTTTTTTAGGTCCATCATATGGACACACTCTTCTCTCACAAGCCAGTCCCTCTATGAAGATATATATAACTCCGATCCACATGCCCCTGGTATTATATCACGCCTATATAGCCATCTCACGTCCCCTTCGTCTAAATTGCCATCCTATGCAGCGCAGTGGTCCAGAGACCTTGAGATTGATGTGGAATTGGAGGATTGGGATGCCATCTGGGCCACCACAAAATCCTCCACTCAAAATATTTTAGCCCTTAAAACAAATTATAAGGTTCTCATGCACTGGTATTTGGTCCCGGTAAGGATTGCCAAATTTTTGCCTGGGTACTTTGTGTTTCCGTGAGTGTGATCAAGAAGGTACTCTCATATCTGGTGGGAATGCCCTATCGTGCAGCGATTTTTGGACTGAAATTTTCCAAATGGCCTCCACTCTGGTTAACATAATGCTTGATCCTGACCCATCACTGGCATTACTGAATCACAAACTCTAGACTGTACTAGAGCTCAGTTACACCTTGCAACTCATGATGGTGGCTAAACAAACCCTAGCACGTGCCTGGAAGTCCCCCTCTTTGCACCATTGAAACTAAACATAGGGTCACCCAGGCTATAATCCATAGCAAAATCAAGACAACTATTCAGGATAAAATTCCTAAACACCTCAAAATCTGGCAACCATGGGTGGACCATTTTATTCCCCCAGGCTTTGAGTCCCTTCTGGTACCCTGAGACTAGATTCTTCCTGACTACCACAACCAGGGCCTTGGGCTGGCCCCGAGCAGTTGACCTCCCTCCTTTTCTCCTTGCTGCTTTTCTCTGCCTGTTTTGTCCACCCTCCTTACTACTTTTTTTTTTTTTTCTGTTTGGCTGAGGTGGAGAGATGGGTGCATGAAGTCATGATCTGACTCAGCCAATCAGTGGAAGCTTTGTATGCATTCATAAAATGCAAAGCGATCTACAAATGGTTGAGTACCGCTCAGGCCAACTCTTTATTTTGGGTGTGAGACAGGAAGGTCTGTGTCACACCTGGCATACAAGGCTGTGCACTGTATGTAGCTGAGGCTACATATAGTTTATACGGCACACTCATTTGTTTAGGAAATAGTTCAGCTTGGCCTAAACTAACTAGTTAAGAGGACAGTAAAACTGGAGATCAGTTTAAAATAGACACCTGATAAAAATAAATGCCCAGTAAATGGGTAGTTCTCCTTGTAAGTAAATCATTTAAATCATTCATTAAGGGACATAGGATCAGAAAGAATTTTAAGATGACTGTTATATTGTCATCTGCAGGAGAAATGAACACTGACAAAATGGTTGACCAGCCAATGTAGCCCCTCCTACTCCCATCATGTTTCCTTTTTTTTTGTGTCCTCTTAGAGTGGGTATCTCTTCTCAGAGAAAAGCAAACACATTTTGTTGACCTTTTTTCTTTACTCAAATTTGATCTTTTCCTAAGACATGCATGGGAAATTAGTCCACAATGGAACTTCTAAGGCGAACGATCTCTCAAAGAAATAGTTATATACAAGTAGATAAAATGTAATCCTATGTTACAACCAGGGTTACATGAGGTACTTGGTTAAAAATCCTTTTTGTAATTTTAATATGTATCGTTTAGGCTGACCCCATTGCATCTGAATGAGGATTCAGGATTGAGGATTGATAACATACCTAGGTCTTGTGGTTTTATGTTTGTAGTATGACATGCATATATGTTTTATGTCATTTTAGTAAATTTTATTGTGATTTTTCTTTTTCTTCTTTTTGTTTATTTTCCATTATTTAGTTTTTATGCCAGGATTAGATTGCTGTAGCGAGTCCACTGGGTCTTCCTGGACTTGGGACGTCTCAGGGTATGTGTGTGGGTGCATAGGACTCCACTATAGAGACCTATAGAACCTTGGCTAAGTTACCCTAAGGCCAATAAATATGCCTAGTGGAGATTTGATGTGTATGTTAATACTCAATTTTTGTATTTTACCATCTTTGATCTTTTAGCCCGCTCTGCTGATTTTAGCAGATACCGCTTTTGGCATTATCGGTCACTTCTCTCCTTCTGTATTTTAATTTTTTTTCCCCGAACAGTAGGCATGAGCCGAACACCCCCCTGTTCGGTTCGCTCCAGAACTTGCGAACAGGCAAAAAATTTGTTCGAACACGCGAACACCATTAAAGTCTATGGGACACGAACATGAATAATCAAAAGTGCTAATTTTAAAGGCTTATATGCAAGTTATTGTCACACAATAAAAGTGTAATATCCCTTTAAATTTTGTACCTGGGGGGTGTCTATAGTATGCCTGTAAAGGGGCGCATGTTTCCCGTGTTTAGAACAGTCTGACAGCAAAATGACATTTCAAAGGAAAAAAAGTCATTTAAAACTACTCGCGGCTATTAATGCATTGCCGGTCCGACAATACACATAGAAATTCATTGATAAAAACTGCATCGGAATTCCCCACAGGGGAACCCCGATCCAAAATTAAAAAAGAAAAAGATGTGGGGGGTCCCCCTAAATTCCATACCGGGCCCTTCAGGTCTGGTATGGATATTAAGGGGAACCCCGGCCAAAATAAAAAAAATGGCGTGGGGTCCCCCTCAAAATCTATACCAGACCCTTATCCGGGCATGCAACCTGGTAGGCCGCAGGAAAAGAGGGGGGACGAGAGAGCGCCCCCCCCTCCTGAACCATACCAGGCCACATGCCCTCAACATTGGGAGGGTGCTTTGGGGTAGCCCCCCAAAACACCTTGTCCCCATGTTGATGAGACAAGGGCCTCATCCCCACAACCCTGGCCAGTGGTTGTGGGGGTCTGCAGGCGGGGGGCTTATCGGAATCTGGAAGCCCCCTTTCACAAGGGGACCCCCAGATCTCGGCCCTTCCTCCTGTGTGAAATGGTAAGGGGGTACAAAAGTACCCCTATCATTTCACTAAAAAACTGTCAAAAATGTTAAAAATTACAAGAGACCGTTTTTGACAATTCCTTTATTTAAATGCTTCTTCTTTCTTCTATCTTCCTTCGTTTTCTTCCTCCAGCTTCTTCTTCTGGTTCTTCTGGTTTTTTCTCCGGTGTTCTCGTCCGGCATCTCCACCGCAGCATCGGCGTCTTCTTCCCTTCTTCTCCTCGGGCCGCTCCGCATCCATGACGGCATGGAGGGAGGCTCCCGCTCTTCTCTTCATCTTCTTGTCTTCATCTTCTTGTCTTCATCTTCTTGTCTTCATCTTCTTGTCTTCATCTTTTTGTCTTCATCTTCTTGTCTTCATCTTCTTGTCTTCATCTTCTTTTTGGGCCGTTCCGCATCCATGATGGCATGGAGGGAGGCTCCCGCTGTGTGACGCTTCTCCTCTTCTGACGGTTCTTAAATAAGAGGGGGCGGGGCCACCCGCTGACCCCGCCCCCCTCTGACGCACGGTGACTTGATGGGACTTCCCTGTGGCGTCACCCACCCCCCCGTTATTTAAGATGAAGACAAGAAGAAGAAGATGATGAAGACGAGTGGGAGCCTCCCTCCATGCCATCATGGATGCAGAGCGGCCCGAGGAGAAGAAGGGAAGAAGACGCCGTGGAGGAGATGCCGGATGAGAACACCGGAGGAAGAACCAGAAGAAGATGGAGGAAGAAATCGAAGGAAGATAGAAGAAAGAAGAAGCATTTAAATAAAGGAATTGTCAAAAACTGTCTCGTCATTTTTAACATTTTTGACAGTTTTTTAGTGAAATGGTACCACCTTACCATTTCACACAGGGGGGAGGGCCGGGATCTGGGGGTCCCCTTGTTAAAGGGGGCTTCCAGATTCCGATAAGCCCCCCGCCTGCAGACCCCCACAACCACCGGCCAGGGTTGTGGGGATGAGGCCTTTGTCCTCATCAACATGGGGACAAGGTGTTTTGGGGGGCTACCTCAAAGCACCCTCCCAATGTTGAGGGCATGTGGCCTGGTACGGTTCAGGAGGGGGGGGGCTGCTTTCTCGTCCTCCCCTCTTTTCCTGCGGCCTGCCAGGTTGCATGCTCAGATAAGGGTCTGGTATGGATGTTTGGGGGGACCCCAAGCCGTTTTTTTTTTTTATTTTGGCACGGGGTTCCCCTTAAAATCCATATCAGACCTGAAGGGCCTGGTATGGAATTCAGGGGGACCCCCACGTCATATTATTTTTTTTTTTTTTTTTAATTTTTATTTTGGTTCGGGGTTCCCCTGTGGGGAATTCCCATGCCATTTTTATCAATGAACTTCTATGCGTATTGTCGGACCGGCAATGCATTAATAGCCGCGAGTAGTTTTAAATGACTTTTTTTTTCTTTGAAATGTCATTTTGCTGTCAGACTGTTCTAAATACGGGAAACATGCGCCCCTTTACACGCATACTATAGACGCCCCCCAGGTATGAAATTTAAAGGGATATTACGCTTTTATTGTTTCACTTTAAGCATTATTAAAATCACTGCTCCTGAAAAAACAGCCGTTTTTAAAACTTTTTTTGCATTGATCTATGTCCCCTGGGGCAGGACTCAGGTTCCCAAACACTTTTTATGACAATACCATGAATATAAGCCTTTTAAAATTAGCACTTTTGATTTCTCCCATAGACTTTTAAAGGGTGTTCCGCGGCATTCGAATTTGCCGCGAACACCCCAAATTGTTCGCTGTTCGAACTTGCGAACAGCCGATGTTCCAGTCGAACATAAGTTCGACTTGAACTCGAAGCTCATCCCTACTGAACAGTGACCTCAGTGGGAACCTGTTTGTGCTTTCCCCTTCCTTTTTCTGTGGCTGATCCTATTCTTTGGGTCGAACCTGGCTTCTTGGAGGGCTTGGGCACATGATGCTCCTATGTTTTGGGCTATACATCAGCCGTTTGAGTGTTCCCCCCATGGGTGGGAAAAAAGTGAATGTGGCGCTCACTCAATGAATCATTATAATATAATAATCTTCAACTAATTATATGAATAAACACATAAATGACAGTGCATCAAATATGTACTTAAACATGCACTAAAAGGTGCTACAGTATAAAAAGTGACAATGCAATATATATATATAAAGTGCTTGAACAATGGGTCCATAAAGTGCTGAAATCTTCAAAGTGATAGTGCGATATGACAATAAGGAAGGTTCTCAAAGTGCTTGTTTGAAGAAAAATAGAATCCAATGAATCCAGATAAACAACAAAGTTTCCACCATCCATAGTGCACTTGTGGTTTAACCCAGCCGCTTATCTCAGGCAAAGACCCCTACAGGTCCAGTCGAGCTTGTTACACAATAAGTGTCTCCAAGATCCAGACAGACTCCTATTCCTGGGGCCTCAGGACATGATTTCCATGAATAACGCCAATATCTCTAAGCAGGTCCCTCCATATAATGTTCACATGCAACATAAAGGAAAGTCCATACTGTAGTAGTCCAAAGTATTTAATAAAAGAGCGGTAAACTTACAGTTTAAAATCAGAACAAACCGCTTCACATATAGTACTTTCGCTCTCGGCCGTGACCGGAAGTGACGTCACCTGGCTCCTCCCAACGTGTTGCATCACTGATCACATGACTTCATCAAGGGTATGGAGTCAGGTGAACGACGTCGGGCTTATCTACACAGCTCCGCTGTCATAGCAGCATCAGCAATCATTCAAACATTTCATATTTATTTAAAAGTCCTCTCAAAATCTCCTACAAGGGCATAACATATACTGGTATCCAATTAAGAAACTCAAATATATAACAAAACATACATGTGTTCCATATACACTTAAGTACTAAATCAAACATAACACAGCGCCACCTGTTGATTAATAATCCAGATGGCATATAGCAATGGAAGTGTTCAGGGTGACATCTAGTGGGCAGAGATACAAAATGCTCCTTTTCCATATAAACTAGATACTCAATATTGAACCAAATAGCACTATCTAGTGGTTAAGAGTGATAACCATAAAAACAACTAGAAATAGCAACATCTAGTGGATAAATAAAATAAACTGACGACAAAGCCATAAAAATTAAAAATTAGATAAAAAACAGTTAAGATCAAATGCTACATTGTGTCCCAGAGGTGTTTAAAGTCAGTAATTCATGGATCCATCTGGATTCTGCCTCACTGAGTTTAATAATTTTGTTGTCACCCCTCCAATGTGGTTTATGCTTTTCTATACCACAAACTAACAACGAGGAGGGATCTTTATTGTGAACCTGAGCATATCGCCTAGATAGGCTATGTTTCGGAAACCATTTTTTATGTTTTGTGTGTGCTCTCTCAATCTCTTCCATGACAGTCTTTTGGTCCTCCCCGCATACAGGATGTGACAAGGACACACTCTAAAAGGTAAACCACACCCTCAGTCTTGCATGATATGAAATCTTCAATTACATATTCTTTTCCTGTTACTACAGATTTGAATCCAGTTTTCTTCTTTTTGTTTTCTTTTTCTTTGCTCAGGTGTAGCCATTTTTAGCCATTTTTACATGGGTAATAACCTTTTTTAGGTTTAGATAAAGGATCAAGCACATTCTTAGCAATCCAGTCTCTGAGAGAGGGTGCTCTCCTATATGTGAATCTTGGCATTTCTGGTAAAAGTGTTTCCCAGACGACTGTCTGCATTTATTATATTCCAGTGTTTCTTTAAAATTCGCTCAACCTGTTTGTTGGATATTGTAGTACCAAGGAGATAGTATTTTTCTGTTATACATCTTTTATCGAATCCTGAATTTGTTTCTCCCTCTCTCCATTTCTGCTTCTTGTTTCTTCTGTTGGATAAATTCTGGTTTATATCCCTTTTGTATAAATCTATTTCCAATCAGTTTGGCCTGTTCTCCAAACTCTTTATCTCTTGTACAATTTCTCTTTAATTTAATTGGCCTTTTGGTATATTTGTGAGCCAGAGTGCATAGTGGCAACTTTCCATTAGTAGATGGCTATTTCTGTCCACCAGTTTGAAGTATGTCTGCATAACAAATTTTCTTCCCTCGTTTCTTATTTAGATGTCCAGAAAATGGTTTTCTTCACTACTTATTTCCCAGGAGAGATTTATATTTTTTAGTATTTGTAGTAAAATTGAAACAGAAGTCCATCAGACTTTATCTCCAGCCCATATGACAATCAGATCATCGATGAATCTTTTATACAGTAGTAATTGTGGTTTCTCTTATACAGGGCATCCTCCTCCCATTCTGCCATATCCAAATTAGCTACACTGGGCACATATTTAGCGCCCGTTGCTATCCCCCCGTGTCTGCTTGAAGAAGGTCTTCTTGTAGCAAAAGTAGTTCTGTTCCAAACTATATTGAAGAAAGTTTAACAGAAAGTGTCTTTGTACACATTTCAGTCCACTGAGTTCTATTAAAGCCCATTTTGGTGCTTGTATGGCTTCCTCATGATTGATAGTGTATAGGGATGAAACGTCCACTGTTACCAAATACACAGGGCCATTATTCAACTGCATAGTGTCCAGCAGCTGGATAAGATGTTTCATATCCCTCAGGTAGGACTTAGTTTTAAATACCACAGGCTGCAGAAGCCAACCTACAGTGGGGACATAAAGTATTCAGACCCCCTTAAATTTTTCACTCGTTCTTATATTGCAGCCATTTGCTAAAATCTTTTAAATTCATTTTTTTCCTCATTAATGTACACACAGCACCCAATATTGACAGAAAAACACAGAATTGTTGACATTTTTGCAGATTTATTAAAAAAGAAAAACTGAAATATCACATGGTCCTAAGTATTCAGACCCTTTGTTCAGTATTTAGTAGAAGCAGCCTTTTGATCTAATACAGCCATGAGTCTTTTTGGGAAAGATGCAACAAGTTTTTCACACCTGGATTTGGGGATCCTCTGCCATTCCTCCTTGCAGATCCTCTCCAGTTCTGTCAGGTTGGATGGTAAACATTGGTGGACAACCATTTTAGGTCTCTCCAGAGATGCTCAATTGGGTTTAAGTCAGGGCTCTGGCTGGGCCATTCAAGAACAGTCACTGAGTTGTTGTGAAGCCACTCCTTCGTTATTTTAGCTGTGTGCTTAGGGTCATTGTCTTGTTGGAAGGTAAACCTTCAGCCCAGTCTGAGGTCCTGAGCACTCTGGAGAAGGTTTTCGTCTAGGATATCCTTGTGGCCGCATTCATCTTTCCCTCAATTACAACCAGTCGTCCTATCCCTGCAGCTGAAAAACACCCCCACAGCATGATGCTGCCACCACCATGCTTCACTGTTGGGATTGTATTGGACAGGTGATGAGCAGTGCCTGGTTTTCTACACACATACTGCTTAGAATTAAGGCCAAAAAGTTCTATCTTGGTCTCATCAGACCAGAGAATCTTATTTCTCACCATTTCGGAGTCCTTCATGTGTTTTTTAGCAAACTCCATGCGGGCTTTCATGTGCCTTGCACTGAGGAGAGGCTTCCGTCGGGCCACTCTGCCATAAAGCCCCAACTGATGGAGGGCTGCAGTGATGGTGGACTTTCTACAACTTTCTCCCATCTCCCGACTGCATCTCTGGAGCTCAGCCACAGTGATCTTTGGGTTCTTCTTTACCTCTCTCACCAAGACTCTTCTCCCCCCATAGCTCAGTTTGGCCAGACGGCCAGCTCTAGGAAGGGTTCTGGTCATCTCAAACGTCTTCCATTTAAGGATTATGTGCTCCTAAAAACCTTAAGTGCAGCATAAATGTGTTTGTAACCTTGGCCAGATCTGTGCCTTGAAACAATTCTGTCTCCGAGCTCTTCAGGCAGTTCCTTTGACCTCATGATTCTCATTTGCTCTGACATGCACTGTGAGCTGTAAGGTCTTATATAGACAGGTGTGTGGCTTTCCTAATCAAGTCCAATCAGTATAATCAAACACAGCATGACTCAAATGAAGGTGTAGAACCATCTCAAGGATGATCAGAAGAAATGGACAGCACCTGAGTTAAATATGAGTGTCACAGCAAAGGGTCTGAATACTTAGGACCATATGATATTTCAGTTTTTCTTTCTTAATAAATATGCAAAAATGTCAGCAATTCTGTGTTTTTCTGTCAATATGGGGTGCTGTGTGTACATTAATGAGGAAAAAAATTAACTTAAATGATTTTAGCAAATGGCTGCAATATAACAAAGAGTGAAAAATGTAAGGGGGTCTGAATACTTTCTGTCCCCACTGTATGCACTCTCCAACTCTTGCTCCCACAGAGTCAATCCCATTCACTATGGATCTTCCTGGGGGATTGACTCTGTCCTTGTGAATTTTCGGGCGTGAGTATATCACTGGAATTTTACATATGTCAGGCTGAAGGTATCTTCCTTCCCTTTTGTTCAATATCCCTTTATTCAAACCCTTCTCAATCACTTTCTTCAATTCCTTCTTATATCTTAAGGTTGGATTACTCAACAACCTTTGATAAGTGTTTTCATCCTGCAGTTATCGGTTGAGTTCTTCTTTGTATGATTCTTTAGACTATACCACTATTGCACCTCCCTTGTCTGCAGGCCTTATCTTTTCTTTCCTCTAATTTCTTAATTGCATTTTTTATATCCCCTGGATCGTAGACTTTCTTAATTTTAAGATCATGAAAATCACTTAAAACCATCCTCCGAAATACATCCACATGTCCCTCATTTCCAGGCGGAGGGTTGAAGAGAGATTTGTTTCTAAGAGTACTATATACGATATCCTCACTTTCATTGTTCTTCTTTAGCAGTTTTTCTCCGGGTTTACTCCTCATAATGGACTACTACATTATGGAGTTTACTTTATGTTGCATGTAAACACTATATGGAGGGACCTGCTTGTAGATCTTGGCATTATTCACGGAAATCGTGTCCTATCTGAGTGGATGCCCCAGGAATAGGAGTCTGTTGTCTGTATCTTGGAGACACTGTAACAAGCATGACTAGACCTGTAGGGGTCTTTGCCTGAGATGAGCGGCTGGGTTAAACCACACATGCACTATGGATGGTGGAAGCTTTGTTGTTGGTCTGGATTCACTGGATTCTATTTTTCTTCAAACAAGCACTTTATGATCTTTCCTTATTGTCATATCACACTATCACTTTGAAGATTTCAGTGCTTTATGGACTCTTTGTTCAAGTACTTTATATATTGCCTTGTCACTTTTTATACTGTAGCACCTTTTGGTGCATGTTTAAGTACGTATTTGATCCACTGTCATTTTTGTGTTTATGCACATAATTAGTTGAAGATTATTATACTATGATTCATTGAGCGAGTGCCACATTCACTTTTATTCAAATTGTCACTGTGTGGGAGCACTTATCCATGTTAGCAGCTACTCAGTCTTATCTACATTTATAGCTACTTGGTTTGCGCATTAGTATATCCAATTAAACCCCATGGATGGGAATGTCTATCCACCCTTCTGAAGCACCATGACCAGTGGGTGGGCCCGTGAGTTGTCTCTTGGTCTCGCCATGCTGGGTATGTGTGCCTACCCTATTGGTGGCAGCTGGGGTGCATACGCACTTACAGCGTGCTCTGTCTGTGACTATATTGGTTGTAGTGGTGCTGGGTTTGCATGTGGGCATGAGCAGCGCCATCTTTGCTGAGGCGCTGGTGCATGACCAGTAACATGCCCAACATATGGCTGACATCTTTTGGTTTTCCATTGGGAAAAGTGCCCATCTAGGGGATGGACCTAATTTGCTTTGATGTCAGTATAAAATCAGCACTACTGCAAGCTGTCACTACCTGTCAGGAAAGTCTCGGTGGAAGACACAGCATTGGCCACTCTGGCGTATGCCTGTGCGTGCAGGTATGCATGTGTCGCACTCGGCGCCAAACGCCCTACTTAAACTGGAGATGCCACAGGATCAGTGCTGTCTGATCTGCAGATCCCTGTGACCCTTGCTCCTGTTTATCTGCCTTTGTGTGTTTGATCTCCTGAATGACCCGGCTTGACCTTTGGACACTCTCTGCTCTCCGCCTGCACCTGACCTCAGCCTGCCTCTGACTTTGAACCTGCCTGCTCCTCTATTACCTCGCTGCCCGCCAGTTGTTGACCCCGGCTTGTGACCTGACTTGTCTGTCTAGCTCCTGCTCCAGCATCACCTGTCTGTGAATTAACCAGCCTGCCTGCTTCTACTGGAATCCACAAACCCCTGAACTGTGTACAGGACTGCTTGATCCAACTTCTGGGTGTGGATATCGGGTGCTCCAGCTTCCAGCCTGTCTGCTGTTCAGACCTTCCTTCTGGTTGGTGGTCTCCTCTACAACATCTGGAACCCCGGAGCCACCCCTCCACCAACTAACCGGCCAGGCTCTCATACCACTCTGCACTCCCGTGTCTCCTGTCTGCTCTACCAGGGGCTGCGAATCAGATACATAAGGGAGGCCTTCCTCTGCACTATTGGGCTCATCAGAGTCAGGTACGTGAGAATCTGACGCTACTGCTCGGACCACACTACAGGATACAAAGTGTACATGAAAACTGTTCAAAAGGTAGGAAGAGCTAGTTTTGGAGAGAGGCTATGACCCTGTTCCTCTATGAATTTACTATGATTATTGTTACTATCAGGCAACTTTGTGTGCCGGTGCTTCCTTTACAAGATTCTTCAGATACATCAGTTTGAGTCTTTATTTTAATTTTTTAGACCATTGGAAGATCATTGCTATTTCATAGTCTATACATGGCAGGTCTGCACATGGGGACATTGTAAATGTATTTTCCTAAAGCTATAAGGTAGGTATAAAACTAGTTTAAACCACACAAAACATTGACTCCATGTCTGTGCCTTAGATATTTCTCCATGTTTATTCCTATATTTTTGACCTAATAGATACTGTATTTAATTTCTAAAATGCAATATTGGGTTTGGTATTTATATAGCATGTATACATCAGACATGTCTTTTGTATGCAATAACACTAGCATTGTGATTATATTGTTTACATACACATTAAATATGCAATATTAAACAAGGCATTCATATACATCAAAGCATATTAGATTTTCATAAACTGACTGCCTAATCATGCACTCATAATTACATATTTTGTTAGCTAGAATGTTTAATTGTATATCTTTATTTAGCAATCCATTTCTGCGCAAACAGAGTTGTTGTATTTAAAACCATAGCTATAATTTATGCTTATATAGCGAATTATGATGCATTATTTCCTGTCCATTGCACTAAAGTCGATAACAGCCATCTCTTTCTATAGAAATACAATTTGATGAAAACTTATTACTCTAGAGTGACCAATAGGGGCTTATATCCATGACTACATAATGCCTGCAACTTGTACTGAACAGTCAGGCTGTTTTGACATATTGGATGCTAAGCTCCTACAAATTGCTGTTTCTGCTTGGGCATCCTAACAAAGTATTAGAAAATAGCATATGTTTTTAATTACAATGGATTTCCCATTAGCTTTCAATTATCTAGTTCAAAGAATAAAACCTAGATCTGATTGTGATGGGGTCCTGTGGTGTTTGATCGTGTATTATTTTATTTTCAAGAATGGTAATGAAGTAAGGCCTACAATCCATAGTAGGTACTCTAGGATTCAAAACTTTTGCCAAGATTTTAGTGCTGTCTGTATCCTCAATGGGGAACTATGCCCTTGCTTCATAATTCTTTGACACCAGGAAACCCAACAGAAGTTCCCCTCTTGTCTATTTCTCTACTCATAGAATAAAAAAAAAAAAATAAAAATTTTTTTTGGTACGCACAGATACAGACTGATGTGGATACACACTGCACTCTGAACGCTACTCAGCGATCACTAGTGGATCCATTCACTAGAGACCTTTCCCAACTCAATATGTCAGCTTACATAGTCCTATTTTACCAGGTGTAAAATATACCAGCATATTGGGTCTTTTGGATTGATGCAATTTTTATATGCACATTGATATCTCTTCTGTGAAATTGCCTTTTATTGATCTGAAATGTGCATTATACAACTGAATGCAGTCAATGGGGTTTAAATCCACTGCAAGTGCACTTGGAAGTGCAGTCGCTGTAGATCTGAGGGGGGCATGCAAGGAAAATAAACAGCATTTTTGCTTGCAAAATGATTGGATGATAGAAATCAGCAGAGCATCCCCTCATTTCAAATCTTCCCCTTAGATCTACAGCGACTGCACTTCCAAGTGCACTTGCAGTACACAGTGGTTTGCTTTTAGTAAATAAACCCCAATGTATCATTGTTATCTGGTGCATACTGTTAGATAAAAATTTTAAAAAAAGTTCCAACCTTTCCTCACTCTACCCAAATAAGATAAAAAAAAATTTGGAGTTGTATTAAAGCATAGCTAATCCCCAAAACCACAATTAAATATATTGTAGCTTATCCTAGGTGAGATGGCTTAAATTCGTTTTTCTTTTTTTCAGGCCTTTGTCTTTTTTTTTTTTGACTTTTTACCTGGAAAACTTGAAACTAATACATCCTTTTCCTTGAGTAGCTTCTTAAACTCCACTGTTTTATACGTGGAATGAGCCATGGCTGCCACCCAGGCTGGACTTTAAAATATCAGCCTTTGTTCATCTCCATTACATAGGGGATGTATGGACTGGTAGTTTACTGAAGGGAGATACCATTGTTTTATTCTTCTAGTTCAACTCACAGGAAGTGACATGGACACTGCATTTCTAGCAAACTTTTTTTTGTTGTTTTTTTTTTTTGTTTTTTTGTACTTGCTGAAAATGTTTTAGCTTGAAAAAAAGATACAGTCCAGTCACCACATCTAAGGATTGGTAAGCTACAATATGTTATTGGACTGGTAGTTTACTAAAGGGTGATACCATTGTTTAACGCTTCCAGTTCAGCTCACAGGAATTGACATGACCACTGCATTTCTGGCAAGAGCAACAGTTTTTTTTTCTTTTTTTGTACTTGCTGAGAACGTTTTAGCTTGGGGGGAAAAAAATGAATGCAGGTTCATTGAATTCAGCTGCCAGACCAACTCAATGATTATGTTCCCATACACTTGGTGATGCCAGTGGCCAGGTGTCTCCACGATTCTGACACTGGGGTGAATTATCCGGTAGACAGCTGGCTTCACTGTGTACCCCACACTGTCCTCCAAATGACTGCCTGGAGTTCAGCAACTCTCTTCCCTTTTCCATCTCTGCAGGTCCCTGGTGTTGGTGGGACTTATAGTTCCACACCAGCATTGCAGCACCAGCCTCAACCCCTATGGACTACATGCCCCACAAACCCCATCGTGTCTCTGCCTTTGGGACTCCTGCATTAGAGGCTTCAGCTCTATGGGCAAAATGCTGTCTATCTGCCATATTTTGCGCCCATGCAGCACTACCTACTGCACAGTTCTGCTGCCAAGTGCTGGAAAGCCTGTGTTTTCAAATGTAGCACTGAGAGGATGGGGAAAAATTATCCTATCGGATAAAATTATGAATTGGAGACTGTGACTTTCTGCTGGGCAAACTGCTCACCTCTCTAGATATTAGTCTTGCAGATAAGAACAGTGTACCAGCCACAGCAGTCCTTACCCCCACCACACTGCAGAGCCCTATTTATCTATTCTACAGATTTTGTGTTTTTTCTGAGATTTTTTTTACCCTGATAGAATGTTATACATTTGATAGTTTTTATTTTAGCAAATACATGCATTCTCTATATCTACAATATATACCCTTTAACCACCTCAATACAGGGCACTTAAACCCCCTTCCTGCCCAGACCAATTTTCAGCTTTCGGTGCTCTCACACTTTGATAATTAGTCATGCAACACTGTACCCAAATGAAATTTGTGTCCTTTCTTTTGGTGGTATTTAATCACTAATGAGTTTATTTTTTGTGCTACAAACAAAAAAAGACCGTAAATTTTGTGCAAAATTGCCTTTTTCTTTGTTTTTGTCATAAAATTTAGCAAATTAGTAATTTTTCTTCATAAATTTTGTCCAAAATTTATACTGCTATATATCTTTGGTAAAAAATAACCCAAATTAGTATATATTATTTGGTCTTTGTGAAAGTTAGAGTCTACAAACTATGGTGCCAATTAGGGATGAGCAGAACACCCCCCTGTTCGGTTCGCACCAGATAATGCGAACAGGAAAAAAGTTCGTTCGAACACCCGAACACCGTTAAAGTCTATGGGACACGAACATGAATAATCAAAAGTGCTAATTTGAAAGGCTTATATGCAAGTTATTGTCATAAAAAGTGTTTGGGGACCTGGGTCCTGCCCCAGGGGACATGGGTCAATGCAAAAAAAGTTTTAAAAACGGCCGTTTTTTCAGGAGCAGTGATTTTAATTAAGCTTAAAGTCAAACAATAAAAGTGTAATATCCCTTTAAATTTTGTAGCTGGGGGTGTCTATAGTATGCCTGTAAAGGGGCACATGTTTCCCATGTTTAGAACAGTCTGACAACAAAACGACATTTCAAAGAAAAAAGGTCATTTAAAACTACTCGCGGCTACTGCATTGCCGGTCCGACAAAACACATAAAAGTTCATTGATAAAAACGGCATGGGAATTCCCCACAGGGGAACCCCGAACCAAAATGAAAAAAAAAAAATGACGTGGGGGTCCCCCTAAATTCCATACCAGACCCTTCAGGTCTGGTATGGATTTTAAGGGGAACCCCGCACCAAAATTAAAAAAAAAAAGGCATGGGGTCCCCCCAAAAATCCATACCAGACCCTTATCCGAGCACGCAACCTGGCAGGCCGCAGGAAAAGAGGGGGGACGAGAGAGCGGCCCCCCTCCTGAACCGTACCAGGCCACATGCCCTCAACATTGGGTGGGTGCTTTGGGGTAGCCCCCCAAAACACCTTGTCCCCATGTTGATGAGGACAAGGGCCTCATCCCCACAACCCTGGCCGGTGGTTGTGGGGGTCTGCAGGCGTGGGGCTTATCGGAATCTGGAAGCCCCCTTTAACAAGGGACGCCCAGATCCCGGCCCCCTCCCTATGTGAAATGGTAAGGGGGTACAAAAGTACCCCTACCATTTCACTAAAAAACTGTCAAAAAATGTTAAAAATGACAAGACAGTTTTTGACAATTCCTTTATTTAAATGCTTCTGCTTTCTTCCATCTTCCTTTTATTTTCTTCTTCTGGTTCTTCCGGTTCTTCCTCCGGTGTTCTCGTCCAGCATCTCCTCCGTGGCATCTTCTATCATCTTCTCCTCGGGGCGCTCCACACCCATGGCATGGGGGGAGGCTCCCGCTCTTCTCTTCATCTTCTTCATCTTCTTCATCTTCTTCATCTTCTTCATCTTCTTCATCTTCTTCATCTTCTTCATCTTCTTCATCTTCTTCTCTTCTTCTCTTCTTCATCTTCTCCGGGCCGCTCCGCATCCATGCTGGCATGGTGGGAGGCTCCTGCTGTGTGACGCGTCTCCTCTTCTGACGGGAACTCGAAGCTCATCCCTAGTGCCAATCAATGAAAATTGAAAACATCTGATCTGGCCTTCAGTACATCAGGTGAATCTCATTTCTTGAGGTACTAACAAGTCAGAAAAGTACAAATACCCCCCAAATGACCCCTTTTTAGAAAGTAGACAGGTATTAAGTAAGTAGCATGGTGAGTTTTTTTAAGCTGTAATTTTTTCGCACAATTCTTTGCAAAAGGAAGATTTTTTTTTTTTTTTTACAAAATTGTCATATTAACTGGTTATTTCTCTCACAGAGCATATGCATACAACAAATTACACCCAAAAATACATTCTGCTACTCCTCCTGAGTATTGGGATACCACATGTGTGGGACTTTAAAACAGCCTGGCCACATACAAAGGCCCAACATTGAAGTAGCACCATCAGGCGATCTACGAGCATAAATTGCACGTCTCATTTCTCAACCACCTATTACACTTTTGAAGGTCCTGGAGCACTAGGCCAATAGAGTTGCCCACAAAATGACCCCATTTTGGAAAGCAAACACCCCAACATATAATCTGAGGCATAATGAGTCTTTTGAACAGTTATTTTTTTTTTCCAGAAGTTTTTGGAAAATGTGGAAAAAAAATAAAAACGCTTTTTTTTACACAAAGTTGTCCATTTATAAGATATTTCCAATACATAGCAAAAATGACACCCCAAAATACATGCTGCTACTCCTCCTGTGCATGGCGATACCACATGTGTGGGACTTTTACACAGCCTGGCCACACACAAAGGCCCAACATTGAAGTAACACCTTCAGGCGATCTACGAGCATAAATTGCACATCTCATTTCTCAACCACCTATTACACTTTTGAAGGCCATGGAACACCAGGACAATGTAATTGCCCACAAAATGACCCCATTTTGGAAATCAAATACCCCAACATATAATCTATGAGGCATAATGAGTCTTTTGAATGGTTATTTTTTTTACACAAGTTGTCCATTTATAAGATATTTCCAACACATAGCAAAAATGACACTCTCAAATACATTCTGCTATTCCTCCTGAGTATGGGGGTACCACATGTGTGAGACTTTTACACAGCTTGGCCACATCCAAGTAGCACCATCAGGCGTTCTAGGAGCATACATTACATGGATAATTTCCTGGCAACCTATCATTTTTGAAGGCCCTTCATATTTCTAACACATAGCATGTACATACCAAGAATTACAATCCAAAATAAATTCTATTGAGGAAAGGGTAAAAAAAAAGTATTACCTGTGCTTTTAGTAGTGTCTACAGAAGAGAGCACTGGTCCAGGCAGCAGTCAGGGATGTGCTTAGCGATAGCAATAGTAATTATCCAGGCAGCAGGCAGGAATATTGCCTATAGTCAGCACAAGGATATTGTCAGCACAGCCAAAGCATTTGTCCATAGACATTGTCCAGGCAGAGACAGCCAGCACAGCCATAATATTGGTCCTGGTACACTGTTACCTGCAGACACTCATTATTGTACCTCTCTCTAGACCTTCATAAACATACTGCCTCTTGCTACAGCTAATTATTTGCATAGTCCAGGTAGCAGGCAAAGGTGTGGTCCATTCATGTGGCAGGCAAAGGCATGATGGCAGTAAGTCAGCGGCAGGCTGAGGGCCGCAGTCGGGTAAGACCTGTGCACAGGGGTAGAGGCTTCGACCCACCCAAATCTTTATGAAGCCTCCGGACTCCAGACCCTAATCCGGAAATTACAAAACCCGGAGAAAACAAAAAAATAGTTTTCTCCATCCGGAAAAACTATTCTGGAGTCCCTTACATATGTGAGACCCCTGTGTACTACAGTAGCAGGGCAACAGATAAGTCCAAGCGGTCGGAAAAAGCATAGTCCATAAAACAGGCCAGGGTCAGTTCACGTGCAAGCAGTCCAAGAGGTAGGCAGTGGCATAGTCACAAAACAGGCCAGGGTCAGGACCTTGTTGTTGGAAATTCCGACCGTGTGTAGGCTCCATCACACATTTTCCATTGGATTTTACAACACACAAAGTTTGAGAGCAGGATATAAAATTTTCCGACAACAAAATCCGTTGTCGGAAATTCGATCGTGTGTACACAAATCCGACGGATAAAGTGCCACGCATACTCAGAATAAATAAAGAGATGAAAGCTATTGGCCACTGCCCCGTTTATAGTCCCGACCGTAGGTGTTTTAAGTCACCGCGTTTAGAACGATCGGATTTTCCGACAACTTTGTGTGACCGTGTGTATGCAAGACAAGTTTGAGCCAACATCCGTCGGAAAAAATCCTAGGATTTTGTTGTCGGAATGTCCGAACAAAGTCCGACCGTGTGTACAGGGCATAACTCTGGGTTTCCTTCTCTACTAAAGTACAATAAAACTAAATAAAAACATGTAAGTGTCCAAACGCTCTTTTGCCATTCCAGCCCTTTCATAGCTTTATTTTAAAGGATGCCAAACTGGCGGATTGTACTGGTATATCTGGTAGGATTGTCTGAATGGTAAGCATTTCTGGATCAAGCCTAATTTCTGGACCAAGCTTAATAGCCCGAGGTCCGCTTCCCCCTAACCTGAGGGAGGAGGGGGAGGCGGACCTCCTGTCACAATTTGGACTAGCAGCAAGGATGTGTGTTATCATGGGGGATTTTAATTATCCAGACATAGACTGACTGGGTGGAGGGAACAACGCATTTGTATAAGGTTCGCCAGTTCCTAAATGTCTTGCAGGACAATTTCATGGGTCAGATGGTAGACGCACCAACCAGAAATAAAGCTTTACTAGATCTACTGATTACCAACAATACAGACCTGATCAGGGATGTGGAAATACGGGGCAATTTAGGAAACAGCGATCACAGGTTAATTGGCTTCAGTATAAATCACACAAATAGGAAACATAAATAATACAAACACTGGGAAATACAAACACTGAATTTCAAAAGAGCCAACTTCCCTAAACTACGAACTTTGCTAGAAGATATAAATTGGAATGAAATCTTAGGAACAAAAACACGGAGAGATGGGTTCGCTTTGAGAGCATATTAAAATAAGAGCATTAGCTAGTGCATCCCATTGGGTAATAAATTTAAAAGGGTGAACAAAAGTCCTGGATGGCTTAACATCAATGTAAAAATGCATATAAAAGCAAATGAGAAGGCCTTCAAAAAATACAAGGTTGAAGGATCATCACCAGCATTCAAACTTTATAAAGAATGCAACAAGAAATGTAAGGGTGGAATTAGGGCGGCTAAGAAAGAAAACGAAAGACATAGCGGAGGAGAGCAAAAAAAATCCCAAGAAATTCTTTAAGCATGTTAACAGTAAAAAAGGGAGGACAGACCATATTGGTCTCAAAAAAAATGAGGAAAGACATCTGATTCAAAGGATGGGGAGATGGCGAAGATATTGAATGTATTCTTCTCCTTAGTCTTCATGAGGGAATCGGGGGCTTCAGTAACCAAAACTGCAGTGTTTATCCTCATGACGCATCACAGGAAGCACCCTCATGGCTAACAGAGGACAGAATTAGACTTGGGAAACTTAACATTACTAAATCACGGGACCGGATGGCTTGCACCCGAGGATACTTGGGGAACTCAGTCAAGTATTTGCCAGACCATTGTTCCTAATTTTTACTGACTGGAATGGTACCAGCAGATTGGAGAAAAGCCAATGTAGCACCAATATTTAAAAAGGGCCCAAAATACATCCCTGGGAATTAGAGACCAGTTAGCGTAACATCAATAGTATGCAAGCTCTTGGAGGGGATGATAAGGGACTATATACAATGTTTTAGTAATGAAAAACTGTATCATTAGCAGTAATCAGCATGGATTCATGAATCATTG